>NC_091466.1:74672624-75026791 GCF_027789765.1 Dendropsophus ebraccatus | reverse complement strand
TAAAACTGTCTCAGTTGCCCCTAGCAACCAATCAGATTCCACCTTTCATTTTCCAAAGAGTCTGTGAGGAATGTAAGGTGGAATCTGATTGGTTGCTAGGGGCAACTGAGCCAGTCTCACTTTACACCATGTTTGATAAATCTCCCCCATTGTGTATACACTCCGGCCGGGATCTCGTTGACTGCAGTGCAATGTAAATGTTTTATTAATCGTGGCCGTTGTTGGAAATCGGCAATAACGGCTTTGGTTAATTGAACATTTACGTTGTGTGAACGTAGCCTAAGAATAAATCACGGCTCAGAAGTAATCCTCTATAGATGACACATAGCCTCCTCTCTATTTGATGTAAAGTGTGGATCAGCACTCATAGTATTTTTTTTATATAGTGCCAATTAATTCCGCATCGTTATACAATTCTGGGATGACAGAACAATGTAGACAATGAGGTATAGTAAGTCCTATAGCGGATCCTTGATTGTGAATGGAATACCACGGAGCCTATAGCAGATGTAGGGGTTTGGCAGCGACGCCATACTGACTCCTTCTACACTTAAGCTAGGTCTCAAGCGGGTTGGAGATTTACGTTTTTTAATCTAATCCCCAGAAATAGGAAATCCTTTTGCATGTAACCCAATCTGAAATTCTCCAGCTAGCTTTCCCCACTTTACATCCCCAGCACATTAACAGCTGAGCTCCCGGGAGAGACTTATTAGAATAACATTCCAAGTGCGGAGGGAAAATACACCCATGCCAGCAACTCTCAGGCAGGAATTTTTATAAGGCAGGTTATAAGGTCTGATAATACGGCGTCGGGATCACTCATTAACGCTGGAGGGATGGAGGGAATTTATATTGTCATGCTTTCTAATAATGTAGATATATAAAGTGATCGAACAATAGCCAGCATTGATATTACTTCTATCTGGTGAACCATGAAATCCTGTCTACTCTATGGGCAGCATCTTATATAGTAGAAGACAATGAGAAATTGATGTACATGTTTGTATAAAGAAAAATGTTATGAGCATGCACACAGAGATGGTTGTCAGTCACTGATTAGGACCGCCCACTGGACTCCTAAGACCAGAATTAGCAGAAAGCCTGAACAGATAACCTGCTTCAATTTAACAAAACTGCAAACGACCTGAAAAACACAAAATCACCACCCGTTCTGGGTACTGCGTCTCTTTTGACTCTTGGACTAATACACTAATTTTGTCATTATAATTATTTTTTTTATTTTATTTTTTTAAATGGTAGTCTAAGGCCAGCCTTAAAGGGGTGCTCTGGCTATATATATATTTTTTCCTGCTTCTGCATAGATAATAAGAGACCTCCTATTCTTACCGCTCCACACTTCCCCAGGGTCCTACTGTGGCATCTCCAGGTCCTCTGCTACGTGCTGCCACCGCTACTTCCGAGATGGACTTAGCTGTCCCATTCCATTAATCAATTGGCTAAGCGGGCTGTCACTGCTGAGACGAGTCCTTCACGGAAGTAGCGGTCGGAGCATCTAGTAGGGGAGCCGAAGGTGCTACAGTAGGACGCTAGGACAGCATGGAGAAGTAAGAAAAGGATGTTTGTTATTTTCTATGTAACAGCAGAATTATAAGAAATAAGAAAAAAAAATGACAGAAGTACCCCTTTAAGGGGTTTTTCTTTTTGGAACATATATAGTCTCTCTGGTATAATACATCATTATGTTTCTTTCTCCTTTTATTCCTTAGCATCAAAATGGATGAAGAAGGAATGCACGAGTATGAAAAGGGCCACATTAAGAAACTGCAGGAGCAGCGCATGGCAATGCAGAAGAAGACCTTCACCAACTGGATGAACAACATCTACAGAGAGAATGTAAATCTCATCTACACTGTCATAGATCCCACCTTACTGTGTCTGATATGCCACCACTAAAAGAGAGAGTGTCTAAAAGGGATTCTCTCAGGAAGACAATTCCCATCTATACATCCAAATGTAGACTATATCAATGCATTTGGGCAATGCTCTTACAGCAGCTTTATAACCCTTTAGGTGCAGTGGTCAATAGCAACCGCAAGCTTAAGGGGCTTAAAAATGGGGGGGGGGGGCCTTGACAGTATTGTTGGTGGCAATGGATTACCATAGTGGCCTGAGGTATACCACAGGTGTAATCCAGTAAAGCTAAGCCATAGGCAGCACATGTTAGGCCCCAGCCTGTATATTATTTCATTATTTGGTACAATATGGACCTTAAAGTGTCGCTGTCACTGTAATAGACTTAAAAGGGTTTTAAGGATACAAACCCACACACCGTATATGCAGCGTATTTACTACTGCGATACGCAGCAAATACGCAACAAATACGCAGCAAATACGCAGCAGATTAGATCTAAATAACTGAACACAGCATCAAATCTTCACCATCACATCTGCTGCGTATTTGCTGCGTTTTTGCTGCGTATACGGTGTGTGGGTTTATACCCTAAAAGAAACTTTTTTTCTTTTAAATTAACTGGTGTTAGAAAGTTAAAAAGACCTAAAAGGTTTTTAAAATGAACAGTTTTTTTTAATTAACTGGTGTTAAAAAGTTTAATGGATTTGTACTTCACTCCTGTTTAAAAGTCTTTCAGTACTTATCAGCTGCTGTATGTCCTGCAGGAAGTGGTGTATTTTTTCCAGTCTGACACAGTGCTCTCTGCTGCCAACTTTGTCCATGTCAGGAACTGTTCAGAGCAGGTGAGGTTTTCTATGGGGATTTGCTGCTGCTCTGGACAGTTTCTGACATGGACAGAGGTGGCAGCAGAGAGCACTGTGTCAGACTGAAGAGAATAAACCAGTTCCTGCAGGACATACAGCAGCTAATAAGTACTGGAAGACTGGAGATTTTTAAACAGAAGTAAATTACAAATCTTTATAACTTTCTGACACCAGTTGATTTGAAAGAAAATTATTTTGTGCCGGAGTATCCCTTTAAGACTCTTGTTTTAGAGAATCGGGTAAAGCACGCGGCTAGGCGCCTCACTCTCCGGACCACTTAAGGACCAGTTCACACGGAACAAAAGCGGTGGAATTCTGCCTCAGTATCTCTATAGGAGGGCTCGTTGATCCCATCTTTTGAGCTGACCATAAAATCATTGTTAATCGTTTGAATATCTTTCAGTGTATGTACACATCGTTCGTTCGTTATTACGATCGGTCATATACTAGAGTATACGAACTATCGTAATTGCGATTGGAACTGTTGTTCGGTGTATTATGGTGAATGATTTTAGGCCGTTTGCAATCCTATCATTTATCAGAGAAAACAAAAAAATTGGACTCTTAGGCTGTGTACATATCTAGTTTTATTTCGGTCAGTATTTTTACCAAAATCATGAGTGGAAGTGACACAGAGAAAAACTAGAAAGGAAGTATTTGCACCCACTCCTTGATTTGGCTAAAATTACTGCCCAAAATACAATGGCCTACATTTACAATGTGCCTGAGAGAAAATCTGTCTGTTGCCCATAGCAACCAATCACAGCTCAGCTTTCATTTTACCACTGTAGTTTGAGAAGTGAAAGCTGAGCTGTGATTGGTTGCTTTGGTTGAAGCAGACAGGTTTTTCCTCTCAGGTTGATAAATCCAGGCCTATATGTGCACCCAGCCTAAGTAGAGTTTCAGGGAGCCGGGCTGGACGCCATTGTGAAGTAAAGTAGCGCGTGCAGGATATTGTTCCTGTCAAAAGGCAACACGTGAGGGGATATAATAAAGTATGAGCGTGTGAGGAGATTTACCAGACGTGTATGGGGGATGTTACCGGGTATTACTGACTTATTGGGTACATAACTATAATTCAGAGGCCCCATAGCAAGTTTACCACCTACATTAGATGACTGTACAACTGCACCATAGTAATACGGCCATCAACCTTCGGTCCTTCAGCTGTTGCAAAACTACAATTCCCATCATGCCTGGACAGCACAAGCAAAGCTTTTGCTGTCCAGGCATGATGGGTATTGTAGTTTTGCAACAGCTGGACGACCTAGGAGGACACACGGAAAGACTGTTCCTACACCATAGTCATCCTCCAGGCCTTAGAGCAGCTGCTAGAGCTAAGCCCTTGTATACTACCCATATAATGCATGCATAAATAATCCGTATGTCCCCCGAGTGTAAATGAATTTTCTTTGGTTACTCAGGTTTCGACCTACACTCCCAAAAAGATATGTTGCATGTATACAATGGAGGAATGAGAGTGTGAGTTGTCTTATCACAAACTGTGATATATATCTATCTATCCAGATATTCCTCAGCACGTGAGGAGGTCGAAACGTCGCATCTTTTGTACTTTATGGAATAAATCACATTTTTTACCACCTATGCTGGCGTGCTGAGGAATATCTGGATATATGTGTGGGGATCCCCAAGCCAGGGGACTGACTCCGTGTAGCACCCGCTTCAAGCAACTTTGGATGTGCGGCTTTCTCCTGTTTCTATATATATATATATATATATATATATATATATATATATATATATATATATATATATATATATATATATATAATAATGTGTGTGTGTTAGCATCCCTATGTATCAGGCTTGTTGAAGGGATTTATCAATGCTTTGGGGCCACTTGCATTTTGGCACTGTATTTGCAGTAAAAACTTTGATTCCCCCTGGGGGTGGGGGGAGTGAAAAGAAAAGCAAATGGCCTGACAGATTTATTTACATTTTTGCCAGAAATTGGTATATACTAAATAATAGTAGTGTAACATGAGCTATTACATCAAACGATTATCGTCCGGAATGGCCAGTAATGGGCCAGGTATGGCGCATAATCATTTGGTGTAATAGGGCCTTAAATTCTCCTCTCCCCAGCTTTCTGCACTGCTACCTAAACTTAATATACAATCCCTTGCAGTGCAATAAGGAGTAAAGCGCTCAGCTGTATACCTTTCCTGGCTGTATATAGAAAACTGTGGGGAATTCACAGACCCCGACCAATGAAAAATGTTGACATGTCATTGAGAAAGGGACGATTTAAAGTGAATGTACCATCCATCAGGTATATCGCTTTAAGTTTTTTTTACATGAATAGAACTGCATGGGGATGGGGATGCCCGACTGTCCCCTCTGTGACGTTACTCCATTCATTCTAGTTAAGCCACATCACAGAGGAGTGATCCGCACACTGGGGCCCGCTGGCCACCTCCACTGCTTCAGGCCAGTGTTCGGGAATAGACCGTGAGTGGGAATCGGGCCACAGTCCAAAAAAAGAACTGCAGCACTGGCATGCCGGCATCGGTCTTTTCATGTAAAAAAAACTTAGTGATATACCTGATGGCACATTTACTTAAAAGCGACTCTGTACCCACAATCTGTCTTCCCCCCCCCCAAACCGCTTGTACCTTCGGATAGCTGCTTTTAATCCAAGATTTGTCCTGGGGTCCATTCGGCAGGTGATGCAGTTATTGTTCTAAAAAACAACTTTGAAACTTGAAGCCCTGTGTCCAACGGCTGTGGCCTAGATTGTGAATGCATTAGGCTTGACCACCTCTCCGTCCCTCCTTCCCGTCCTCCTCATTATTAGGAATGCTCCTAGAATATTTTTTCCTGTCTGAACACTGCACAGGTGCCTTAGTGATCCAGCCCGTGTTCCGCGCTAACACAAGTGAGGAATAGGAGACAATCTGCCTGGAGCATTCCTAATGATGAGGAGGGACAAAGAGGTTGTGCTAGCCTAATGCATAGACACACTAGGCCACGGCCATTGGGCACAGCGCTTCAAGTTTAAAAGTTGTTTTTTAGGACTAAAACTGCATCACCTGCCGAACGGACCCCAAGACAGATCTTGGATTAAAAGCAGCTATCCCATGGTACAAGCGGTTTGGGTAGGGGGGGTCAGATTGTGGGTACAGAGGTGCTTTAAGTGCCCTAATTTTATAATAATAATAATAATTATTATTATTATTATTATATAATAATAATTAATAATAATAATTCCCTTCCTGTCTATTGATGCTAAGAACTTTGGTATAGAAGATTACATGACATCTACAGGTGACTTCATGGTTATATACCTTCCTAGGTTATTTCTGCCGGTTTTGACCTCTGAACTGCTATTACATGCCACAATCATAAAAGTGTTAAAAGGGAGACTTACAGTATTTTGGTGCAGCAATAAATGTGAGAGATAGATATGGTTATGGAATGTGATGGAATGTGATTCAATGTTATGTACACTGTGAGACAAGAACTCATAGAGCATTGCATTCCTGACAGTGTTAGAAAGCCAATCCCTCCCTGATTGTTGTCAGTGGATGTAAGTACTGTGGATAGAAAAGGGGGGGGGGGGGGGTTACAGTGTAGCTGTAGTGGGGAAGTGCAGAGGTAGAAGTTACACTTGGACCGGACTGCTGCCTCTTTAGACCAGGAGGCTTCGACTTCACTCACTTGCCAAGATCTTGCGCATGCTCATACGCGTTCTCTTGCTTTGGGCATGTGCAGGGAGTCCTCTGCTGCTCGCATGGGCTTCAGAATAAGACTACCGCTGCATTATAGGCTCAAACATGTCAGGGAAAAGAGGCAATGCAGTTTTCTCTGAAGTCAAAGCAAGCAGCAAAGGATTCACTGTGCATGCCCAGGCCGTGGAAGTCTCCTGGTCTGTCAGTCACAACTGCAGAGTAGTCGTGGACATATCCTCCGCCCCAGTGACTACTTATAGCTACTGTGCACATATGACTATTGGGTACATCTGTGAGTGTGGTTAAAGGGTTATTCTGGCAAAAATTATTTTGCTTTCATATCCACTGGTGTCAGAAAGTTACTTTAATTTACTTACTATTTTTTTCTTTCAATCAACTGGTACCTGAAAAGTTGTATAGATTTGTAATGTACTTCTATTTAAAAATCTCCAGTCTTCCAGTACTTATCAGCTGCTGTATGTCATGCAGGAAGTGGTGTATTCTCTCCAGTCTGACACAGTGCTCTCTGCTGACACCTCTGTCCATGTCAGGAACTGTCCAGTAGCAAATCCACACAGAAAATCTGCATGGATTGATCTCCTGCTCTGGACAGTTCTTGACATGGACAGACGTGGCAGCACAGAGCACTGTGTGAGACTGGAAAGAATACAACACTTCCTGCAGAACATACAGCAGCTGATAAGTACTGGAATACTGGAGATTTTTAAATAGAAGTAAGTTACAAAGCTGTATAACTTTCTGACACCAGTTGATTTAAAAAGAAGAGACATGTGTTTTTGTTAGTTTTTATGGACAGGTTGTTTAACCTCTCAATCTTTGTCTGTACAGGGTAGTATCCCAATAACAGACATCTATACAGAACTTATGGATGGGTTCTACCTGTTACGTCTCCTGGAGTTCATTTCAGGGGAACAGCTGCCCAGACCAGCAAAAGGGAAAATGAGAGTCCATTTCTTGGAAAACAACAGCAAAGCACTAACTTTCCTGAAGTCCAAGGTCAGTAAAACAGTCTGGAAAAATATTGTGGTCTCTGTATCATGTATTGCTTTACAAAACGTAACAGCTTGGCTTCCAAACCATAGCTTATCCTCGTCTGGAGGTACATGCACAAGTCTACAAAACTCATGTAACTTTTTCGCAGGTCGTAGAACTTTGACTTGGCTACTAAACTTGGAGTAGAGACGTACGATTTATTATGTTACTATTTATTCTGTTACAGAAGTAGCAACATTGTGTGAATGAAAGTGAAATATTGTAAGATTCAATATGTCTTCCACTGAACTTTGAGTAAGTTCTAGTCACAGAAAATATAATAGCGGTTTTGGAATAAAACCACAAGGAAGAAAAAATTTAACACAAAGTGATTTATAGTTTTTCCACCTACATTAACTTAAGTAAAATATTGAGCGGTCTGACCGGTTATGGCTCTAGAAACATTTCGGGCGTCTATGTTTTTGTGCCGGCATGAAAGATTACATCAGTAGGTGATTTTCCAGGACTCCTTAGGGCTGCATCCAACTTGTGCAGCTGCCAGTGATCAGATACCGCACACTCGGGTTCAGACGGACCCAAGAATGCTTGTGAGTCGCTTAGTAACTCAAAGACAAATTGGCAACCCTAAGGGCCATATTACAAGGTCTGATCACTAATGTAAGCGAGCACCAGTTTGCTAGATCAGTGTCTACTTACTGAGTGTATCACATGACTCTATAATCGATAAACCTTATATATATATCTGATATAGTGTCCTTCTCACTTCTGCCCACTTAATTTCTGAGCCGGTCTCTGAAGTGAAAGGGTGCTCAGCCAATCACTGGCTGTGGCACTATCCCGTCTCGGCCAGTGATTGGCTGACTGGCCTGACACTTACTGACTGGCTGCCAATAATCATTGTCCTTATTACACGGAGTGATAATCTGCCAAATCAGCCTGATTTCGCAGATTATCGCTCCTTTTAATAGGTCCCTTAGATGCTCAGCCATTGCAGGATTGCAGGACCAAACTGTATGTTTTATGGACCTTCCTCCAGTGCTTTATACCACCATGGGATGGATATTCTTAATCCGGCAGACCTTCTCACTCTTCATCAACACTATCTGTGCAGGGGGCCTAAATCCTGGCTAACATTTCCATAGTAAAGTGATGAGGTATTCTTTCAACATTTCACCTATTTATAATTTTTTTTTTATCCCAGGTTCCCGTGAAATTGATTGGACCAGAGAATATTGTGGATGGAGATCGGACGTTAATATTGGGCCTCATCTGGATCATTATTCTTCGTTTCCAAATCTCTTCCATCACACTGGATACGGTATATATCATATAGTTGTTTGCAGAATAATAATGTAATATGCACTTGGGATGGCAGATGAGATTAGTAATAGTATTTTCCATCTAAAATACTTCCTGTCCTATCTGTGATGATGGCGAGGATTGGTTTACACTGTCACCTAGAGAAGAGTTTTCCATATGAGTAATAACTAAAACCTTCATCATGGAGCATTGTTCCTGTTCATCTTGAATCCTGCTGAGAATCTAAACAATAAATTCCCAGGGCACTGTATGCTTTTGATCCAATACAGGCTTGAACATTGACGGCCATTGTTAAAGGAGAAGTCCGGTGAAAATTTTTATTAAAATATTGTATTGCCCCCCAAAAGTTATACAAATCACCAATATACACTTATTACGGGAAATGTACATAAAGTGCTTTTTTCCCTGCACTTACTACTGCATCAAGGCTTCACTTCCTGGATAACATGGTGATGTCACTTCCTGGATAACATGGTGATGTCACTTACTGGATAACATGGTGATGTCACTTACTGGATAACATGGTGATGTCACTTCCTGGATAACATGGTGATGTCACTTCTGGATAACATGGTGATGTCCGGACCTGACTCCCAGAGCTGTGCGGGCTGTGGCTGCTGGAGAGGATGATGGCAGAGGGGGATACTCAGTGTCTCTTAAGTGCCCTGTGTCCCTCAGTGTCCCCCTGCCATCATCCTCTCCAGCAGCCACAGCCCGCACAGCTCTGGGAGTCTGGTCCGGACATCAGCATGTTATCCAGGAAGTGACATCACCATTTTCATTCAGGAAGTGAAGCCTTGATGCAGTAGTAAGTGCAGGGAAAAAAGCACTTTATAAGCATTTCCCGTAATAAGTGTATATTGGTGATTTGTATAACTTTTAGGGGTTAATACAAAATATTTCCACCGGACTTCTCCTTTAATGAAAGACCACCTTGTTACAAGAATCAATGAAAATTACTTAGTATATAAAAGAAACAAGTATATTTAAAAGGGTATTCCACTCAAACATAACCTTTTATATGTTGCTGCCCATGGTGAGACTAACCATTCCTTTCATACTTGTTATTATCATCTATTTAGCCCTCTTCTCCCAGTTCAGAGCTACTGCTTTCTACTAAAATTGCAAATGATCTCACTATGATTAACCCCCCCCCAGCATTATAAAGACGCTACATACTTGCAGATCAAGCCTGCCAGTAACTTGTTTACATCATCTGTCTCAGAAGGGAGGGGGGAGAAGGGGGAGACTGAGAGAAAAGCTTACACACAAATTCTTGTGTCTTCAGCAGAAAGCAGCAGCTCAGAACTGGGGGAAGGAGGCTGAATAGATAATGATAAGTATGGACTGGATTTAGTCTCACTGTGGGCAGCAACATATCAAAAGTTATGCGTTCACACGTACAGGGTCTTCAGTCATTTAGTTACATTGATATCTGCAGCATCAAATCTGCTGCGGATCCTGTACATGTGAACGCACCCTTGATCTGTAAGAGACAAATTGTGCAGCGTTATTTCCGTAATAGTTCCTAATTTTTGATTCTTTTTTCCTCATTGTGACAGGCTGAGTTTGGTGCGAGTGCCGCTAAGGCGTCTGCTAAAGAAGCTCTTCTTATATGGTGCCAAATCAAAACGGCCCCCTACTCTAATGTGGATGTGCAGGACTTTTCCCGTAGTTGGCGGGACGGCCTTGCATTCAATGCTCTCATCCATGCTCACAGGTATCTGCAGTCTGTTCTATGAAGATGTTTCAAATATGCTGTTCCACTATCTATCTACAATCTAGATGCTGGAAGTTTAGGAAAAGTTTTGTGGGGAATCCTCGCCCATTTGTGGTTTTAAAAAAGATAAATTTTGTCTTCTGTGCCTCCTACATGTGATGGGAATGATTTCCCAGTAAACCTCAATGCCTCTTTAGTTAGCTCCTGTTACTTCAGGCATATAAACTATTAACGAAATCCTATCTGTTTGACCTTTGTTCCTCCATAAACTTGATATGATCTTTATGTTTTATAGCACATTGTATGTCTGCTAGAAGAACAAGTATCTCTAAGATTTCCTGTTTTAGGAAGACTGTGGGCTCCGAGAACTGCATAGTTGCCAACATTTGGAAAAAATTTTCAGGGACACTTTACAGTTAAAAAGGGGTGTGTCTTATTGTGGGTGTGGTCTCAGTGGGGTGTGGCCTATCATGGGTGTTGGTTCAAAATTTTCCAGTTAGAATTTACAGTCAGAACAACACAAAAGGAGCATTACATATCCCTGTGTCAGGTCCCCAGTATATTACTCACCCCAGTTTCAGGTCCCCAGTATATTACACACTCAGACACACTGAGACTCAGAGATAGCACTCTACTGACTGACTGACTGTACATACTGGTAGTTTGCACCCATATGATGCAGCTACACCCCACATCATCATACTACTACCCCTTCATCATCCTCCTGCCCCTCCATCATCATACTACTACCCCCTTCATCCTCCAGCCCTTGCATCATCACAGTACTACCCCTCTAATCCTCCTTCCCATCCATCATCATACTACTACCCCCTTCATCATCCTCCCCTTCCATCATCATAGTACTGCCCCCTTCATCCTCCTCTTGCCCCTCCATCATCATACTACTTCCCCCTTCATCCTCCTCCTATCCCTTCATCATACTACTTCCCCCTTCATCCTCCTCCTATCCCTTCATCATACTACTTCCCCCTTCATCCTCCTCTCATTTCTTCATCTGTATTTAAAAAAAAAAAAAAAAAAAAGCTATAC
Organism: Dendropsophus ebraccatus; assembly: GCF_027789765.1. Classification (NCBI taxonomy): domain Eukaryota; kingdom Metazoa; phylum Chordata; class Amphibia; order Anura; family Hylidae; genus Dendropsophus; species Dendropsophus ebraccatus. Next base: position 75,015,259 of record NC_091466.1, on the reverse strand, counting down.
TTAACCAGTATGGTTCCTCTAGTCCCCCAGGGACTTATCTCCCTGCTCTGCATGAGTGACATCACTCACGCTGGAAGGGGGCCATTTTTTATCTAATTCTGGATAACCCCTTTAATTTGAAATGTAGATTGGAGCAGGGAACCCATCTTTGTACAGTGATGTGGAATGTTTAGTTTTTATTATACCTTGCCCAATGCTTGTTTGTAATGTTCTGTATCTCACAGGCCTGATCTCATTGACTACCACTCTCTCAAAAAAACCGAACCTTTGTACAACTTGAATAACTCCTTCAATGTGGCAGATACTCAACTAGGCATATCCAAGCTGCTGGATGCTGAAGATGTTGCTGTCCCCCATCCAGATGAGAAGTCCATCATGACATATGTGTCTCTGTATTACCATTACTTCTCCAAGATGAAACAAGGCCAAACTGTTCAGAAAAGGATCGGCAATGTGAGTACCCTTCTGTATCAGATCATCATAATAATACAGCAAACCCAGAAACCCATATCATTGTAGTAAGAGGAAAGAAATACGTTTGCTTCTGGTCCTGAGGGAATCATAAGTGCAATCTTTGCATTGCTGTATAGCCCCCTCTGCCATTATTTATTAGAAGGATTAGTGGATCTGTGCACCTGGGGCAGTAGCTCCACCCCCAGTGCACCAAAGTGCTTAATTAGCATACGGATCAAACTGCGCAGTGTGTTTGTGTATTGGTAAACAGAAATATACAAATTGATTTTTAGAGCAGTATTACACAGCCCGATCACCAATGTAATCGAGCGCCAAGATGGTAGATCACGATTTGCTCCTAATACACAGCTCAACACGTGCAGCAAGGGCTGATATATATATATATATATATATATATATATATATATATATATTTATTTATAAAGCGCCCTTAATATTCCAGAGCACTAATATACAGTGATCCCTCAACTTACAATGGCCTCAAGATACAATGTTTTCAACATACAATGTTCCTTTCTGGACCATCGTAACTCAACATACAATGCTACAGACAGTCAGGATCTGCGGTACATGTGAATAACAAGATGATCAACCAATGAAACTGGCCATTTTACCAGTAAATCCCCAGTATTAGTGAAATGCATGTACTGGTTGGCTGTCTAGTAGGGATTCTCTGAGTATAGTGTGATACTAAATAATAGATCTGCCGTAGCAGAAAATTACCTGCTTTCCCCATAGGGATAAAACTTAACTTTTATTGAGATTATTATTCAAAAAATAAGAAGTGCTTGTGTATATACAGTGCTATGATTAAAAATAGTCACTTGATAAACTTGTGTCCGTACAGTAGAGGAGGCGTGCTAGACTGGGCGTTGATTGCAATGTTATAATTTTTATTCATAGGAGATAAACAGTCCTCCTATGTAGGGTATGTTAGATTGCAATAATAAGCAGCGAGCTATATTAACGCCAAACAGTAATAATGCTAAGAAATATATGGGAAAAGCTAGATTGCCGGCTAATCTTGCATAATTTCCCAGTGTATTCTAGTTTGTATCTTATTGATGCAATATCAGTGAATTCCGCTGTTGCGGCGTGACTGTCAGTCTTACTGATTGTGCGTTATGCAAACAAAAGCTCTTTTGATCAAATGTATTAAACACTATCAATTTGTGCTTTATTTATTCATTGTCTGCTACAGTCGCGTTGCTGTATATTAATTATAACTGTGCGGGCATGCACCAGTGTTCACAGCCTGCTTTATGAATTGTATGACATATATGAAGCGTGTCCCCTACAGTTTGCGGTGATGGCCCCACTGTAGCGGCCCACGGGCAGCGTGCACCGTGGCCTTAGGAGTGCAGACCTAACAGCAGCTGAGCCTGCTCTACGATTTGTCAGTATCACTATCTGTACATCTTATAGGCGGACTGGTGATATCAAGTTGGCTATTGTTAAAATTCCTTGCCTTTCAAGACCTAACTAGTTTCGCCAGTAGTCTCTGGCTTTCTCAAAGGAGGCAATCTCACTGTTATTACACCTAGCCATGAGCGCTCTGCAGCCGATTATTTTTAGGCTGTAATAAACTACAACAATCAGCCGATCGTTGTCATCAGCTGATTTCTATCTTTATTACACAGAGCGATAATCTGCCGTGTCAGCCTGATATGCCAGATTATTGCCCTGTGTAATAGGGCCCTTAGGTTTAAATAAAGATGTTAAATTATAATGAGATTAAAAAGAATAAAAAAAGTAATAGCAAAAATTACACAAAATGCTAAAAATAGTGTAATTTCCTTGTGCAGCCATTACATAAAAATCAAAACTACATATATCAGATATTAACATGATTGTAATAAACCCGAAGGATTATTTTAACAGATGTTTCTTAGTACGTCTTGAATGCTGCTTAAAGGAGAAGTCCGGCAAAAAGTTATACAAATCCCCAATATACACTTATTATGGGAAATGTACATAAAGTGCTTTTTTCCCTGCACTTACTACTGCATCAAGGCTTCACTTCCTGGGTAACACGGTGATGTCACTTCCTGGATAACATGGTGATGTCACTTCCTGGATAACATGGTGATGTCACTTCCTGGATAACATGGTGATGTCACGCCCCGACTCCTAGGGCTGTGGCTGCTGGAGAAGATGATGGCATGGGGACACTGAGAGACACAGGGCACTGGAGGGACACTGAACATCCCTCTGCCATCATCCTCTCCAGCAGCCACAGCCCACATAGCTCTGGGAGACGGGTCGTGACATCACCATGTTATCCAGGAAGTGACATCACCATGTTTTCCAGGAAGTGACATCACCATGTTTTCCAGGAAGTGACATCACCATGTTATCCAGGAAGTGACATCACCATGTTATCCAGGAAGTGACACATCACTGTGTTACCCAGGAAGTGAAGCCTTGATGCAGTAGTAAGTGCAGGGAAAAAAGCACTTTATAAGCATTTCCCGTAATAAGTGTATATTGGTGATTTGTATAACTTTTGGGGGGCAATACAATATTTTAATAAAGGAGAAGGAAATAAGCTACTGCCAGGGACCTCCTGCTGCCCTCCTGTTGGGCACTAAAAACAGCAGAAAAAACATCTGTAATTTCACAGATGGTTGGCAACCCTGATGGGTGTCTGAAAAGCATTTTACTTGCCTCCTTTTAATTTAATTGTCTCCTTTTAAATATTTTATAGCATAAAAAAATTCTCACTTTAAATGTTATTGTTATAACCAAAAGGCCATATAAAAAAAAAAAAAAAAAAAATTTTGTATAATTTAATATTTACACTTTTGTTGCAAAACCCCCACAATTCTATAAATTATACGCTTGCATGTGGCGCTTCATAAAAAGTCCAAAAATATGAAGTTTTTTCCGTTGGAATGAATAAGGGTAAAACAATGCAGCTGGTTATTGAATTGTTAAGACTATTATACAGTAAGTCTTTGGATTGGTGAGACGCCGTTGTAATTTTCTAGTTGGTTGCCAGGGACGACCCTTTTGTTTTTGTTTCCACCGTTTTATAAATAAGGCCCTGCGTGTTTCTCCTTAATTCGGAACATCTGTATTATGTCAGTAGCTAACAGACACCATCTCTGAGAATTACATTTTCCACTGTCACAAAAGGCTTCTATAATCTGCGCGGCAATAACGTTGTAGCCGTGTGCATAATGCATTTGGCAGCAACACGTCAGTTGTAATTATGGGCAAAATGGCAAGTTTCTATAAAGAAGTGTGTTTATTACTACTCTATACCCCTCCAGATTTCAGCCACATACATATGATGGTCATTTTCTGTCCTTGCCTTGTTATGGCTCCCACCAGTAGGTGGCATTTTAGAGCAAGCTTGCTTATTAGGCTGTATTCACACTGCAGTATTTTGGCTCCATCCATTTGTTAGCCAAAATTCTAGGAGTGGATCCAGAACAATATTGGAATATAAAACAATTATCGTTATCTTTATAGTTATCGCTCCTAATTATGGCTTATGCTAAATATTGACTTAAAGGGAACCTGTCACCAAGACAATGCTATCCAATCTATCACCATCATGTTATAGAGCAGAAAGAGCTGAACAGATTGATATACATTGGTGCCTTGGTTTACGAGCATTATTTGTTCTGGGACCGTGCTTGTAATCCAAATCCACTCTTAAACCAAAGCAAATTTTCCCATAAGAAATCGCTGAAATGCAGACAATTGGTTCCACACCCCCAAAATAATAATTTTTTAAAATTCTGAATAACATGTAGAACAGATGAAACAAACATTTGGAAACAGCTGAACATGTCATATTATTACTATGACTACTATGTTACTGTACAGTATAGCAATCAGCATGTGGTATATAATGTATAGTAACTGTATAACCCTGATACCACAGCAGCTGGATATGTGATATATAAGTTACTGTACAGTATAGCAGCATGTGGTATATAATGTATAGTAACTGTATAACCCTGATACCACAGCAGCTGGATATGTGATATATAAGTTACTGTACAGTATAGCAATCAGCATGTGGTGTATAATGTATAGTAACTGCATAACCCTGATAACACAGCAGCTGGATATGTGATATATAAGTTACTGTACAGTATAGCAGCATGTGGTATATAATGTATAGTAACTGTATAACCCTGATACCACAGCAGCTGGATATGTGATATATAAGTTACTGTACAGTATAGCAATCAGCATGTGGTGTATAATGTATAGTAACTGCATAACCCTGATAACGCAGCAGTTTGTAGATATAGATTGGAGGTGCAGATCCCTATAATGCAGTAGCGTAGTACAACAGGCTAGAATAGAGAAGCAGGGCTGCGGTCAGAGGTCTGTGTGGTCACATGACCGCAATGGGGAAGGGGTGTGTGTTCAGTATGGGCCAATCAGGAAAAGAGAATCACAGAGGACAGTGACAAACGTTTCTATACAGCAGTGTGAATCACTGTATTTAAGTGCAGGCAGATTATAGCAGCAGCGTGTATAGCTGAGTGTGAGTGCAGATTATAGCAGGATTTACAGCTATAAAGAGAGAACCTTCACAGTCCTGTCCCCTGATGCAAGCCCCAGCCTGAAGTGCATCTGCTGTTGTGGTGTGTGGTTGTGCTTAACTGGTCACTTGCTACATGGTACTGTGTGACGCCACTACTGTGGTGGATGGTCGGGGAATAGCTCAGCCGGACGGTAGGTTGTCGTGACGTCAGTGCTGAATCAGCACACAGGTATGAGGCACACCTGCTTTTAGTTTAGGATGGCTGGCTATACCCTTTCCCCTGTGGTCGATGACATGCCGGTCTCTGAGGGGGTCCCTTGGGTGCTTATCACAGTGGTCTGGAGTGGAGTTGTGACCCACCCGGACTGTCGATACCACCACCCACAGAAAGGGGAGATGACCCAAGGACGGTGTAACTACTGTGTAGGTGCTTGAGCAATAACCACTAAGACCTATTATAATAAATAAACTCTTTACTGAAGGAACACTTAGTACACCAGCTGATAATAGACTTCTGACTTGACTGGACAAAATCTGTGCTGAGAGCTTTAGAGGTAGAATAGTAGTACTGAGCATGCTGAGTAGTACTGAGCGTGCTGAGAAGTAGAGTAAGAGTAGAGGACAAGAGTAGGTCATGAAAGTTCAGAGTAATGGAGAGTAGTTTGTCTTGAGAGTCCCAAACCAATTTAGTACTGTGCTCTGCCGCAACTTTAGAAGAAGTAGTAGTAGAATACTTGAGAGTACTTGAGAGTAGAAGAATACTTTGGCCTGTGTTTCGACCTCTGTCGTGATACCACCTATTGTCCCGCAGTGTCGGGTGACCTGTCCTAACAAGGTGACAAAAGCCCCAGTCTTTGTTACTTGAGTTGAGCAAGGTGGCCAAGATTACCTGGTTACACCAGCGCTGAGAGAGAGAGAGTACGTAGGCTTGTTGCAACTTTGCTTTATCCTGATCAGTCCCTTTAAGCTTTAGGATACTGTCCTGCACCTTTACAGATTTTCAACAGCATGGGTTGGGATGATCCCGGACTTGTACTCTCTTGAGTGGTTTAGCATTGCATAGTCAGAATAAGTGTTGCTTGGAAGGAAGAGCAAGGCTAAACTCTGAAGGAGACTCTGGTCTGTGTGTCTTGCCTCTACGAGAACCAGAGAAGAACTCCTTAAGTGTGGGTGTACACTTCCTCTAGTCTTGGATTGAGAGTGTTTTGCAAAAAGAGCTCACAGTTTTTCAAAATTGTAACTTGGATTAAAAGAGAAATCCAGCGAAAATTTTTATTAAAGTACGGTATTGCCTCCCAAAAGTTATACAAATCACCAATATACCCTTATTACGAGAAATGCTTATAAAGAGTTTTTTCCCTGCACTTACTACTTCATCAAGGCTTCACTTCCTGGATAACATGGTGATGTCACTTCCTGGATAACATGGGGATGTCATGACCCGACTCCCAGAGCTGTGCCGGCTTAGGCTGCTGGAGAGGATGATGGCAAAGGGACAGTGAGGGACACAGGGCACTGGAGGGACACTGAGCATCCCCCTGCCATCATCCTCTCCAGCAGCCACAGCCCACACAGCTCTGGGAGTTGGGTCGTGACATCACCATGTTATCCAGGAAGTGACATCACCATGTTATCCAGGAAGTAAAGCCTTTATGCAGTAGTAAGTGCAGGGAAAGCATTTTCAGTAATAAGTGTAAGTTAAGGATTTGTATAACTTTTAGGGCGGCAATACAAAAAATAAATTTAGCCAGACTTCTCCTTTAAGAGCATTGCTTTGCTTTAATAGCTTCTTGTACTGGGTGGGAGCAGGTAAGGGGCATGGTCTGCATAGCAGGGTCTAAAGCACTGTATTCAGGAAGTCTCCCCGATTCAGAAAGTCTCTCTCACCTTCCAAATCATAGTGTGGTGTCCCACAATGGGTGTTGCTAGTCTTCACACCCCTCGCAAAAGCCTGTACTCAAAGTCAAGTTATAATGAAGTTATGCCTAAGTTTTGCCACTAGAGGTCGCTAGTATTTATACTTGTATTTGTATATTGCACAGCTGTAGTGAGCAAGGGGTTATTGTTTATTTGTGATCTGTGCACCAATGAGAGCTTTTCTTCTTCTTCAGTTATCTCTATTCTCCTTTCTCTTTGCACTCACTTCTCCACCACTCACAGGAGCTATTACACACCCTGTAGGAAGTGAAACTTCTATGGGCCAGTGCACATGTCACGTTCTATGCCCAGAGACCAGACCTGTACTTAAATTAACCGTATTGAAGCCCGAGCTCTGTAGAGTTTTGCATAATTGTGGTGAAATTATTTGCAGATAGAGAGTGAAGTACATAGCTGAAATCCACAGGGTATGCTGTTGGAAAAGGTCTTCCTCAAGCTGTAGTCCTATATATGAAGCAGCTGCTGTTTTCTTTTGAGGCGACTTATTACAGACTATGCCAGATACGCCGGCACAGAAGATCTGCAGGATCTGTGGTGGAAAATATATAAAAATAACAATGTTCCATGCTGAAACCTCAGTGGCTGTGTAATGAGTAAAGCTTGGTCATTTCATGTAGACTTACTAGTAATTGCAGCATTATTAACACTGATATATATAGGCCAGAGACAAGCATTGCTAATTTCTGATTAATAACATGGCTCCTTGTAGAGACGTCAGCTTAATCTTACCTTCAGTGAAGAATTTAGCTTCCCTAATCCCTCCTAATAGGATTGCCACAGGAGAAAATGTCTGTATAAAACATATATAAGAAACCAGTACCATATACCGTCCGATAACCACATAAGGTCACAGACAATGATTGCAAAAATACAGATTTCAATGGGATTTGTATGGAAATGAGCGGACTAGTTGTAAAGGAAGGTAAGGTGCATGTCTCTTTAAAAGGTGGGAATAAGGACAATCTCCCATGGGTTATTACCGGCTAACCCTGTGACCTGGTCATTAAGAGGAACTGGAACAAGTGCTGGGGAAGCGTCCGGACCTCCCTCTTCTTTTGGAGATGCCCATGCACTTATTGGGATCGTTCAGCAGCACCTGGCTGAGATGGCAGAATATCAATGCAGGGATAATGATGCAGGGACAGGCTCTGCCCACTCTTGCCTTAGAGGTGGGTAACTAATGCCTATAAAGGAGACATACATAGAGATGGCCAAGGGTGATTTCACAAGATCAGGTTTTTAATTGCAATTATTAAATACAGTACAAAGCTAGCAACGGGGGGGGGGGGGGGGAATAATATATATATATATATATATATATATATATATATATATATATATATATATATAATTTATTTATTTATATGGAGGACATATATAAAATACAGAGATGACTCCTCCTTCCAGATCAATTCCTTGCTTAGTTTTCAATAATAGCCAGTCACGCCGTCAGCGTAAGGCGCACATCACATATATAATGATATTTCGGCATTGCCGTCACAGCTATAGATTTTTTTTTTATAGAGCTTCATCCCAGAGAACTCATCGGCTTCCCGTGACACTGAACCTAGTACTGCATTCTCCATACATTATTTCAGTATATGTTAGCATCATACATTATATTCTTTTATTTATTTATATATATATATATATATATATATATATATATATATATATATATATATATATATATATATATTATACTGTGTGTGTGTAATATATATATATATATATATATATATATATATATCACACATACATATACCAGACAAAAGAATTTACTTTTAAATAACATAGTAGATTGTTGGCAAAAAGAGGCCCCATACTCCAAGTAGTCTGCCCTCATTTAATATAGTATAATAGATATATGCCCATCACAGGCAGGTTTACATTCACTGTACATTTACCTACCACTTTTGCTGTGAGTTTGTTCCAATCATCTACTAATCCTTCAGTAAAATAATAATTTCTAAAATCGCTTGACTAGCCTTATATTGTGCCTGCTTGGTCTGTAAAGTATGTTCGCACATGGTGGATTTGCAAAAAAATTGTTGCCTGTTTTCCAAATAAACTCCTATTGGTGATATACCTGTATGGTGTCATTTACCTGTATTGCCTGTTTCATTTGGCAGATTTTGAACTGTTAGGGTACTATTACACGAATTAACAATTAACAATAGCCAAACTCAAACTACTGCTATGGCAGACTTATGATCGTTATTGCGTTTGTCCTGTCGTCGCTATTGCGCTTGCCACTACTGCGAACAACCGAACAACTTCTTATTACATGCAAAAGATTTGCAAACAATCAACGATAAAAATAGGTCCAAATTCTACTAAACGGCCAACGATTTCTTGTTGGTCGTTTAATTGTCTGCTATTACACTAAACGATTATCTTTCAAATCCGAACGATTTTTCAAACGATAATCGTTCCGTGTAATACCACCCTTAGCCTCAGAAATGAAACCTATTTTCTGTCTCCAGTCTTAAATGGATATTGCCATCTCCGTTTTACATCTCCTATCCTTAGGGTGTGTTTACACAGACAGATTTATCTGTTAGACTATTGAAGCCAAAGCCAGGAACAGACTATAAAGAGAGAATATGTCATAAAAGAGAGACTGAGTTTTCTCCTCTTTTCAAATCCATTCCTGGCTTTGGCTTCAAAAATCTGTCAGATAATCTGTCCGTGTAAACACAGCATTAGGGTAGGAGATAACAAGCTGATCGCTGGGGGTCTGACCACAATCACAAGAACAGGGACACAGTTGTCTCTGAAATGGATGGATTGCCCACCGTGCCTGCACTTCATATATGGTCTATGACACTAGACGTTTCAGAGTGCGGAAGCTGTTTACATTGTATGAGCGTTGCATATATTCAGTATAACTTTATAACATTAGTCATGTCTATCTTGTCTTTGTTTTTCGGCAACGCATTAAATACTTGTGTAGTACTGGGTATTGAGAACTGACACGTCTTATGTTTTGATATTTTAGATTATGACTCTGGTTCTTGAAATTGAGAATCTGAAGAGCCAGTATGAGACCATGGTAACCGATCTTCTACGGTGGATCCAGCAAAAAGTTGTGGAGGTGAATGATCGCCACTTCCCCAACTCCATCAATGGCATGATGCAGCTCTTGGCAAACTTTAAAACATATCGCACGGTAGAGAAACCTGTAAAGTACCAAGAGCGAGGCTTGATTGAGGCCCATTTTTTCAATATCCGGACCAAGCGTCAGGCCAACAATTTGCGGCCTTATTTTCCACTTGATGGGAAGTCTTTGAGTGATATTGAGAAGTATTGGGCTATCTTGGAAAAAGCAGAATATGAGCGGGAGAAGGCTCTGCAGAAAGAGATGCTTAGACTGGAACGGTTGGAGCAGTTGGCCCAGATGTTCCAAAAGAAGGCTTTTCTTAGAGAGTCCTACCTGCACGAAATGAGACAGGTCATAGAGAGGCAAGACTTCAGGCCCAACAGTATCACCCAGGTGGAGGCTGCCACTAAGAAGCTGGAGGCCATTGAAGCGGACGTGCTTCCTCGCGAACTACGGTTCAAGTCACTTGCCGAGATGTGTGCCATCTTAGAAAGAGAGAATTATCACAACAAAGCACCAATAATAACCAAGTAAGTTTGCATCGCTTGTAGTAGTTTGCCGCGCTAAACGTAATCCTGTAATATATGGTTAGATGGATTGTATTTACTCAAGTATGTACAGAGGTCCTTCATATTAACAAACTAAAATTGCTTAAAGGAATCTTTGGAAAATAATCTTCTTAAATAGAAAGCATAAGAGTTGATGGCCTTCTAAGTGGTCCGATGATCGACCAGGCGGGTTGTAAGTAACACTTCTTTGGCCGATTATCGACCCAGTTTAAGGGACAGCAATCGGCTGAGGACCAGGAAAATGTCTGATCCTTAGCTGATCGTCTCTTTAGAGCAGGCTTTAAAATTTATTGTCAGGGTATATGAGGCCAACGGATATACATATATCCGTGCTGTCAGTTTCCATCTCACAGAGCAGCACATATTACCGCTACAATCCGGCATCCTAATTTCTGGCTTTTTCCGTCCAGCCACTGTGTCTTCAGGCACCGCCTCCTCCAGCTGTCAATCATTCTGCAGGAAGTGGGACCTGAAGACACAGCGGCTGGATGGGAGAGCCGGAGGAACAGGATGCCGGATCGCAGCTGCCGTAAGTATGGTACAGCTGTGTGATCTGGGAACTGACAGCATGGACATTTGTATATCCATGTTGTCAGTTTCCATGGCTGCACAAACAATACATGGATCATTCGTGTAGCCTGGCCGCAAGATTTCTTGTGCCGTGTAAAGGCACCTGTAAATGAGCGCTAAACTCACTGATCGGTGGGCGCTTGCGAATATCTGCAGCCAAGAAATCTTTGTCTCTAAAAGAAACATTAGGTCCTATGCACACATCGGGAAAGTCTATCAAGATTGCTTATCAGGAAACCCGGATACATCTCCGGACCTTTAAGGTTCTGTTAGGAATGGACACCCTTCAGGATTTTTCCCAAAAGGTGTCCTTGCTTGAAAATAGGTCAGGAAATGATAGATTCTGTCCTATTTCCATCTGGAATCCCAGCACGATTGCCCCATAGAACCATACAAGTATGCTAACTACAAAAGGTCCTGGTACTTCTGTATGTAAACTAAATCCACCTCTTCTCATACAGGCAGCAAGAGTTATCAAGGGGCTGGAACGGATTGCTCAACTTATTGAAAACTCACAAACAGTTATTAGAAGATAAGAAGGAAATACTGATCCTTTTACGAGACATTGACAGTGTTGGGGAAGAGTTACGAGCCATGCAGGTAATAGACTTTGCCTTCTAAAAAAAACCAAACTAACCAAGACAAACTACTTAAGTTCTTCTCCGATTAAAACTTACTTGTCCCCTATCCACAGAATAGGGAATAAGTAAGAGATCGCTAGGGATCCGAACCCTCCCCCCCAGCGATCTCCAGATCAGCCCTCCATTTCTTTGTTTTGAATTCAGCCGCTGGTCGGCACGTGACCCATGGCTCTATTCATTCTCTATCGAGGATAGGGGACAAGTATGTTTTAATCGGAGAACCCCTTTAAGCTACAAACAGCACTGTATGTTTTTGTTTTTCTTTCCCAGACATGGTTCTGAAACCCTCACTACTTGACTCACTTATTAAAATATTTTTCACATGTATTCTTTTGGCCTTGGCTAATATGTGTCCATATAATATGTGCTGAAGGTAGGCTCGGATTTCTGATGCTTATTCCCGAGTGTATTTTGCTTGTGGAGAAATCTGCCATGGGAACATAGTCCAATAAGAGATTGTCACTCTGCACTATAAATGCATTGCTATGATGACGTTCTTCCAGTTTTATAATCTAGTTAATATACAGTATGTCACTACAGATGACACTCTGAATATCTGTACGCTGTGAATTATTCAGACCTCTGCCACATTGTGAGAGAGGGAGAGCTGAGCAGGTCGTTATACAGTTTTGTTGAGAGTTTCCCACAATAACTTGTCATTTATCATGTACATGTTCCCTTATTCTGGGCTAAGTGATCACATGGGAGGTCTTAGTAAGAGAGTTGGACAGCTATCTGTATGTGTTCATATAATGACAGCTGTCAATCACTGAGTAGGACCAGAGTCGGACAGATTCCCTTAGTCTGATATATAATGCAAACTGTTTTTTTTTTTTTAACAATATTTTATTAGTGGCTTATGTAATATTTGAACATACATATTGAAAATTCATTATATATTCAAAAAGAAAGTCGCTCACAGGCAACAAAGGATACAATATCATACAGATACTATGAGCCTTTGTTATAACCTTAAAAGGCATATTATCATATACAATACAACGTAGTCTTACTAAAAACATATGTAGAAAAACAGTAACCTATAATATCACCTTAAAACATGGTATAGATTTCAGATATTCAAATATGCTACCAATAGAATGGAGAGAATTGTCTTTAACAGAGAAAGGGAAAAGCTTAAGATATTTGGAGTGCTCCCAGAGTTCCCTTTTGGCCGGCCATGCAATACCAATCAGTGTCCTTAAATTGATTAATGACAGAGTCTCTCTCTTCTATAGTAAAATCATGAATTAGAAATTGTGTCCATTTGGACATAAATGTTTTTGTTGATTTTTCTTTGGTGCGCATTACATCCAAAAGTTCCCAATGAAAGATCTCCTTCAGAGTGGAGATTACCTCAGAAATGTCTGGTAGAGTATCCAGTATCCAGTGTCTTAATAAACATTTCAGGGAAACTAATAGAGTTAAATGAATTCCTTTAGAAGTAAGTAATTTAGGAGAGGGAATAGTAGGAGAGGACATACAGCAGCTGATAAATACTGGAAGACTGGATATTTTAAATAAAAGTAAATTGCTAATCTATATAATGTTCTGACACCAGTTGATTTGAACGGGAAAAAAATCACTGGAGTATCCCTTTAAATTAGTTGATGTTACTACTAGAGATGAGCGAACCTGGAGCAGCTGGAGTCCATCCGAACCCGAACTTTCAGCATTTGATTAGCGGTGGCTGCTGAAGTTGGATAAAGCCCTAAGGCTATGTGGAAAACATAGATATAGTCATTGGCTGTATCCATGTTTTCCAGACAACCTTAGAGCTTTATCCAAGTTCTGCAGCCCCAGCTAATCAAATACCGAACGTTTGGTTCGGATCGACTCGATCCCGAACCCGTTTCGCTCATCTCTAGTTACTACAGAATACATACATAATAGAGAGATATTCATATATATTTATATAGATATACAACATTTATTCTGTGTCTTTATTTTATTTTTATTTTTTTGTTTTGGCTGTCAGGATCTCATAGTCTCAAAGGATCTTGGGAAACACCTCCCGGAAGTGGACTACTTCCTTCAAGAACACAACTTAATTGAATCCCAAATTACATCATATGGTGAATCGGTGAGACAGATTTTAGCCCGGGCAGAATATGTCCCAAAGAGTGAAAGGGGCAATGTTGATGTCCTCCAAACCAAAGTAAAGAACTTACACCAACTCTATCAGAACCTGGTCTCCCTCAGCAAATCTCGGTAAGAGGTCTCTATCACTCACTATGGGCTTTATCTAGAATAACTGCTGCCCTTTAGTATTGTGGGATGATGCTGGTTACGTGGCTTCTCTTATGCTGCTGTACCCAAGTAAATGTCAGATTTGGCTTTAACAGAAGATAGTGTTTGCAGTAAATCCATGGATATCTAATGCCCACATTGTATTACTCGTGCCATTGGGCAATTATTACAGATATCTGGATCTTTGTATAGATAATAACAAGGTTTTTATTACCCCATTTGCCTCAGTATGGCCCACTGTAAACTTGTCATAAACTAACAGTATAGTGGCAGATACACTATGTATATTTTGAACGCCGATAGGTGTTTGCTTTATGTCTTTTATTTTTGATATTCTAGGCGATTGCGTCTTGAAGAGTTATTGAAGTTGTACCAGTTTTTCCAGGACTGCGGTGAAGAGGAGGCCTGGATCCATGAGAAGTGGCAGGTTCTTATACTGGCAGACCCTGGCAGAGATCTCAGCCACATCAACTCATCGATAGCAAAGCAAGAGGTATAAGATTATCAACTTACAATATGCTTCGGCAAGTAAATAAGCTGTCACTTCTCCAGCAGAACTGTACTGCTCGTTTTTGGTGGGTTGGTCCCAGTGGAAAGACTCCTGTACTGTGTGATATCTCAAAGAAATGCAGAAAAAAAAGTAAAAAGTAAAAAAAAAACAACTGAAAAATAGTTTTAATCACCCATATGTACAAAGTGGTGATGTCTCTGCACGAACTTTAGTCTTTTGTCAAGCCCTTTGTACGTATGGGTATATACAGGCTCATACTGGCCCACCAGGCAATCTCCTGTTGGGCCCGTTAGGCCGGAGCCTGTCCTGACCCAGCTTGGCTGCTATCCTGACTATGAGTCCTGTGCAGAGGGCAAGTATCAAGGCAGCATGGACAGTGCAGACAGCTGCTGTCTAGCCGTCATCTGAAGAGAGTTATAAGGCAGGGTTTAGGGGAGGTGCTGTAAAGCAGTGCTTCTCAATTCCAGTCCTCAGGCCTCACCAACAGGTCATGTTTTGAGGATATCCCATACAAAGAACACCTATGATAATATCTGATGCTCCGAGTATAATTATATCAGCTGTGAAATACTAAGGAAATCCTCAAAACATGACCTGTTGGTGTGGCCTGAGGACTGGAATTGAGAAGCACTGCTCTAAAGTATGCAGCAGTGGTCCTCAGACCCATGAGACCTGACAGCCAAGTAATTGCTTATCCCTTAGTTATTGAAGGTGTATGGCCACTTTTACCCGAGCACTAGAAGGTGCATGGTCAAGAATGGAGCTTGATCCAGCATCCTGATGCTCGACTGAGCACAATGCTTTACCAGCACTATTAACCACAGTTTTCTGTAGGTTAAAATTAAAGGGAACCTGTCACCCTGGGCAGCCTCCCTGAACTGGATAGGGCCCTTCATACATACCCGCTCCTGCATGTCCCGGTCAGGCCACATAGATCTGGCCGTCGGCTTATCTGCACGCTCAATATGCAAATAAGCTGAGATGAGTTCGCTGGCCATAGGACATCTCTAGAGCAGGGATTTCCTAAGGCTATCGGACTCTTCTCATCTCATTTGCATATTGAGCATGCAGATGAGTCAACGGCCAGATCTCCGTGGTGGGATCGGCATCGGGAGTGGGACACGCAGAAGTGGGAATGTATACGGGTTCCTGTCTAGGGGTGGGGTGGGTTTGGAGGGTTGCCCGGGGTGACAGGTTCCCTTTAAACATACTAAAATGGGTGCAAACAGATGCAAAAATGCAGTGTGAACCCGGCCTTGCTTGGCGAGCCTCAGACTTATGCCATAATTGCCTGATAGGCTATAGTCAGTTTTCTGTAAGATTTTGAAAATAGTTTCTTGATAACTTTTAAAAACTTTGAAAGTCTCTGAATTGACCACTTGGGTCGATATCATCATATTCATAAAGTCTATTGTTGGTCTCTTTCAGGCTTTAGAAGCAGAGATACTTTCCCACCAATCTATCTTGGCCAAGGTGGTAAGAAATGGGAAAGAACTGTGCCAGCTGGCCTACACAGACCAGGCAACTATCCAGAAAATGACTGACAACATCCAGAAAAAGTGGCTGGAACTTCAAGAAGAGGTCAAAAGAAGTAAATTTCGACTAGAGGTGGCAGCACTTATAAAACAGGTGATCTGCCTATATTGTGATTGTAAACTTCAAGAGTCTGTTACATTGTCCGTGTGTCCTACTCTACATCATAGTGAAGGGCCCTCACTTGGGAAACCCTCTATGAGCCAGAGCACGCTGATCTATTAGACTTACATTGACAGCCACCCATTTTCAGTAATTGCTGTGGTTTTCCAAAATCGGCTACTTTTTAACCACAGACATGAGAGAAAGATGCACATAAAAATGCCCTTTTTTTTTTAAAAGTGTTACTGTCAGTAAAGCACTCTACCATGCTCTGGTGTCACTCCTTAGCAGTTGGTGTCTGCTGTACATAGCTCCTGAGCCCGTTCCATACAGTCCATCCCCCGACTAGGCTGTTAAATGGGGCAGCCAGGAAGGGGTTAAGAAAAAAAAAAAACACCTTAGGAAAACTGAAATAATTTCCAGAATCCCATAGTGGCTTATTTTATGGATTTTATGTTTGACAGGTCAGATGTTCCTTTGTGTTCCCTCCCCTGATAATGGAATCTGCATTGTTTATGTGGTGGTTAGGATCAAATTTCTGAAGAAAATACAGTGGTTTTGGAACAGCTCAGCTGGTTTGATTTATTCTCTTTGCCTCCAATTTCTCAGTAACGCAACCAATTTTTTGATACACAAGTCAGCAGAAGAATGTAGCAACCAAATATATATCATATAATAATTATATTTTATATTGTTTTTTTTTTCCTTCAGCGCAGTAGTAGTACTCCAGCCATGTCTCATAAAGTAGTTCTCAAAGGCTATAAAATCCCTTCTCACCATAGACTAATGTGGCTGTTCACAATGTTTCTGCAAAGCTCAGACAATAACTCCTGAGCTTATGTTCGTTCCAGAGCTGCCATTACTGCACACAGGACTAACATAGCAGATGATGTTGGCTCTGCAGAACAGGAGCCTCTGTCCAACAGAATAAACCTGATAAAGGAGATGTTCAGGCCAGGATTTTTTTCAAAAGTGTCGGGGGGGGGGGGGGGGGGGGGGGAGGATAAAAACAAATACCATGCACTTATCTCCCCAACTCCTGCGCTGGTGACCCCATACAGCCGTTTCGGTCCCCGGCTGCTTCCTGGTTTTAGAGGGGCACTACTGCGTAACGTTCCAGGCCCATTCAGCAAGTCAGTAACGGGGTCCCGCTTTTGCCACTGACTGGCTGAGCCGGCCTAGATTGTTATGCCCCATGGCCCCTCTCAAACCAGGAAGCACCTGGGGACTGGAGCAGCTGTAGGGGGCCACCAGTGCAGGAGCCGGATAGGTAAGTGCGTGTTTTTAATGTTTTCATTAAACTGTTATAAAATCTTTTCACAATATTTCCCAGTTCTATTGTTTCTGACCTGATTGCAAATTTAAAAAAGCCTGTTTAAAACAGTGTCTAGTTGTGGCTTTAATGATCATGTTAAATAATTAGGAAATTACTATATTTGATGCTAAAAAGATTTGTGGAGACGTCTATAGAAGTGGGTGGGGAAGGGGTGTGGTTAGTTGGGACATGGTTAGTGTGGTGGGGACAGGTCTAGAGGGGGTGTGGTTAGCTGAGTGTGGAGCCCACGATTTCTGAACAGCCTGGGGCCCATGGTCCCCTTAATCCACCCCTGTGCAGTCCTTTCAATCAGTTGATTGCAAAGGTGTCACGAGTTAGGGCCCTATTACACCAAGCGATTATCGGCTGTACTGAAAGATAATTGTTTGGTGTAATAGGTAGTGTTAAAAGGCAATGATCAGCCAACATGCACAATTTCGGCTGATCTTTGTCTTAAAACATGACCTATGAAAATGAGAACCATAGTGACAGTCTGCTGGCCGTCTCGCCATGAAATAGGAGCGGTGGCAGCAGACCACCGCTATCTTCTGTCGGCTCCCCGGATGATGTAAAGATCAACTGGGCAGCCCCTCCTACTGCTCCCTGCCCCCTGCCCCCTGCCCTCGCTCGATGTCACAGACAGCGAGCACTGAATGAGGAGCAAGCGAGCACTGACCTCACAGGACGGCGCTCAATTGCTCCTTAATATTGGGCCATGTAATACAGCTCTAAGACTCAAAAGCATATAAAGTGGAGGAAAGACAGCCCCAGGCTCACTTACATGGTGTGTCCAATCAAAGAGGGTTAAATATTAAAAAATCACCCTTTGCCCTCTGTTCAGTTACCTCAAGACACAGATGGAGTTTAATACTATACCATCAGCCACGCCATATACTCTCATAGGCCTGCTTTCTACAAGACTCAATGCAGGCAGAAGTAATATAAAAGGAGTATTTGAAGTTGTTTCCTTTTTTTCTCTTTCTGGTCTAGTCAGGGAACATGTCCCTGAATGTAACTGCACTGTAGTCACTTATATGTAGTATACTTATATAAACACATGTTACCTGGGGTGGGGGCCCACTCAGGCTTCGGATGTGTAAGGCACCATTGGAAGAGCACATTTTAAGTACTTTTTCAAGATTTGGCAATATCTAAAATTATGGATTGATCTAAGAAGACAACATTTACTTGAAGAAAGCAATGTACAGGATATTATTATTATTATAGCATAATGATGCAGAGATCTGTCCCGACCTTTTATTCAGAGTTGACTGCTCTTTAATATGGTGTGTCTTGTATCCATGTTATCATGTATCTCTGTTATCATACAGTACTTTGCTGACGCCAATGAAGCCGAATCATGGCTGAAAGAACATCTGCCGCTTCTAACAAGTGAAGATTACGGCAAGGATGAGTCCAGTGCTGAAGCCGTATTACAGAGACACCTGAGGCTTGAGAAAGAGATTTCAGCCTATGGAATGGAAGTGCGGAGGCTTGGGGACCAGGCTCAGACAGTGGCAGGCAAAGCTCCTCTTATCGTACGTCATAACCTTCCCCCCGAGATCGATAGGTCTGATATATTCTAAAATTATTTACATAAATTCATCTTTCTTTTTTTTTTTTTCAGTTGCAGCAAGAAAAAAAGCCACTGATTGTGATGATAACTCAAGAGAGGGCTAGACCGCAAAAAAGGGGCTATTCAGCATCATTGCCCCCTGAGACAGAAGAGACTAAACAAGACCCCCAGATGACACCAGAAAAAATCATCGCTGTGCAGGAAGAAATAGAAGCCTCTTATGAGAACCTTCAGCAACTCTCCAAGGTGACTCATTTTTTAATGGATTTGGACATGTCACTACTCAGTCATTCATTGTAAATGAAGGCATGGGCTACATTCACCTGTCCGTAGGGCAACTGTAGTCGGGACCTGTAGTCATGGGCAGCACTATTGATATGCACCTATCCACAATGCACAGACCCATTTACTGCTGAATGTTGATTACGGATCATGGCCCGTAATTCATTTCAAAATGATTCTTTATGGGGTTTAAGCTGGGCTCGCATCATTCCTGTGAGTACTCATTGATAACTGACATAAGCAATCACACTGACGGCAATCATTTAACTGCTGTGATCAATTGTGATCACAGTATTGAAATGCCTTACTCACCTTTCATGTAGTAGGCCTCTGTACCAGCCATAGTGACTGCTGGTGAACCTGCTATGCAGTGTGTCTTCTCAGATGGCTTGTGAGCAGTTTACCTTATTGGCCTTGGATGTTTCTCAAAAGAGGCGTACAACAGTGCTTTTTTTTTGTTATGTTGACTGTGTTACTATAATAAATTGAGTATCTGTATCCAGACCGCTGTGCAAGATCCTGTCATTACTATTATCACTTTGAAAGGCTTTCTGCATATTAAAGGGGAACTATCAGCAAGTTAGACAAATGTAACCTGCTGATAGCCCCCTATAGCAACCGGGAGGCTAAGGAGGAAGGTATGTGTGTTACCTTCCTCCTTGGCATCACACCTGCGCTGTTAGTCCGGGTAAACTCCGCTCCAGATCACCGTTAGGAGCACTGGAGGAGACAGGCCGAAACTCGTGGCAGTGCTCCAAATGGTGCTCCAGAGCTTAGTTTACCCCGACTATCAGTGTGGGGCCGATGCAGAGGAAGAAGGTAAGACACATACCTTCCTCCTCAGCATCCCCGGCAGTATAAGGGGCTATCAGTAGGTTATAGTTGTCTAACCTGCTGAGAGTTCTCCTTTAAAGGGGTATTCTCTTCATGTAAAATACATGCTAAATCATTCTTCCTCCTGGAGATTAACAATTGGTTCTAAATTTATTACCTTTTCAGTCTCCTTCCCCAAGTTCTGAGCTGTTGATTTCGTCTGAAGAGAAAGCTGTTTTCGGTTCTCTCAGTTCCCCCCTCCTCCCCCCTTTCTTTCGAGACAGCTGATGTAAATACATGTACACAGCTCCCTGGCCTCCCTGGTAGCTGCACTCTGTAATGCTGCTTGGATTAATCACAGTAAGGTCATGAGCAACTTGACCTCAGATTAACCCTCCTTGCCTCACATAGTGTAGTATTAGCCAGCCAGGGACTTCTTTACATCAGCCTTCTCAGAAGGGAGGGGGGGGGGGGGGGGGTTAGACGGAGAGAAAAGCTCACACACAGATTTCTATTTCTTCAGCAGAAAGCAGCAGCTCAGAACTGGGGGAAAGCGACTGAAAAGGTTATAACAAGGATAGAACAAAATGCTAATGTCCAGGAGGGGGGATGATTCAATATATACTGTACCTGATTGAAATAACCCTTTAAGTCCCTAAAAATTCAGTAAAATTTTGGAATAAAAAAAATCTGAATCAAAATGCATATCACTGCGCAAAAACCCTCATATCTTGGAAACCGCATATCAAGAAGCTATAAACAGCTGTGTAGTAGGGGCACCACAAGCTATTCAATCCTAGTGTTGGCCACAGGTTATTTAAAGTGACTCTGTACCCACAATCTGACCCACCAAACCACTTGTACCTTCGGATAGCTGCTTTTACTCCAAGATGTGTCGTGGGTTCCGTTCGGCAGGTGATGCAGTTATTGTCCTCAAAAACAACCTTTAAACTGGCAGCCCCGTGCCCAACGGCCGGGGCTTAGAATGTCTATGCATTAGGCTGGCACAACCTCTCTGTCCCTCCTCCCCACCCTCCTCATCATTAGGAATGCTCCAGGCAGATTGTCTCCTATTCCTCAGCTGTGTCAGCACGACACATGGGCTAGATCATTAAGGCACCTGTGCAATGTTCAGACAGGAGAAAATGTTCCAGTGGCATTCCTAATGATGAAGATGGTGGGGAGGAGGGACAGAGAGGTGGTGCAAAGTTAGGGCACAGATACTCCCGTTTGGCACGGGGCTGCAAGTTTAAAAGTTTTTTAGGACAATAACTGCATCACCTGCCGAACGGACCCCAGGACAGATCTTGGATTAAAAGCAGCTATCTGAAGGTACAAGCAGTTTGGGGGGGGGGGGGGTCAGATTGTGGGTACAAAGTCGCTTTAACACAATACAATAAAATTACATCTGATGTATACCTGAACAGAAATTACCCTGTAGGCCAGGGGTAGGGAACCTTGGCCCTCCAGCTGTTACAAAACTACAACTCCCATCATGCCTGGACAGCCAAAGCTAAAGCTGGAGAGCCGAGGTTCCCTACCCTGCTGTAGGCATATTTCTGGCATTATATATAACTTTTCCTCCTTGTTATTGAATATCTTTGCCACAAGGGCCAAGAATCATTTTCTTATCTTCAAAATAATTACAATAATGTGATAGATTGTATTTGTTTTGTAGAAAAGGAAGAAAGCTTTGGAAGACATGGTCCGTCTGTATCAGTTTTATAGCGCTTGTGGGGAGTTCCATTCTTGGATGGATGACAAGGAGAAGATTTTTCAGACTTTTCAGCCAAGCGCTGATAACGTGGAGGTCATGCAAATAAAGTATGAGGTAAATAGCTTCTGATCCTACAAGTTGTATTACAATTGTAAAGAAATTTAACTGTGAAGTTATAGTTATCTGTAGACTTGTGCAACTTAAGGCCCTATAAGTCAAATCGATTTTTCAACGATGACGGTAAACAATCTCAAACGACGACTTTTGCGAGCACCTTGAAATCATTCACACAATCACATGGAACAATGGTCGCTAATTCTGATTTGTTCTTGCGGTCGTCCTGCCCTCGATGATTGTTCATCTCCTAAAGATCGACCGAATGATGTGTTATTACTACAAACGACTAGTGAATGAGCAATGGTAAAAATGGTTCCAGGTCTCAAGGAGCGATCAACAATTTTTGGTACGTTGTTTAATCGTTGACTGCTATCGACACGTGACGATGATCGCTTAAATAGGATCGACTTATTTGAACAATTATTTGAACGATAATTATCCCATGTATTAAGGGCCTTAATAATAGAGCTCTATGGCTTAGACAGGCTGGATGGAGAGCTTTTCTCATATATAGTGCCTGAATGCTTTACTGACACAGTCACTGTATAGTGTTTTACTCAAGACTGAAGAGCAGTCGACAAAATTGTCTATTTTTAATGGAGACTGTTTACATGCAGCCGCCAGTGGCCATATTTGCCTATTGTGGTCCATGGACCACCATTCTCTCTATAGGTTGTCCTGAATTTCATCAGGCAAAAGTGAGCCTTCTCCTAGTACTCAGTATGTGTTGGATATGACCTGAAATAATAGTTCTATGTACTCACTTACTTTCATACTAATGACAGGAGTTTTTGCTTTTTGTGCCTTGAAGCAAAAAATCTGGTTTTAATTTAAATATTAAGTCTTAATTCTGGAAGCTTCTCCTCCAGGCGGGATTCTGTGCTTCGCTCTGACAAATCCAGGAAATGTACTTTATCCGGTTACAAAAGAACATTGTGTAAAACATTGTGACTGGTATTGGCAGGATTATCTGTCTAATATCTGTATTTGCTGTAATAAGCCGCAGTGTGCAGAGGTCTCTGCCAGAGGGATGGGGAGATGATCAGGACAAGGAAGATTTATTTCTGATGATCATGACAGTGCGTGTCAGTAAAGACTCTGCCCAAAGTATATCATTACTTAGGACTAGTGCATTAGGTAACCCATATTGCAAAGTATTTGTTGTATAGTGATCTTAAAGGGGTTATCCAGAAAAATATGGCCCCTTTCTTCCAGAAAGAGCCCCATTTTTTCCTTTGTTTAGGTAGATCAGTTCCATTAAGGTAAATTAAAGCTGGATCATAATACCAATAATGAGGACAGGGATGGTGCTGTTTTGCAAGAAAGTAGATTTTTGTAGTCCTGGATAATCCCTTTAAGGGGCTGTGCAGTTTTTAACACCTGAACCTTATCCATATAAACAGATCAATCCAGAGGCCTTCAAAAGACCTTAAGCATCCCCTATACCACCTTGTGTGGCCACACTTTTTAAAGTTTTGGCATCAGCATATAAATGGTTAAATTGACTGGCATCAGCGTGATCGCTGATGTCTGTCAGTAGTGCATGTCCACGGCAGAAAGCAACCAAGACCCACAGTGAAGGGATTACACTGCCAGAGTGAGCTCTGATCCCTCAGCCAAGGTCCTATTTTGGGTTCAGGAGTCCAGTGGGCGGTTCTTATTGGCAATCAACACCTTTTCTCATAATGGTGTCAGTCATAGAGTAAGATGGCCCAGAGGACTCCAAAGCTTAAAAGAGCTGCATTATTATGAAGAAAGTACAAGTTATACTAAATCTCTTTGTATGGATCTATCTGCTCTGCTCCTCCTTGTCAATATCAAGCTGCCCACAAATAGTACTTCCAGTACTTATCAGCTGCTGTATGTCCTGCATGAAGTGATGTATTCTTTCCAGTCTGGAGAGGAGGAGAGGTTTTCTATGGGTATTTGCTACTGCTCTGGACAGTTCATAACATGGACAGAGGTTGCAGCAGAGAGCATTGTCTCAGACTGGAGAGAATACACCACTTTCTGCAGGACCTACAGCAGCTGATAAGTACTGGAAGACTGGAGATTTTTTTTTATAGCAGAAAATTGCAAATCTCTGGCACTTTCTGGCACCAACTTATTTGAAAGAAAATATTTTTTGCTGAGCTAACCCTGTAAGTATAGGAGCAAGATGTTGGGATATTTTTTTCCTGAACTACCCCTTTAATTTCCTTTATTAGAACTAATTTTATTAATGTAATTTATAACTTGAAAGCTGACATCATGGGTATTGAGGAAGTAATAAATTAGGATGACTCACAGCTCATGGCTTCAGGTACCAACACATTTCGGATTAAATAATTGAGTCAATGAAGTAATATTGTGTGTTTCATTCCAGAACTTCCTGACTGATCTTGCCGCTGGGAAGGCGCGTCTAGATGAGATAAAAAACATGGCTGAGACTCTTGTCAAGATTGACCCTGATAGGAGAAATCAAATTCTGCAACATCTAAAGGCCATTGATAATAGGTATGGTCCTGTCATAGGTACTGCTTATCTGCTGTACCATGTCCGTACACAAAGGATAGGCGTACACAAAAGATGGGCGTACACAAAGGATGGGCCTAGACAGGGGATGGGATGGGCCTAGACAGGGGATGGGATGGGCCTAGACAGGGGATGGGATGGGCCTAGACAGGAGATGGGATGGGCCTAGACAGGGGATGGGATGGGCCTAGAAAGGGGATGGGATGGGCCTAGACAGGGGATGGGCCTAGACAGGGGATGGGATGGGCCTAGACAGTGCAGGGGATTGGCCTAGACAGTGCAGGGGATTGGCCTAGACAATGGAAGGGGTGGGCCTAGACAATGGAAGGGGTGGGCCTAGACAATGGAAGGGATGTGCCCAGACAATGGAAGGGATGTGCCCAGACAATGGAAGGGATGTGCCCAGACAATGGAAGGGATGTGCCCAGACAATGGAAGGGATGTGCCCAGCCAATGGAAGGGATGTGCCCAGACAATGGAAGGGATGTGCCCAGACAATGGAAGGGATGTGCCCAGACAATGGAAGGGATGTGCCCAGACAATGGAAGGGATGTGCCCAGACAATGGAAGGGATGTGCCCAGACAATGGAAGGGATGTGCCCAGACAATGGAAGGGATGTGCCCAGACAATGGAAGGGATGTGCCCAGACAATGGAAGGGATGTGCCCAGACAATAGAAGGGATGTGCCCAGACAATGGAAGGGATGTGCCCAGACAATGGAAGGGATGTGCCCAGACAATGGAAGGGATGTGCCCAGACAATGGAAGGGATGTGCCCAGACAATGGAAGGGATGTGCCCAGACAATGGAAGGGATGCGCCCAGACAATGGAAGGGATGCGCCCAGACAATGGAAGGGATGCGCCCAGACAATGGAAAGGATGCGCCCAGACAATGGAAAGGATGCGCCCAGACAATGGAAAGGATGGGCCCAGACAATGGAAAGGATGGGCCCAGACAATGGAAAGGATGGGCCCAGACAATGGAAAGGATGGGCACAGACAATGGAACGGATGGGCCTAGACAATGGAACGGATGGGCCTAGACAATGGAACGGATGGGCCTAGACAATGGAACGGATGGGCCTAGACAATGGAACGGATGGGCCTAGACAATGGAACGGATGGGCCTAGACCAGGCATGTCCAAACTTTTTTCGAAGAGTGCCAAATTTGATGAAGTGAACATGTGCGAGGGCCGACCATTTTACATGCTACATGCTATATGCTTTAAAACCCAGGCAGATAATAGCAAGCTGGATACCTAGGGGGCCGTAAAAGTTCGGAACGCGGGCCGCAAATGGCCCTCCGGCCGGACTTTGGACATGCCTGGCCTAGACAATGGAAAGGATGGGTGTACACAGGGCCTTATTCTTGCAATATAGGATATACACTGATCACACTAATATCATGTAGAATGCGCTTCCCTAGTGCACCCTGGTGCCATGTCTTCTCCAGGTAAGCAGTGTACACAAACTCATCACGCTTGTATACAATTTGCGAAAGGGGTCAGCATGGGCACTATGACCAGTTTGTGGGTACACAGCAGTGGGTGCAC
Source organism: Dendropsophus ebraccatus (assembly GCF_027789765.1). NCBI lineage: Eukaryota > Metazoa > Chordata > Amphibia > Anura > Hylidae > Dendropsophus > Dendropsophus ebraccatus. The sequence continues at coordinate 74,989,169 of NC_091466.1, read as the reverse complement.
TGGACTTGTACAGTACAACCTTTTGTAATGGGGACAGAGTTATGGGGGTGGGAGAAACAGGACTTTGAGTGTGTAATGCAAAGACTACTGGGAAATTTAGTGTGATAGCAGTGCAGGGGAAGAGGAACAGCAAGAGAGACAGAGCAGGAGGAAATCTGCATCAGCTTAGCGGGACCAGTGCTTAACCACATGTACCTTTCTGACACCAGTTCACCACCAATTTCGCTGGAGTGCCCATTCAATGCATCTGGTACAGTTAGTGACACATAATAGGGATTAAATATCAATAATATCCTATTATCAGTCCCTCCTATAAGAGTCTTCCCCTCCAGTTCTCAGATATCAGCGTTATTGTTGGTAAACTCCATTTATCTAGCACAGTGTTCCGGATGGATTTGCTCCTAATAAACTAATATTGTAAATAAATAAAGTGCTTCTCTCTCTCAGCTGGAATCGTTTGGAAGTCCTGAAAGAAGAGAAAGGTGCCGAGCTTATCGGCCTGGCTGATGTCAAGACTTTTCTGCAAAACTGTGAGAATATGGAAATTCTAATACAAGATAAGAGAAAAGAGCTGGAGGGTTCCGAGCCATCTGGGAATCTGGAGTCAGAGGAGCGGCAGTGGAAAGCACACGAGCGGGATATCGATGTGCTGGAGAGGAAAATTGCTTATCTAAAGGCTATGGAAAAATCGTAAGTACTGCTTAAGAATTGACAATACATTTACATCTGGTCTTACAGTATATTCACACTGAGTAGAAGTGGTGGAATTCTGCATCGAAGCCCCTGCCGCGGAATGCCGCCTGCCTTAGTGTGTCAATGCGATGCCTCACACGCCTCCATTCTCCAATCAAAGAATTGACATGTCAATTCTTTGGATGGATTCCTCTAGAAAAATCCCGTAAAAGTCATTGGGGTGTTGAATTTCCACTTGAATTCTGCTCCCATTCTGCCAGAGTTGAAGAAGAGGAGGAAAACTTCCTCTTCAATTCCTCACCTATTCCTTATTGTGAACATACCCTAAAGGCATACTGCCATAAGCCCCTATTACACGGGTCAACGAGAGGGATCAAGTGACACAAACCTGTCAGGTCAGCGCTCGCTTGCTCCTCGTTCCCCATTTGTTGTCGGCGCTATTACACATGACAGCAGCGAGCAGGTAAGCGCCGGACGGGCTGCCCGGGTGATTGCTAGATCATTTGGGAAGCCTATAAGATAGCAGTGGTCTGCCGCTTCTGTTCCACGTAGCGGCGGTGGCATATCGCTGGTATCCTCGTTGTTGATTTTTCAACATGTTGCATGTCGGCTGATCATTGTTTTCTGTTACACGAGACGATTATCGACCAAATACGGCCGATAATCTCTTTGTGTAATATCACAAGTCATAGCGATGGTTTCCGGCGGCTTATTCCGGCTTTGCCGGTCTTGACATATAGGCCTTTCCCTATACCTAAACAGGGAGAGATCTATCAATCATGTCTGGTGGAACAATGAGAAGCCAGCAGGGACTGCAGCTGGGACTTGTGGTTCAGGCGGCAAAATGACTGGTTCACTTTATACTGTAGGTTCTATATGCTTAAAGAGTTTGTCAGTATTAAGGATACTGTTAGGGAATTCTGAATTAATAACAGAGGCTTCTTGTAGTGAAGATCCTTTCATTGGCTAGAATGGAATCTGGCTATAAAAAGCATCACTCTGGACCCCTCAGTACATCTGTGCTATACCTGAGGGATAACAAAATAATTTCAATGGATAATGCATCATGCCGTGACTCTACAAGGAAAGTGAGCACTTGCTACCAGGTTTCCCCATAGAATAAAGGTGGTTACTCATTCTCTACCAACCATTTATTTTTCTTTTTTTTTTCTTTAGACTGAGAGACACAAATCCCCAGGAGAGTTTAGCCATCAGAAAACAGATTGAACAAATGGAAAAGCTTCTTATACAACTAAAGGAGGAAGCTCAGGTGAAGAAGGACAAAATCCAGAAGGCCAAAGATCAGAAGACCTTCCTAGAGGAAAGCCACCGACAGATGCTCTGGATCCAAGACACAAAGGAAAAGTTAACAAGCGAAGAGATGGGCACCGATGTAACATCTGCAGAACAACTCCTCAAGGACCATCGCTACCTCCTTAAAGAGATTGAGGGTCAGCGAGATAGGTAAGGAAGGAGATGACTTTTAACTATGGGCTGTAACAAAGGTATTGAACTTGGTTAGAGATTTTCGGGTTCTTATTAAGCTTAAAGTGTAACTGTCATGTTTTTTTTTTTTTTATTGCAGAAATCAGTAGTATAAGCGATTTTAAGAAACTCTGTAATAGGTTTCATCAGCCAAAAAAGCCTCCTTCTGTACTCAAGAAGCAATTTCACAGCCTCCCCCCCCCCCCCCCCCCCCCCCCCCCCCCCGACTTCTTATCTGTGCATTATCAGGCAAATACGTCTTCATTACAGAGAAGCCAGTGAAGACGGGTTCTGCTCTCTTCATTGTAAGCCTATGAAGGGGGGAGGGGCTGAGGGAGATAAGGGAGCAGGAAGAGGTGACATGAAGGTCAGCTGTTTGTAGACTCTCTGGGCAGCTAAAACGCTAAATTCAGGTGTCAGAAAGGTCAGTGCTTATCTATGAACTTACTGAGAGAAGATTGCAGGGTGTTGTGCTGTGCAGGACTGCTCCGTGCTCAGTCACTCCTAACAGCCCCTCCCCTCTCCATAGCCACATAATGGAGACAGAAATCCTGCTTCATTTGATGTGAGGGGGGAGGCTGGGAGATTGCTTTTTCAGTACAGAAGGAAACTCTTTTAGTACATAAAACCTATTACAGAGTTTCTTAAAATCGCTTGAACTTTTGATATTTAATATTTTCAGAAAAATGACCCTGAAATGACAGTTACGCTTTAAAGAGACTCTGTCAGTAGGTTTATGGTGTCATATCGAAGGGTAACTGAACTAGTGACAGAGAGGCTAAACAGAATGATGTATCACGTACATTGCTCTGTGCAGCTGATCCAGAGATCTCCTCATGAATAACATGGACAATAAGTAGACCTCTCTGTTATGTGCATGAGCTCAGTAGTCCTGGATATTGATGAGAAGCATAAAATTCCACCCACCAGTTGCTTATTTGCAGTTATCTATCCTTGCTGTATATAGGCAGTCACCTGTCAATCAGCAGCTGGAGGGCCGGGGGAGGGGTGTGGCAGGAATCCTATTCTCCTGCATATTAGTAGAACGGCTGAACATAATGATGTAAGTAACACACCGATTTGTTCAGCATTTCTGTCGCTAGTTTATGCTGCCCTCATCTAAGTCGGTATAAACCTAGTGACTAATGCCCTTTAATGGACTAGTCAGACAACTCATTATTATGATGATGATGGTTGGATCTTTTGTGTGCAGCCATCTTCTAATAAGTTGTTATTAAGTCTGAATTAGCTTCCACTTTGTTCCCTGACAAAAAGCGTCTAAATTAAATAAGTTTTCGTATATTCAACCAGATTGGTTCAGCTGTCCTCATAATCTCAGTCTCGTGCAAATCATACATATTGCTGTGACTGTATAATCAATGAAAGGGACGTAGCGGCTTTATTGAAAATATATCCATCTATAAAGGACCCCATACACTTTAGTGAAAATGTGTCCATACCTGCTGTTTTTGTGCGATTCGTCATCAATCAATGATGGATGATGTATAACAAGGGCTCGATTATATTGCATGTAGGGAGGTGCGCTGCCGCCGCTAGAGCTGTCTGGCAGTGGTTTATCTCCTCTTACTATATTGAGAGCAGTTGTTCAAGGTGTATGGGCACCATCGGTCCTAGAAAACTTTTAGGGTAGCTTCACACATACCGACATACAGATGTACGATTTTCTGCTGCAGATCCGCAGCGGATCCGTTGCGATATGGTACATGTGAAGCTACCCTTAACAAGTATCTCTGGTATCCTTTACTCCATTATAGTCTAGAGGAGTAATGTGTCAGAAGAAGCAAGTGGCCGGGGAGTCGAGCACACTCACGCAGGGCTCTGTCCCCTGCTGTATCTTCATATTACAATAGCGATCAATAAGGCCTTATTCACACGTTCAGTAAAGTTGTCCGTTTTTCCGTATCCGTAATCACGGTTCAACTGAGAGCACATTGATTTCTATTGGGCTATTCACACAGTCCGTGTTAATCTTTAAAAAAAAAAAAAAAAAAAGGACATGCTCTAGTGCGGATTGTGATTGCGTTACAGATTACCAATGTAAGTCTATGTTTTTCACGGACGTCACGGATGTCACATCCGTGATGTCCGTACAAAAACACGGATCAAATATATGCAAACCAGCACTATTCACATTTTAAGGAAATGGATGCAATACGGATGAATTTATATGGACCATGGAGTAAAAATAGCGGGAGGTTTTGCGGTCCAGAAAAATTACTGAACGTGTGAATGAGGCCTAACTTTTGAATGCCTGATGACATGTCGAAAATTATTTATAGTGACAGGTACTCTTTAAGGTCAGACATCACCATCAGAGAAGATGCAAGCAGCATTAGGCCGCATTGACTTGTTTATTATATTGAATGCAAGTCTTGACAAGTCTCGCAAATCTGTCTGCGTAAAAGGACCCTTCTACCTGTCTATATCAGTGATGTGTGTATGCGGCCCTACTTTGATAATAGTTTCATCTTTTGTTGCACACAGAATCATTGAGCTCCAGCAGATGGGTACAGCCGTGTTCCAGACCAGCGATAGCCCTGAAGTGCGGGATTCCTTAGTGAGCCTCAGTCAGGGCTACAATGAGCTCAGCGATTTGTGGGTACAAAGAAAACAGAAACTGGAGCAGGGTTTGGAGCTGCAACAATTTCTGCGAGAGGCGGGCAGCATTAATGCAGCCCTTTCCAGCCATGAAGCTTTCCTGAGGGTGAATGATCTCGGGGTAAGCCTGCTTAGCTCTAATATGCTTGGTTTATGTTATTCTGTGGACATATTTTATAATTTGAACCTTTTTACATACTTTTTTTTAAAGGACCAGCTGGATACAGTCCAGAGCCTTCTGAACAGACATAAGCAGTTTGAGAAGGTTTTGGCAGCTCTCAATAATCGGGTGACCAGTCTTCGGACGAGCGGAGAGTCCTTAGTGGCAAAGGATCATTTTGCCAGTGCCCTGTAAGAACATTTTTCTTAACCAGTGTACAGCTGTCTCCCGTATGGTGGTAATACTATATGAATTGTTTAAGGGTAAATCTAGTGTGTTTTATTAGGTATACTGCCCAAAAACATATTATTTAAAGTAATACAGTCATCCCTCTTACCCCTGATATATACCAGAATAAAACTTCTTCTGCGTCTTCTTTTTTTACTCTAAAAAATAGCAAATTTCTTTGGTGGACAGTGTCAACTTGGCGGGGCTTCATGACAGTTCCTCCCTTTCCCCAGCCAGGAGATGGTGCCCAAGCTCCACCTGGTTGATGCTTTTAACCGATCAAATGAAGCAAGTGGAAGGGGGGTGACAGTATAACTGTAAATGGCATTTGGTAAAATGGGTATAACAGCAATGTAAGTGCAACTTAAAAGCATTAAAGTCATTTTTAATATTTGGGGGGTGGGAAGGCTGTTCCTGAGACCTTCCTCCAAATGTCAGATGATATAGCAAGGTTAAGCATCCCGCTAAATGGCAGTAACTTATTAAGGCATCATTCTCACTCATATTTTGTATGTTTTAGTCAGTATTTTACAATGTTAAATACTGATGGTAAATACCTAGATACAGAAGTGTGGAAGGCTTCTTTCATAGTCTGTATTAAAATAAATGGCAGAATGGGTCTGCGTTTTGGTTATCTGGTCAAAATTATTGCATCTGCAACATGAAAGATTTAAAGTGAATCAGTCACCCCCTGACCACCTACTGAGCTAGTGGCACTGCCTTATAGCGATCAATAAAAGTTTTCATACCTTTCTTGCCTGTGTCTCTGTATTTATTTTCATATAAAAGCACCTTTATTTAAGTGCCAAATAGGTGGGGCCTAGGTTTCCCTCGAGCCTAGCATAGCTTTGCCTCACTGTGCTGCATGTCCACTCCTGTGCCTTAAAAGTGATGAACACTGTGCATTCAGCACAGTGAGGCATGGTAGTGCTAGGGCCCAAGAAACCCTAGGCCCCGCCTCCTTGACACTTTCACAGATTAAATAAAGGTGCTTTTTATGGAAAACAGGCACAGACATAGGCAGGAAAGGTGTGCTCTGAATACTTTAAATTGACGTCTATCCAGCGGGTGCCTTCAGCTCTGTAGACAGTCAGGGGGTGACAGATATATTCTAAGATCTGCAATATAAATCACTTTCCGCATTGAGTTTTGTACAGATTTGTTCTGCAGCACCTTAAAGGTGAACTCTGGCCAAATCTAAAAATGGCAGGCAGGTAGGCATTGGGCGGTGGGTGAGGGTCATAATAAAGAAATTATACTTACCTGTGCACGTGACCCCTCAGTGCAGTGTCACCGCTCACAGATGCCCATAAGTGTCCTGTAACTTCTGGCCTGGTGATATCACCTCCCGGTTCAGAAATCTCCGCTCAGCCAGTCAGTAACTGGGCAGTACACCTCTGCAGTCACTGACAGGCTGAACAAGTACCGGGACATGGCGATGCAGGAAATTGGGAAAAAGTGAAGACCGGAGGCTGTTAGTGAGCTGGTGATGGTATGCTGTAAGGGCATGGGGACAGGTAAGTATGACTTCTTTATAATGGTGCCCTCACCCCCTGCCCACCTGGGATTTTTAGATTTGGCATGAGTTCTGCTTTAAGGTGCTGCAGAACAAATCTGCTGTGGAAAGTATGTGCGGTTGTAGCACCCATATGTGATGATCAGTAACTCCCATTGTTCCCATTTCTCTTGAGGAGAAATCTGGAAGTGTATTTATTATAAATGATGAATATAGAATCATTAATATTCTCTCTGACAGCATAAAGCAGAGGGTGACTGACACTCAGAAGAGATATGATCACTTGGAGCAAAAAAGTGAAGAAAGACAAAAACGTCTCCTGGATTCATTGAGACTTCAAGTAATGTATTTTTCTAGAAATTTTCTAATGCAATACCATCCAGGTCTACATAAACATCTCATATAAGGGTGATTGGGTGATGTATATTTAATATACAGCTGCAGGTCATGTAATGACAATATCACACATCAGCCCAAGGCAACCGCCCATCTAATGATGGTTGGTGTTGGCAATTTCCTAATGGCTTCCAGTAACAACATATTGTTTCCTTGTAAAAATAAAAAACTTAATTTTAAGTTAAAATATCTTAAAGGGAAACTCTAAGCAGGTTCGTCCATACGTTTACACCTGCTTATTTATATTCAGGTGTACATAAGCAGGCTCATGTCCTGTATGGACAAGGGCTGCTGTTCCTGCACATGCTTGGTATAAAGACCTGCCTGCTTATGTATACCTGAATATGTATAAGTAGGTGTGCATGTAGGAGGTGGTGAGTGGAACAGTGCACTGGAAAGGGGGGGGGGCAGAGGAGTACCCCATTGCACCAAAGGAGATAATTAACATGTTTCTTTAGGAAATAATTTAGCAAAAATGGTGAGACATATGACAAATGAAACAGAAGTGGCACATGGAAGGGAAGTGTATGGACAAACCTGCTGATCGTTTCTCTTAAAATTTGAGAAAGATTGATTAAAAATTTTCTTAGTCGTACTTTGTATATATTATGGTGCAAATAAAAGGTTCTCCAGAGGTCTTTATTAATAGTTTTGCTTATTTTTGCTTCTACAGCCTCTGTAGCTTGCTGTGTGAGCGCTTCTCCCTATATTTGTACACAACATATACTATATAATTCTCCACTGTATGCTGCCTTGTGTCTGCTCTCCTCTATCTACAGCCTGTTTGAGCTGTCTCTATGGATTCCATCGCATCTCCATATCCTTTAAATGTTGTTTTCAGAACAGATCCAATTTTACATTAACATTTTCTACCTTATTTAAAGGAATTTAAAAGAGATGCCACAGAACTGTTGGTGTGGATGGAGGAGAAGTATAAAATTGCTCTCGATGAGTCGTATCGGGACCCAACTAATATTCTGCGTAAATTAAAGTGGCACGAAGCTGCTGAGCGAGAGATGGATGCGAACCAAGTGCGCTTTGAAGACTTGGTAAAGGTTTGTGCATTCACCTATATAATATACTGAGAAAACATTACTATCATGTGTTGGATAGCTACAAAACCACAACATTTTGGGAATAAGACCCATCCCCTGTTTTCCTCTGGATCAGTCTGATAGGATAATATGTTAAAGTGAATGCACCATTTTCTAAGTTTTTCACTACCTTGTTGACAATGGTGCGGAGATCCCGGTAGCGTGGTCAATTTTTCAAAACGGCGCCCAGTTCCCATGCTTGACACTGGTTTCTACATGTACACCGGTCTGCTATATGCACTGGAGGCGGCCCAGTCTAATGATATCCCCTCGGTGATGCGGCCAGGCTTGATTCCAATAAGGTGCAACACCGAAGGGAACATAGGAACCAGGCGTTGTTTTGAAAAATGAACTGCGCCATTGCCAGCGCCATCAAGGTAGTGAAAAAAAAAAAAACAATTTCTGTTAGCTAATGGTACATTTGTTTTAAATGGCCACTGTCACTTTAAAAAATAAAACAAAAAAAAAGAAAATTCTTTTTACATGTCAAATTTTTTTTTTTTATTAGTTGGGGTCTGAGGGTGCTGACGGCACGGATTGTTAGAGCAGGGTAAATCGCTTGGCTGAGTGCTTCATTCCCAGGCATTGCTGCCTTTTATCAGTGAGCAGAGATTGCAGCGAGCTGGGGAGAAAAGCAGGGAGACAAACGTTTTTCCCGGCTTTGTCAAACAATCGGTGGGGGGCTGTATATCCATACCCTAACTGCTTTGAAAATTTTATTTGCCCATAGGACATTTGAGAAGTCTCTTTTAAAGTGCCACAAGCTGAAATGTTTTAGATCTTACTATGTAATTACTGTATATTTTTATTCCACTACAACCCTGCTACACCAACATAGCCACGTTTGAGTCAGACGCCTCATTGTTTGCCTTGTAAAGAACATCTGTAGGCACTGAAAATATTGACTTTTTGATGACTGGTTTGACCTAAAATTATCAGCTTCTAATGCTGGCGTCCACGTGCCAAATGCAACAACTGTGGTAATATCCATCACCTCCAGCTGGGAACCATCTAATAAATTATATTTCTTGTATATATTTCGCTGCTTTTAGTTTGTAACTGTTGGACTGAAATTTAATGTTCCCTACGATGCTTTGTGGCTAAACCATTCCGTTTAAAGGGAATGCGTCATCCGAAAATGTATATAAATAACCAAGGATTCCAGCTCACCCCCCTGTGGACGCCCCCGCCCTAGCCCAGATTCAGCATCGGCTCATAACAAGATCTCTTAGGGTGAAACTTACTGTTTTATAGAACTGTGTTTTACCCCAAGAGTTCTCGCTGGATTAAAGAATTAGTAGCACTTATCAATGTAGAAATCCAAAACCCTGATAAACAAGCGTGCTGATGAAAGACATAAAGGATATCCAAAATATATTGTCCGGACAAAAGGAACCGCTAAGTTTTCAGAAAGGTTGGTATATTGCATCTGCCTGTGAACAAACAGCAGGACAAACCCCCTCATGTGACCTGTGGTTTAAAGTTTTAACAAATTTTACATTTTACTAATATTAAACATATCGGGCCTCATTTACTAACAATGCGTTAATTTTAAAGCACAGATCCTCTTCGGCGGGCTTTTGGACAAAAATTATGGGTTTTTCAGGTTGTGTTGCACACCTTTAGTAAATGTGTCAGAACACTTAACCGATAGGAAAAATGGACAAAAACACAACAATTTGCGGCCAGGAACACGTTCGATTTAAAAAAAAAAAAAAAAGATCAAAACTTATTTAAACAATGGGGCTTATTTACTAATATTTCATTTTACTATTTAACTTATCAAATGATCCTGAAATCTTGTTTGTTTTTACTCTGGCCACTAAGCCTAATAATATGTTCCTGTTCTATAGAAATCACTTCTTATCAGTCTCCTCCTTATCTTCGCAGGAAGCACTAAAAGGTGATATCAGTATAAAGATATGATATGGTCAGAGCTCAGTCTCTCACCCTCCCTCCAAACAGGTCACACATATTGTCTAGAATATTTTCCTATGAAAGTCAGTAGGGCCTCCACCAGTCTATTGGGTCCTATTCTTATGAGGCTGCTGTAAAGCATATCTCTAAATGCTGTTAAAAGCAGCTTAGGCAAGATGGATGCCCTCATAATAACATAAAACAAACAAATACATTTACAATCAAACTTGGCTGGTAAAAAAAAACTTGTTGACACAATCCCTTATGAGGATATAGTGTGCGTGTTCCTTAGAATTGCGCCCCAGTATTGATAGTGGAGCCTGCCCTATACCTTACTGTATTCTTCACTACCAGTGGTGTTCCTGTTTTAGGACATGTGACAGCTGTACTAGGGATATTGTTATCATACAGAACAATCTTATTCCTTTCTCATCCATGGTGTCATTTTATAATTCCCCATAAGTGAATGAGAATACAACAAAAGGTAATGGAGCGAGTACAATAGACATTATAGCCTAACCCAATAATGAATCCTGAAGTATCAGCAGTCTACACAATGGTCGATGACAATTGGCTATGCATGTTTTCCGCTCTAGGCCTAAGCAGAATATGATCTGAGTGTGTTCCTCCATCCTTATGTATTCGGTAACAGGTTGGACAGCAGCTGCTTAGAGAAGATCATTATGAGAAGGCCTCCATTGAGCTGAAGATGCTGGAAGTCACCAAGAAGTGGGAAGAGTTAAAGAAAAAGATGGCCGATAGAGGAGACAAGTTGCGGCAGGCAGGACAGCAGGAGCAACTGATGGAATTGTTGCAGGTCAGACTATATCATATACAGAAGGAACGAATATCATGCGTTTGTCCCGTGCGGCTACAACATCAGGACACTCGAAAAACATTTAAAGAACAGCCACATCCAAACACAGAAGTGGACTCTCTTCCCTGTACTGGCATCTGTGAGCTATACAGGGAAGAGAGACCGGAGCTGCTGTCTTAGGTTGGGTTCATGTATGTATTTTTGTGCCCATTTTACAGCTGTATGTACAGGCCTGCAAGTGGGCCAGGATTTACAGCTGTAATACGAATGTAAAAATGGGTCTGGATTATGCTAAACGTATTACTATGGTACCCTGCTCTCTTCAGTTGTAGGATTTGTTAGGTACATGTTAGTTGTATGGCAAGCCCTGGTTTGGGGCCATTATGTGGCTGGTAGTATGGGCAAACTCTGGAAACCCACTCTCCAATATATTAGAGGAATGGAGACCCCCCAAACCCCAGTTCAGCACCAAATAGATGAGGAGATGAGGAGACAGCCATTCATGACTCTCTCCCCACTGTAGATGTGGGAGTGTATTCCCTGTATCTGTCCTAATCCCCACTCATCAGACATTTATGGCATGTAGTGTACATGTCTGAATACCCCTTAAGGGTTATCGAGAAGTTTTCCTCTATATGTGTTCAGAGTGCTGTTAAACCAATACATTTCCCCTTCACTCCGCCCCTTCTCCATCTCAGTGTAAGTCCCTGGTGCAAGCCCTTCCTTGTGTTGGTCTTGGCACAAGGACCTTCCTGATCAACCAAAGGCTGATGTTAGAAACTGATTAGCGGAGATGCTTGTGCACTACAGACTTAAGCACAGTAAGAGATATTCTCCCCAGAATTACATTGCCCAATGTTCTGGGGGAAGCAAGCTGACATTGTGCATGATCGTTGCCTTTCAACATGTGCTATTACCTACTATTGATCAGTAGGTAATCGGCCAAGTATTTCCGACAGTCGTTCAGTGTAATAGTGCCTTAAAAGATCTTGCTTGTCGGTGTTTCAGCAAGCTAGACCATAATATTGGATTTATGGAGGAGATGACACAAATATCAGATTAGGGTCCCACCTAGTTTATCATTGGAAATGATCTAAGAACTCCTATTAAAGACAAACAAAGAAGTCCCAACAATGGGAGTCGGATTTATTCATGTCTGTTTTTTTAATCCATAGAGATTGCATCAATTAAATCTTCTACTCTGTGCTTCCTTTGTGTAGATAGATTTATATCCAAGTAAACCATTCTATGGAAATATTTTAGCCTCTTAATGACATAAACATATAGTAGACAGCAGAATGTGTCGCTCCCTGGTTATAGGATTGACGTTCGGCCACAAAATCTTTTTTAAACCTGAAATCAAAGCGACCACGGCTATATTTCCATGTGTTCTCCAGTTTGGCGGTTCAATGTTTATAGGTGCTGAACTTTACTTGACACCAGGGCTTACTTACCCTGATCTTGGCAGTAAGCATTGGGTGAATGTTATTTATTAGTAATCTACTTCATAAAAATGATGGATTTATTTCAGCTACTGATCAGCTGTGAATTAATAAAGCAATATATTCATTTTATTGCAATATTAATGGTTCTCTTGGGGGTACGGAGAATGTGACGGAGAAGAATAAAATTAAAAAAAAAAGTGTCCAACACCTCCTAATGTTTCTAATGCAGGATGCCAAAGTTAAGATTGAGAAGATAGAGAAGGTTCTGCAGTCCCCAGAGGCTGGCCATGACCTGAGAACCAGCCGAGACCTGCTCAAAGAGCACCGTCAGCTGGAAAATGAGAGCAGAGAGTTGGCTGATAAAATGAACTCCATCGTGTCCCGGGCTCAGAAGATGGCCACCAATCATTTCAACTCACAAAGGATCATGGATGAAACCATGAAGTATCTGAGAAGGTAACTAAGTGTATATGACTTCTGAACGTACAAAAAGAATATAAACGAGAAATCTTTCACAAGTAACCTGTCTGCAGAACTAAGGATATTGGTGGTTCCCATGAGGATAAAGTAAACTGATGCATTATGTGAAGTTCAAATGGAACTATTAGCCGGTTAGACGAATCTAATCTGCTGATTATTATTATTATTTATTTATGCAATTTATTCCAGAGCGCTATACAGGCGACAGGGGTAACAAGCGGGAAATATTGAGAGCATGTACCAGCAGTTTTGTGGAGTCAGGGGTGAGAAAAGAGCTGATTCTGGAAATGTTTTTGAGGTGAAAGCGGCAGGAGGTGGTCAGGGCCTGAATATGTGGTTTAAAAGACAGGGCAGAATCAAAGGTGACCCCCAAGGCAGCGGACTTTGGGGACAGGGGACAGAGAGCAGCCATTGATAGTGATTGACAAATTAGACGGCAGGGTAAACCGGGATGGGGGGAAAATGATAAGGCCGACAGACACTCTGGAATCCTGATAGCTCCCTAGTGGGCACGGGGCACTGAGGATGAAGGTATATCTCTTACCTTTATCCTCAGCGCCCAGTTGTATTATTACTTGTGCCCAGTAAGCTGTTAGGAACACTGAGGAGGTGGCCGGATTGGGGCTCGGAGGGTCGGTAGCCACACCCTCCATTGCTAATCATTAGAGGGAGGCAGGCTGGCTAGGGGCCATAGCCTCCCAAACCCCCGGGCCGTGATTGGCCCCCTTCATTGATAATCTTTAGGGAGGGGCTACGGCCCATGGCTGGCCCGCCCTCTAATGATTATCAATGAAGGGGTTCGGCTGGGGGCAGGCCAGCTTGGTGCTCAGATCAATAAACCATAGCAGATTGTGGCTCACCCCTGTCCTTCCTATTGAGAAAATAAGAATGTTTAGCCAAGTCAAACCTTCATGTGTATGAGAATGCCCATAAACATGGATTCCATGGTCCGTGCATTTTCCAGGAGCCCAGGGTGCAAAGAAAACAAATGCCCTTGTGCTGCCTAGGCTCCATAGACCTTATTGCCTTCATGGTCCATGATTGCAGGTGACCCATGGATTACACTCTGTGGCCCATCTGCGTGTCGCAGTTTCGTTATATGTTTATTGTATAAAATATACTGCCCTTTTTCTCTTTGCAGGTTTGAATCCCTACAAGAGCCTTTGACCAAAAGAGGGGAATTTCTGCAGGCCAAAGTAAATCAGTATGAGTTTTATCACTACTGTGACCTTGAGATGACTTGGATTGCCGAAAAGATGCCCATTGCCAGCTCCACTCATTATGGCAAATCGCTGGATGCAGCACAGAGTTTGCTTCAGAAACATAAGGTACCGTGGCATTGGGCGTACCCCATGATTCCTGTTTGAACACTTGTGTTAACAATTTAAATTACGACAATCAACATAATATATTCCGATTTTAGTGAAAGTACAATATGGTTATGGTTAGAAACTTTTGATTTGTATTCTTCTCTGCAATACACCATACTTACCTTGCCTGATCCCCACTGCACCTGTTCTGACTTGTCCTGACCCCCGCTGCTCCCCGCTTCCTCTGGAAATTTTGTTCCTGCAGAAGAAGTCCTACTCAGTGGATGATGCAGGTCACAGCTACGGCCAGGGATTGGCTGAGCAGGCTTTGACTTAAGGAGTAAATGTCAGAGATAGCAGGAAACCGCATTTAGTGATGGGGGATTGGGGAAGGTGAATTTTTTTTTTTTTCTTTCTAGCATTTGAAATCCTCTGTCCAGAGTACACCATTTCATCTCAGTTATATACATAATATAGGCTTAAATCATGTTTTCAACAAGTAGCACTGTTTTATCTGTCAAAATGACTGACACCGCGCCAGAACTTAACAGATCAAGTTGGAGATGTCTTTTAGATGCCGCTGGTAATGTTGTAAACAGATGTCACAATGTGAACATAGTCTTACTTACCAATTGCTCTCTTAAAGCAAGGACTGCACTGGGATCTATATAAATATAATATGGTGGCTGAAAGTTTAGGGAGACTTTATTTAAGCCCCATTTTTTTATGACATGTTCAGTAATATAAACTGTTTCCATAATATTGGCAAGCTGTTAGACACCCCTGGGATTTACAGGGGACGTTTAAGGCCTATTGGATAAAAGCTGTATTGAGGAAAGTGAACGTTTTATTGCTGGTTGCTGTCAGGCACAATGGAGCCATGTTATTCCCACCATTTGGCTTGGCGGGTGGATTTGCAGTAGACTGTGCATTTTCCACAAACTTGTTAAATAGAAGCCACAGAGATGGCATATGCGGTGTGTGTTCTGCAATGACTAATACCGGCGGCTTTTCTTGTGAAGAACATATTACTGTTAGTGTAGACCTTTCCAGTTCTGCTTCTTTTGCATCCCGTGTCCAGGACTGAACAGGTCCCCCCAGGACTGAGCAGTTCCTGTGCTGTTTTAATATATTGCTCTGTCTTGTAAGGCCGTTTGGAGCACTGGCTGTCCCCAGAGCGCCCATCTGGCCCGCCTCTGGTCCACTGGCTCCATTGTAATTATTAGGAAGGGGCGGATTGGCACTCGGTGCTCCAAACATCCTTGCTGAACAAAGCACTATATTAAAACAGCCCAGGAACAGCACTGAAAATATAGGTAAGATACATACCTTCATCCTCAGCGCTCCGTGTAAAGTAGGGGGCTATGAGCAAGTTAGTTTCATCTAACCTGCTTATAGTTCGCCTTTAATAGCTTATATTTTCAGCATATGCTGTTAGTCTATTTCCACTTTAAGAACTCCATAGAAGCAATGACTTATTTCATCTCTTGTTGTGTAGGAGTTACAAGTAGAAGTCAACGCGCACAAGCAGCAGCTACGCCGAGTCCTGGAGATGGGCAACTCTTTGATCGCAAGCGGCCACCGAGAATCTCACAACATCTCTGACAAGAATAAGAAGCTTCAGGCAGCCTGGGCAGAGCTGGAAGAGGCATGTGAGAAGAGGATGAGGGGCTTACAGGATTCAGTCAGCTTCCAGAAGGTTAGAGATCACATTCGGCTACTTCACACTTCTGGCATTCCGTTCTTCTAATTTTTTTTAAGAAATAAAGTCTTTACTGATGGCATCTGTGTCAGGGAAACACGTGGTAGTTTACTGTTAATGTGAGTTCAGTTTTGCTTGGTATTCTGCTTATTCAGCACTTGACAATATTTGTAAGTCTCATAGGCGGTGAATGGAGCAGCGGCCAAACCCTCGACTATAATCTCCGGTTGTAAATATTTTAAAAAGATGATTGTATCTAAAAATTGCTTTTACGAACCTATTATGGTGCCCCCCCCCCCCCCCCCCTCCCCCCCCCCCCCCCCCCCCCCCCCCAACACACTTAGGCTCCGTTCACAGGGAGTTAAACTGGCAGATTTCCGTTACGGAATTCTGGCGGAATTGTCCTCCGTGGAATCCCACTAGCCTTTGTGTCATACTGGCAGTCTATGGGAGGCTTGCGTGCCTGCTCTCTTCGCGCGGAAGAATTGACATGTCCATTCTTCAGGGCACGAGCCTCCCATAGACTGCCAGTATGACACAGAGGCTGCCAGGATTCCACAGTGGACAATTCCGCTAGAATACCATCACGGAATTCCGCCAGTTTTACTCTGTGTGAACGGAGCCTTAAAAGTATTCTCTTGTTTCCCTCTCAGAACATCCTAATGTGTACTGTAGGTGTCTGGTGGAAAAACCTCCTCTAGTGCAACAATTCTTATTGGCTTGGCTGCATAATACTCAGAATCACTACCTGTGTCTAAAAGAAAACCAGAAGTGGGACTAAGCTACTGAGCATGTGAGACCACCAGCACTACACAACATGAAGTACACATTCAGAGGGGGAATTAAAATTTTGCCTGATCTGACAGTGAACATTACTACTTACTTGTGGATCAACCCCTTTAAACACCTTGCTGTATAGTTGGTTTCAAAGATGTTACATATTAGAATGAATAATGTCCTGTAGGATCTATAGCCAATATAAACTACTGATGAGTGACCAGAGTCATGGAGTAGGAAATACATTTTAATTTGGTTCTCTAAATTCCTAAGTTCCTACTTGATGTGTCGGACATGGAGACCTGGATTGGAGAAAAACTTCCATTGGCTAACAGTAAGGATTATGGCAAAGAAGAGTCTGCCACTGTAAGCATGATGAAGAAACACAAGGTATGCTATAAAACCACAGATCCTATGGAGTACAGTAAGCATGAGTATCTTATACAGCGGTACAACTAGTAATAGTACATATAATAAAGGCTGCAATGTTCTTGCAATCACCAGGACTTACAGCAGGAGATTGAGCTCTACCTAGACTTGGTATCGGAGTTGGTGACTACACTGAGGAGGCTGCCGTCCTTGGGACAGGATGAGGTTGACGCTCCTGTGCAAAAGATGTGTTCACAAATGAAGGATCTAAAAGATTGTGCAAGTGTCAGGTAATAGCTGAATTCATAGCAAACACTGCAATTTCTGTTACTACATGATCTACTTCTGTATCCTCTGTGGACCTAGGCTCTTATAGTTAATTATATTTTATTGGGGTTTCCCATATAGAAGCCAGTATAATTTTCTGATATTACTCTGTATAGATGGGGAAAACTAGAAGAAGCTTTGGCTTTGCATGAATACATCCGAGAATCTGAAGACCTCCAGGAATGGATCATCCAGCAGAGACAAGTGGCAGCGTCTGACGACTATGGCAACGACTACGAGCATGTCCTGGTTAGAGAAACATCATTATTTACTTTCAACACTACACGGCTGCAGTCGGTCTCATTTTCTTAGAGTGACTCTTGTGTTGGCCAGGGGGCTAGCATATATTATCTAGTTGCCATATTGCTCGGTTAATCAAACCTGAACCGTACTCCCTAGGGTATTTTTTCTCCCTTAATCTCTGAGAGTTTTTCTGCGGATCAAGTAATCAGATTCCTTCGTACAGTTTTTCTTTATACGTTTAAATTTCCCATATGGCACATTCTAAAACCATTAGTGCCCACTAGTGTAATCTATATAACTATTCACATCAACGCACTTGAAGTGGGGGGTTGAGGTTTAATTGTCGCTTATTATGAGTTACTACCAAGTGAAGGTATTCAGCATGATCCGAGTTCCAGTGTCCTGTAAACGTAACCCCCCCCCCCCAAGAATTATTGTTTAAAGAGACTCTGTCAGCAGGTTTATGGTGTCCTATCGCAGGGTAGCATAAACTAGTGACAGAGAAGCTGAACAGAATGATGTATCACTATCACTGTTCTGTGAAGCTGATCCGGAGATCTCCTTCTGAATAACATGGACAGTAAGTAGTCCTCTCCATTATGTGCATGAGCTCAGAAGTCCTGGATATTCATGAGAAACAGAAAACTCCGCCCACCAGCTGCTGATTGCCAGTTATCTATCCAGGCAGGCAGTGTAGGCAGTCAATTGTCAATCAATGGCTTGAAGGCGAGGGGGGTGGTGGTAAGAATCCTATTCTTCTGCATATTAGGAGAACAACAGGATGATGTAAGTAATACACCGATCTGTTCAGCATTTCTGTCACTAGTTTTTGCTGTCTTCATTTAAGGCGGCATAAACAGATTCCCTTTAAATAAGATAAAAATAAACTAATGCTCGCTTCATCTCCTTCCCACACTAGGTTGTCAATGAACCACCTATAATAAATAATATTAGCCATCCAGGTGTGACATTATTATTATTATTTTATTTTATTTTATTTTTTTATTATTATTTTATTTTTATTTTTTTGTTACACTCATCCCTAGAGAAAATGTGAACATATTTTGACTTTGATTTGTATTTTCCTTTACAAAATCTCTGATTTTGGTCTTTCTCTGTTTTTTTGCAGCAACTCCAGGCAAAGTTTGACACCTTCCAGCACCAGATGGAAACAGCTGGCCAAAGGATGGCCGGATGCCAGCGGCTGGCTGATAGTCTTCTTGACGGAGGACACTCTGACTCAATGCAGATTGTTCAAAAGCAAAAGGCGCTACGGTAAGTTGACTTGTAAAGTGCTCTCTTGGCAAAATAGTCTAATAATTTAGTTGTGAAGACAAAATATGGAAAACTACTAAGGCAATCGCAGACAGTTCCAGGTGCAGATAGATGGCTTCCTGTAACCAGGAGCTTTAGAAGATATTGCTAGTAGTAAGATGATGATGTACTTTTTGATCTCCATTTCCTAACACCATGCAGCTGGCCATTATGGTAAGTGCACTATAACGGAGCTTGGGTATATAGAAGGTTACTTGCATTTGGACAGAGCAGCAGGAACACATCACAGCTTACACATTTGCATCGTAGTTATCGCTCATAGAAGCAGATTACACAGATGCTTTAGTATATAAAGTATCTAAACCGGAGAACAAATTACATTTGGTTCTGGCTGTTATGTTCTAACTGTTCATCTCAAACCATTGATGCTTGTGATGGAAGGAAAAAGAAAAGATGTAAGAGTTACAGTAGTGCAGAACATGACTGCTAATCCAGCAGATCCAATGTCTTTATCAGTAGTCCTTCTACCAATAGAGCCAGAGGAAGTTCTTGGCTAAGGGCCCTATTACACAAAAATCGTTAGATCATTCGGATTTAAACGATAATCGTTTAGTGCAATGGCAGACAACGATTAAACGACCAACAAGAAATCGTTGGTTGTTTGATAGAATTTGGACCTATTTTTATCGTTGATCGTTTGAAAATCATTCGCATGGAATAAGACGATGTTCGGTTGTTCGCAGTAGCAACAAACGCAATAGCTACGACTGCAAGAACAATGGTAAGTAACGATCATCATTCCGTGTAATTGGGTAAACGATTTCAGATCGTTCACCATAGCGGTCATTTGAGATTGATCAATGAGAAATCGCTTTGTGTAATAGTACCCTAAGCCTTTTCTGTCTTGCTGCAGGAGGTGGTCTCCATTTTAAGTCTATGGAGTCTCTTTCCCCCCAGTGAGCTCATAAGTGAAGTGCTTAGCCGAGTGCTTCTCCTGGCACTGTTTAATGATTTGTGGGGTTCTGGAAAACTCAGACAGAGAGCGATCAAAACATTTGACATGTCTCTGGGCATGTCCAAAGTCTTTTTTGAAAGTAAAAGAACTTAATTACATTTCAATACACCCTCTAAGGAACTATGTACAGTAGGATTGTTGTTGCAACACCATTGGTGGGCTTGTCCTGCTGGCATCAAAAACTCTTTTTAGCAAAGCTGGTACAGTTGCTTTATGTCTTTATTCCCACATGCATCTTCTACAAAGTTGTAGAATGAGGTGATGGGTACAACACAGTACTTAGTCAGGGGGCTACATTGCAGCTCTGTCTCTTTTTAGTATATAAATAAGCTCATCCATTCATGTGTTTTTGCCATGTTCAGTGTCTGTGGGACAGCTGTCTGTGATTTATTATATCACACATAAGGTGAGTCCTAATCCTCCCTGCATCGCTCTGTATTTACACACGTATCTGTAAGATCTCAGGTGCAGAGGGAAAGAATAAGTGCCAAGGAAGCGGGAGAGATTAGGTGTACATCTTTAGGCGCTGTATTGGCAATTGCACACTCTTCCGGACTAGAAGCTTTAATTAGATCATTATTTCGGGTATACAGAAAGACAGGATGAAACCCTGCATCTACAAGCTATGGCTGACAAGCCCTCATACATCCTGCTTGCAACATGTTTTGACATTTATATGTACAACTAATTTATTTTTAGACATTTCTGTCCAGATTGATTCATGTTTTTCCTGCATATTACCTTCCTAGATGAAAATAGATTACAGAAGACTATCCTTCATGTAATAAAATAAGAAATAATTAAAGAGGTTAAAGAGAACCCCTCACCATGAAAATGCTATTGGCATCATGTTATAGAGCAGAAGGAGCTGAGCGGAGTGATACATATTTTTGTGGTATCCCACCTCGGGTGTTTCTAGTTTGGGCACCTGTCGTAAAAGCCTTGTATCGTAGAGTAGAGTGGTAATGAAGTTGTATTCTCAGGTTTTACCACATGATTTCACTATGTATTATTTTGTATGTTGCACAGCTGTAGTCAGTCAAGGGTTACTGTTGTATTTTATGATTGTGTGCACCAATGAAAGATACTCTTTTCTTCCTATCTCTATTTTCTTCTCTTCTATACGCTTTCTCCTCCACCACTCACAGGAGCGGTTACATACACACTGTAGGAATTAGTGACATGGGGAGAGAAAGTGTAGGACCACCTTTAGTTAGTTCTTCTCTGATTCTCAGTGGATCAAGACACACAAATCAGGCATCCCTGCTAAACTTGGCCAGGAGCCTAGCTCTGCCAGGTTCCCTGTCGGGGACAGACCAGCTGTGGTAGTAGACATGTATGGAGAACTCAGAGACTTTCCTTATAAAAGCCACACTTACAGTCAAGATGCAGTGCTAAACACTTAATGGAGGACAAGTCAGCGATCACCTTAACCCACGCTGTGATCCTCTCTATACACTGCAGGGGCGGTATCCTAAAGCAGAAGAATTGATCAAAGATAGAGCAAAGCAGCCATATCCAAGGCCTAAGTACTCTATCTCGCAGCGCAGGTGACAACGGGACACACTCGAACACTTTGCTCAACTTAGGTAACAAAGACTGGGGCTTGTGTCACTCATGTAGGACAGTTACCCCGACACTGCAGGGCAGAAGGTGGTTATAGCGACAAAGGCTGAAACAGAGGCACAAGTATTCTTCTCTTCTCAAGTAGATTCAGTAAACGCAAGTCTGTATCTCAAAAGTCACTCATCCTATTATCCTGTATTACAAGAGACTTGTCAGTAAAGATCAGTTTATTTATTCTACTGGGACTCTATGATCATTGCACCAGCACCCATACACACAGGCTACACTATCCTTGTGCAATTTCCCCCTTTCTGTGGGTGGAGGTACCGACAGTCCGGGTGGGTCATCTCTCCATTCCGGACCACCGTGATAAGAGCCCAAGTGACCCATCACAACCTGGCAGGTCACCGACCATTGGGGATCAGTATAGCCAGCCACAACTAAAAGCAGGTGTAACACCCAACCTGTGTGCTGAGCTAGCACCGGCATCACGACAGAACTATCACTGGCTGAGTTGTACGGCACTACTGACCAACCACCATAGAAGTGGCGTCACCAGGAACAACTCAACAGGTGACCGGTCAGACACCACATCTTTATGGGAAAAGATTCAGTATAACTTGTAATTTATTGATTGAAATCTCTAATGTTTCCAAGCTAGAGAGTCCAGTCCATTGAGTGACTCCGCCCACTGGACTCTTTTATCACAGAATGATCAGGGATTTCAATCAACATGTAACAAGTTATACTGAATCTTTTCCCACAAAGATATATATATATATATCAATCTCCTCAGCTCTTCCTGCTCTATAACATGATGCCGATAGATAAGAGAGCATTGTTTTGGTGACCGGTTCCATTTAAGGAACAATTAAAAGGGTTTTCTGAAATAAAAAATACAGCCTGCTTTTATTATCCAATGATAAAATTCACAATACTCACCTTGCTGAGCCCACTGACGCTGCTTTGGTCTGCCCCGATTCCTCTAGTTACTTACCGATGACACATTATCCCTGCTCTGCTGATTGAGGTTCTGAACACACACTAAGGCCTGTTAGTGTCATCATCCCTGTTTGGCACTCATGAAGTAGCGGCCTACCAAGCCCATGGCTCTCCACTGTAGTGTCCGAGAGATCTACACTGCTAGGCTGTTAGTTATGTATAATACAGCCCCTAATCTCTGCCTCTCTGTATTTTCTCTAATATATATATTTTTTTTATTTTAAGGGCATCTTGGGAAGAACTTCAGCAACTAACAAAGCAACGAAGAAAACGCCTGCAAGATGCTGAAGTTATTCATAAGTCTTTTTGGGACCTAAAAGAAGCTCTCTCCCAAATAGAGGTGACTATGACATGGCTATTTTTTTTTTTTTTTTTCAAGTAGAACACATAGGTGCTGTATTTCCTTGCTCAGTATGTACTCAGGCATGTACTAAGTTGTGGCTGCCACCTTAAACGGGTTGTCCAGCGAAAATCTTTTTCTTTCAAATCAACTGATATCAGAAAGTTATATAGATTTGTAATTTACTTCTATTAAAAAATCTCAAGTCTTCCCATACGTATCAGCTGCTGTATGTCATGCAGGAAATGTTTTATTTTCAGTGTGACACAGCGCTCTCTGCTGACATCTCTGGCCGAAACAGGAACTGTCCAGAGCAGGAGAGGTTTTCTATGGGGATTCATGGAAAATGGAGACAAAGTTCTTGTCTCGGCCAGAGATGTCAGCAGAGAGCACTGTGTCAGACTGAAAATAAAACAACATTTCCTGCATGACATACAGCAGCTAATAAGTATGGGAAGACTTGAGATTTTTTAATAGAAGTAAATTACAAATCTATATAACTTTCTGATATCAGTTGATTTGAAAGAAAAAGATTATTGCTGGACAACCCCTTTAACTTTAAACTGTGGCCAATGACTGCACTGTGTTGCTAGGGTTGCCACAGCATTGTGCGTCCAGGGGGCGGTTGTGGTTTTACCCACATGCAGCAAACATGGATACAGCCCAGGCTGATGACTGTGTAAAGAAAATAATAAACTTAAAACAGACCTGTCCAAGTTCCCCAGTGTTCTTCTCCCTTCTGCCCTCTGTCCGCTCCTCACAGCCACCGCTGGCACTTCTGAGCCTGAGTCTCTGAAGTGACAGGCTGGGCAGCCAATCACTGGTCACAGTGCTGTACCATTGGCTGAGTGACCTGTCTCTTCAGAGACCAGCTCAGAACTTCCAGCGGTGGCTGTGAGGAGCGGGCAAAAGCGAGAACAACATCGGTGAGTGTGGACAAGTATGTATAATGTTATTATTTTACACTTTCCAGGACTCCCTACGGCTGCATCCAACTTCTCCAACCACGGTTATTCCAATGCCGTGCAATGGCGCTCATCTCTAATTGCTAACTGCTTTCTGTCTCTTTATGTCCCAAGCATCTTTTTGCTCCATGTCAATCACTAACTCTCACCATGTAATGATCATTGGCCTTAATTGGCACCAAATAGACAATATTACACATGTGCCAAAAATAAATAAATAATAATAATCAAGGGTGCCCGCTTAAGTATATTGTGAGCTCATCATTAGATATGTGGAGATAAGTGTTGTTTTTTTTTAATTGCTTGGCAGGAGAAATCCCAAAGCATTCCAGATGACATTGCCAAAGACCTTAGCGGAGTCCAGTCCCAGCTGCGTAAACACGAGGCCCTGGAACATGAGTTGTCTGGGAATGAGCAGCAGGTAAACGATTCATTACTGTGCATGTCTGGAGAAGCCGCAGCGCTCCCCGCTTAGGACCCTCACTACTCCGGCATGGCTGATGGGGTACAGCTGTCTCTAGCATTCACATAGCTCACTGACATTTCAATGCAGACTTCCATCATGCGTTAATAGCACTAAGCATGCGAAATAAGGGAGATGGGGTCTCCAGGGGAAATGTGCTGACTGAATGACCGTGAAACTGCAGGCTGTCATACTATAGAAGCTCTCACTGACTTTAGATGGCTCATTATCGTAAGTTTTTTTTTAAATTACCCTGTAAAATTTAAACCATTTTTATCTTGCACATACCGTGTTTCCCCGCAAATAAGACAATGTTTTATATAAATTTTTGCTCTCAAAGATGCACTACGTCTTATTTTCAGGGGATGTCTTTTTTCTATGAAGAATTATTCATGTCACATGCACAGCAGGTGTAGCTGGAGGAGGTCGGCACTCCGATGCCAGGTGGTGCCTGGGTCAGGATATAGAACATCAAAAGGACTTGTTGAGAAAGGCTCTACGCCGAAACGCGTCCTTACCCGTCCGTCTGTATATGCACTTGTAAAATAAATCACTTTGCAGAAGTTGGCGACATGCACAGCAGGGACAGAGTGTACGGTACGGCATCTACCGACCACCAGGGGGAGTTTACCACAGCATAACAGGGGCAGAGCGTACGGTATGGCAGCTTCCGGGCACCAGGGGGAGCTCAGCACAGCAGATACAGAATGTACGGTATGGCAGCTTCTGGCCACCAGGAGAAGCTCACCACAGCGCACACGTACAGCACTGCAGGGACAGAGTGTACGGTATGGCAACTTCCGGCCACCAGGGGAAACTCACCACAGCACACTCATACAGCACAGCAGGGACAGCATACGGTATGGCAGCTTCTGGCCACCAGGTGAAGCTCAACACAGCACACTCGTACTGCACAGCAGGGACAGCGTACGGTATGGCAGCTTCCAGCCACCATGGGGAGCTTGTCACAGCACAACAGGGACAGCGTACGGTAGGGCGGCAGGCAACAGGATAGTGTCAGACTCTGTACATCTGGCAGTAGATGACAACTAGGAATGGGAATGACAACGCGCCTCTTGATGCCTTACCTGCACATTTACAAGTGACAGCTGTGGAAGGGAACATCTGGGTTGGCAGCAGGTGACGGTCTTTATGCCCTGCATGCAGCTCCTCTGCAATGGACGGTGAAGGTAGGGGGCAACAAGGGTGGGCAAAAAAGAATCACTGCTTCATGCCCTTGTGTTCTGTTTGGCGGTCATGCTTCCAAACAAAAATTTTGCTAGGTCTTACTTTTGGGGAAGGCCTTTTATTTAGCAATTCAGCAAAACCTCTATTAGGTTTTATTTTCATGGGGTGTCTTATTTTTGGGAAGCAGGGTAGTCACAGGGTGTCTTATTTTCATGGAAGCAGGATAACAGCTAATCTGTACCAGCAACAGGTTTAGGTATTTTGAAACATTCTCATATTTTTAGTGGACCCAGGACTCAGGTCGAGCATTTTTTAATGCTTAAGGGCTTGACTCGAGAACCCCATTAAAATCAATGGGAGACTTGAGCATTTAAAAAGGTGCCCCTTGCTCAGCAAAGCAAAGGTATTTATAAAAATTTGAACGAAAAAATGCAAGACATATTAGAACTATTAGAAGTATGCCATTGATTAGCAGCATACCACCAGAGTTCTAATGTGTCTTGCTGTAACCTATTGCATTTGTTGACACATCCCTTCAAGGGACGAAATATACAATATACAAACATTAGGACAGAAAATGCATTACGTTACTGCAAGACACATCAGTATTCCGGCAGTATGCTGTTAATTGACGACATACCACCAGAGGTCTAATATGTCTTGAAGTAACTTGAGCACTATGTTTAGTAGAGCATTCTTTGGTGTTGGTGTTTTTCAGGGATCCGTTAATATTGTACAATGCTAGTTATAATTGCTGACATCATTTTTTTTTTTTACTGATGCCTTATCTTTGAAAAACACAAATTCCATTGATTTCAATGGGGGATCTGTGATCATGATCCGAGGTAGGACATGTCCTATTTTTTTACGGAGCGTACTGTGAAAAAAAACAAAACAGGACGTGTGAATAGCTCAATAGAAAGCAATGGGCTATAAAACTGTCCGTAATTATGGACAACTTCACGGGATATGTGAATAAGAACCTAGGATTTTTTTTGTTAACCAAGGTCAGTCTTTCCCTAAGCACATGAGTATGAAGCTGCTGGGGAGACCTGTGGGAGTAGGAGCCTGCAGATATACCGCAGCTACTCTATGACTTTTTGCGTATACTCTTTTGCAGCACTCAGACTATTTGTGCAGGAATAGGGAACGCTAGTGGTTGCTTCACTACTGTACATGTCCAGAGAGAGCGAACGCTATTTTTAAGGAGCAGCACAAGCAGAACAAGTGCTGTAAATGGACCATTACAATCTAATTTTGGTGCCTGAAGGTCACAAGCAACTGAAACATGGAATCAAATTCTATTTAACATCTTTAATCCTATTACTATGTATCTGCAGCCCTCCATACAGTGGCAGCAGTAGGATGCAGACTCCTGGAGGCCTGACATTTTGGGATATGATAAATACAAGTGCAGGATTAGTGTAGCTTTAATCTAGAGCTTTTATTTGACCTTTATATCTTACATCTTTCATGTTAGTGCATGTTCATTCATTTAGTGATAGAAATTGTGTAATTTAGAATTCCCTTTTACTCATATATTTTGCAGCTCCAAGAGCTTGTTGATGCGGCGGACGATGCCCTGCTGAGGGGCTCCAGGGAGCAGAATCTGAGACTGCAGCAGAAACAGCAGGAGGTGGTGGAGAAATGGGAGCTGATGAAAACTAAAGTGGAGAAGAGGAGAACAGACCTGGAACAGGCTTGCAAGCTTTACCTCTTCTTGGCAGCTGTAAGTGTCAGCATGTGTACACCATCTTCATGTTTACTGACTAAAGTTTAAAGGGAAACTATAAGCAGGTTAGAAGAGTCTAACCTGCTGATATGTCCCTACTGTGCATGGGGAGCTGAGGATGAAGGTAAGCTTCTATCCTTCATCC
This sequence comes from Dendropsophus ebraccatus, assembly GCF_027789765.1. NCBI lineage: Eukaryota > Metazoa > Chordata > Amphibia > Anura > Hylidae > Dendropsophus > Dendropsophus ebraccatus. The sequence goes on along the minus strand of NC_091466.1, from coordinate 74,961,900 downwards.
TCTGCGCCATTTCTGTGCTATTAGGATTTTTGTCTTTATGCTAATTAAGCATTTGGTGCACTGGGGGCGGGACTACCCTCAGTGCACTGGGGGTGATAGTCCCGTCACCAGTGCACCAAAATGCCTAATTAGCATAAAGATTAAACTCCTGATAGCACGGAAACTGTGCCAAGGATGAAGGTAGGAAACGTAACTACATCCTCAGCTCCCTGTGGAAAGACTGCTTCCTACTATACTGACACAGTCGTGCAGCTATGTCAGTACTGTAGCGCCAGGATTTAAACTGATTCAGAGCTCCCAGCATAATAATGAACCATGATGCCAGGAGTTCCGTGATTCCGGTCCATAGCACATCTTCTGTATGAATGCCCCCTTAGTTATCAATTCATGTGTATGATGTTAGTCTCAGACTTTTTCAGTGAGAAAAGAGAGAGATATCCTAGGGAAGAAACATGCAGCTCAGCCACGGGCCAATGTTTTCTAGCAGATAAGCTGGCCATTCACATGAAATAAACTTTTGGCCAACAGCCATCCCTCCTGATCCTTTTATTGACACGACTGCTGGGTTCTGTTAATCCAAATTAATCCAACATGCTCAATCCTTATCTTCGATGACATCGTCTAAAAGTGTAGCGTACACATAGTTGGCCAATTGTGCCAAAAATGGGGGCCATTAGAAAATTGGTGAGACAACTATTTAAGGTCTATGGCTGGCTTATCGTAATGGTCTAAGGAAGAGCGACCATTACAGTAAGCCAGCCATAGACCTTAAATAGTTGTCTTTTTTTATTATCAGCCGATTGATGTGTGTATACCTTCTCCAATCCCAGCCAGCCACCTGTTACTGCCAGAGGTAGCCATATTTGATAATCCGTATTTCTTCAGCCGCCGCTCAAGTGAATAACCATCCATGTAATGCATTATTGTAGTAGGTCTTCTAAGCTGGGATCCGACAAGAATTACCCCTTTGCTGTCCATATCCTCTAATAGGATATATGGGCAGGGGATTGCCTTCATGAGACAACCCCTTAAAGTTTGTATATGTGTTAACCTATCGAGAACTGCTGTCAGTTCTGAGTTCAAGTTTCTCTAGGTCGGTATTGTCTGTGTAACTTTACCTTTGGGAAGGGTTTCAGTCCTCGAATCACGTGTAGACTGAGGAGGAACACTAGCTGGCTGTGAATCATAGATAAATATAATCTGGGACTGAGCTGCGGATCTGTGACCGAGCCTCCTTATATGAACATTAGACAGCTGTCTCTGGTGTAACCCCTTATTTTAATAACACAAGCTGCAGGCTAGATCACTGCTGCACAGACAAGGGGTCCCTGGCATGGTGGTCAAGACTAAAACATCTGTAGTTTTTACACTTTAAGTGCACTTTTACTATCATCCGCAGATCTGTGCACTGCCTGCCAATGCTAATGTTTATTATGTGTAAATATAATACGGTACAAAGACACTTAGTTAAAGGGTTATTCCAGGCAAAATAGACTGATGACTGCTTCTGGCCCTGTTCACTGTAGTGTAGTGTGAGAGCTGAATAGTCGAATGGTGGAGGTGATGGGTGGCAGCACTCGGCCAATTAGTGACTGACCATCAGTCTATTTTGCAGAGAGCCGTGCGAGACGTCCCATTGAAATAAATGGCAGACAGGATCCTGTAGTGGAGAGCTCCGCCCCAGAACCCTCCCAATTTTACTCTGTGTATACATCCCCTTAAAGTGGAACTATCAGCAGGTTAGAAGAAACTAATCTGCTAATAGCCCCCTATAGTGCCGGGGATGCTGAGGAGGAAGGTGTGTGTTACCTTCCTCCTCGGCATCGGTCCTGCACTGTCAGTCGGGATAAACTCTGCTTCGAAGCACTGCCACGCCATCTGTCCTGCCCCTGCTAATGATAATCAATGCAACAGTTCTCCTAACAGTGTTCCTGAGCGTTGTTTACCCCGGCTAACCGTGCAGGACCGGTGCCGAGGAGTAAGGTAACACACACACACACCTTTTACCTTCCTCCTCATCATCCCCGGCGCTATAGGGAGCTATCAGCAGGTTAGATTTCTCTAACCTGCTGATAGTTCCCCTTTAAAGTTCTTACAAGTAGAGATTTGTCTTAACTACCTTAAAGGGGTTGTCCAGGGAGCAGAACCAGGCTGAAGCCTTCTGCGCCCCAGCGCTTATTTCCTGAGATTCCACGTTTTAGAAATAAGGCTTCCCAGATGTGTAGGGACGGAGCTAAGTCACAATAATTGTGTTCAGGAGAAACTACACCTTCATGCAATATCAAATAGCTGCACATATTATGGAGACACTGCGTAGCTATTTGACATCAGCACGCCCGCATGTCATAATAATGACTTGGGAAGGGATGGGGGGGTGTAAAGTTTGTGAAAGTATAGCGAATAAAGTATAGTGATAAAGCTGTAAACTCTTATTTACAGGTGCGTGACTATTTCTCATGGACCGCAGAGATAACCCGTGAGATGAACGCTGATGAGACCATAAGGGGAGTTCTAGCAAGTAGTGAGAGACTGAAAGCCCACCAGGACCTAAGGCAGAATATGGACGCCCATCAAGAAACCTATAACAAGACAGTCACTGTTGGACACTCTCTTCTACAAGAGGGGAAAATCCCAGCAGCACAGGTAAACAGCTAATGTTTCATTGTTCAAAGTAGGTTAGAACCTGATTCATATTTGTTTTGGTTTTAGAAAAAAAAAACGCCCACACAATTTTTTCCCAATTAAAATTTTTGTCCATCTAAGGTACTTAAAGGGGTTATCCAGCGTTTAAAAAGTTTTTATATATTGCTGCCGTGTTTGTAAACAATAAACATGCTTACCTCTCCATGCTCCCTCGATGAAGTGTCGCTGGTGTTTGGAGTGTCAGCCTGCTCAGCCAATCACTGGCCGCGGGGCTGTCACTCCCGAGACTAGTTTGTAGGGGAGCTGCAGTTAGCTGGGGACACCGGGGGAGAGTGCGGAAAGGTAAGCATAACCTGTTTGTTATGTTTACAACGGTGCAGCAATGTATAAACCCTGGATGACTACTTTTTTTTTTTCTTTAAACAGTTTTGACTTCACTTGACCTTACTAATTCCTCGGCAACCAGCAATTACATTGTGGAGTGGGTGATTGGGGGACGCGTCTCCCGTCCAATTGTCTAATAATTCCAGCCAGTCATGGCAGGTGCCAGCTGTTATAAACATCCCATCCCCCGAGCCTGCTGACATCCTGCCATACATGCATGTTATATGCTGAAGTTAGGACATATATTATAAGTATAAATATGATCATAAGTAAAGGTGCAATCGCCCACACACTTGCCAACTGTGCAGGGAACTACAGGGCAGCTGTTTAAAGCCTTGAAGCGCTTATAGACTTTAATGGAAGCTTTAGAGTGTAACTGCACAGAACAGACATGCCATGTCACTACTTTTCTGTGTTTCCCGTCACCCATTTAAGTCAATGGGGGTGGGGTCTTTACAGCTGACACCACATGGCTTTAGATGCAGAAATCAGCAAGTGCCATGAAAACCCCAACATGATTAAAGGGGCTTTCTGCTCCTACAGCATGATGTGATCTCCACTTGTGAAATGGACTTATCTGGGGATGACAGCCTGCTCAGCCGATCACTGGCCAAGGCAGAGCAGCACCACAGTCAATCATTGGCTGAGCGAGCTGTCATCCCCAGACAAGTCCATCTCTGAAGTGGAAGCGAGATCGCTCAGCGCGGGAATCGTTTGAGCGGAATACCCCTTTAATAACAGTTTAAACACGCCCTAGTAGTTATCATCGTGCGCAGATTTCACCCCTAGAGACCCCCCCTATGGGTCAGTAGGAAAATAAAAATTCCACGGCATCTGAGCTGCAGTAACCAGATCCGGCCACTACACCATGGACGGAGCCAACTGCTTCCTGTCACTGTCTGGGCAATGAACAGCTGATCTGGTGTGTGTGTGTGTGTGGGGGGGGGGGGGGATAGCTAATCAGTCCATTGATCTATATTCCTGATTACGTTTCTGTATGTGTATGTGTGTGTGTGTATATATGTGTGTGTATATATGTAGTGTGTGTGTGTATATATATATATATATATATATATATATATATATATATATATATATATATATATAGTTTTACACTTAGAAGCTGTTAACAAGAGCCGTATTCAATACTTCAGATCACAGAAAAGCTTCAGGCCATTGTTGAAGAAAACAAGAAGCTTTATCAGCAGTGGGAAATGAAGAAAAAGTTACTGGAGCAGATTCACCGAGAACAAGTCTTCTACAGAGACATCGATAATATGGAGAAGATCCTAAATTCTCAGGAGGTCAGTAAGAAACCTCCCTACTTCATCCAGGGGGCTTATTTCTCCAAACATTATTGGTTGCATCATGTTACGTTGTATCTCAGTGTTTCTTTGGGGAATAACATCAGTCTGTGGTTTAGCAAGATAATCGTGTCCTTTAGTGTCCAATGCTCAGGAGAAAAATACTTCTAAGTCAATTTTAAAATGTTTCCATGGACTATGCTGCGGTACTGTGGGCAGGGCTAAAGGCCTGTCCGCCCCTCTTCTGGAATATTCCTCTGCAGTTCCTCTGACTTGCTGTTAGTTTCACCAAAATTCACAGCACTTCTTTGGGGCACAGTGTCATATGTATTAAAGGGGTTATCCAACAGAGAGAATGCCCCATGTGCTGTGCTTTATCCCACCACTGCCCCCATATGTGTTTTAGTATGAATTGCCATTTTCCCAGTGCTCCGTGGTCCAGTCTGCTAATTCTTGTGGATTATGCACCACATAATATCAGTCTTCTCTCCTGACATCAGACTGCCAGGTACTCACCTGCTCCCGCTGTCCTCATGGCCCACTCCATCTTCTTTGGCTTGGAGTCAGGCGACCACAGAAAGGGGCATGAATTTTAGGTGTGAGGGGAAGCCTGGCTACATCTGGATATGGGAGTCATGTCCTTCTCTTCTGGAAAGTGAGGGGGGGGGGGGGCAGATCATGGAACACAGAGCAGAATAGCTAATAAAAGTACTTGAGGTGTCAGATATCATGTCATAATAGATGCTGTTGTATATAAATGTATATATTCAAATTATCCCTTTTAAGTCAAACTTTTTTCACTGACCCCACGCCCACTTGCCACTGAGCCACTCCCTCTTGTTGGGCATGGCATGCATCTCTATTCCTTCTGTTTAAAGCAATTATCCACAATTAGAAAGGGCACGGCGCCACCCCTGTCTCTTAGGTTGTGTGTGGTATTACTACTCGGTACCATTCACTTTAATGGAACTGAGCTGCAAAACTCACACTAAAACTGTGGAGATAAGTGGTGCTGTTTCTGGAAGAAAACGGCCATGTTTTTTTTTAGCACTGGGTAAACCCCTTAACCCTTTGAGGACCAAACCTAAAATGACCCAGTGAACCAGGTGGCAATTTTTATTTTTACTTTTGTTTTTTCCTCCTCCTCCTCTTCTAAGAGCACTAGCACTTTAATATTTCTGTCTGTGTAATAGGGCCCTTAGTTCCCCTGTATTTTCTGTAATAGTTATAAATACTGTATTGATAATGTTCCTTGTACATAGAGACTTGTTACTTCTTGCCCACAGCCCCAGCTCTGATGCCATCTTGTCTCCTATTTCAGGCTCTTCTCTGTGCATGTATAGACCGTACCAGTTGTGTAAAAGTGTCACTTGTGATGGTTTTGTTGATAGATAAGACTGAAGTGAACGGTTACATGAGGAATTGCACGAGCCGGTGACTTTTACGTTTGCTCTGATTATCGCTTATTTATAGAAACTGGTGTATCCTTCTCTTTGTTGTGTCTGCTGGTGCCTAACTGGTGTGGCACTCCAGTGAATTTTTTTTTCTAAATCAACTGGTTTCAAAACATTATATAGATTTGTAAGTGACTTGTATTTAAATATCTCCAATCGTTCAGTACTTATTAGCTGCTGTATGTCCTGCAGTAAGTGGTCTATTCTTTCCCCTTCTGCTCTGGAGAGTTCCTGACATGGACAGAGGTGGCAGCAGAGAGCCAAGATTAGGCCTATATTTAAAACACATATCAACAATACTTGTGCACGGAAGGACGACAGGTGAGCTGGCTGCCAGTAGAGACAGTGTATTGCTGTGGGTAATGTACTGCGGTAAAAGCTTAGGTCTTGGCACTTATAGTGAAATTTATTGTCCTACCTACCTGAGCATTGTTGCAGACCAGGTGCACATCTTCATGGCCGCAGTGTTCCCTAATGGCCTGTTAGCAGTCGTGCAATGTTTTCAGGAAAGTTGCTGAGTTGAAGGCGTTGATTTGGCTTTGGTTTTTTAGATCTCAGTCCGTTCAAGCATCTGTGGGTTGTGCTGGCAAACAAGTCTAGTCCATAAAGGCCGTAACTTAAAGGGGTTAAAGGCTCTACTGCTAATATCTCGGGTCAGAGCTGTTTTGGCAGCATAGCCGGCACCTCCCTTTATATTAGGTAGTTTTTTGGATTGGGGTGTTTGTGTAAAATATAGAAAATTTATGAAATCCAGTTGTATTGTGCAGATGATTTAATTCAGCAGTTGGCACAGTTGGCACGTCCGAGCTCTCTTGATGCCCAAATGCTTAGGAAAATATTGGAAGCTGCCCTGTTGCTAGGAAAAGGGCTCCTTTAGTTGTATAACACGTCATGTACATCATCTGTATTGGAGGAAGGCGTCATTTTTGGAATGTTCTTCACTTGCCTTGTGTAGTCGACGAGGAATTTTCCTTGCAATATTGCATTGAGTTGCCATAACTTTATATTACATATGATTTCTGTTGGCAGCACACACTAAAGAAACGAGCAGAATAGGGTTTCATACGTATATCCCTGTGGAAGGAGAAAGTCAGAGATGTCTGGGCAGCTGAGAGGTGCTCTTTGCCAGAAACCATTCCAATACTTTCTATACTGTTCCCCTCCATCTTTCTATTCTCCTCTTACAAATAAAGTGCATCTGTTCTCTGCAGCGAGGGGGGGGGGGGTGGACCAGTCACTTTTTTATATGGATTGATGAGCTACATTTCAGCTGATTGGGCTCCCAGAATGGCTGCACAGTCATCGGGTCTTTTATGGTCTCGGGTATTCCAGGCTCCATTTGGGTAAAATGTTTTTTTTTAATCCCGCACGCAAGGCCTTGAACTAGTCATCTGGCCTGTGACTAGTCACGACTCTCTATCCTGTCAGTGCGCTCTGCAGGGTGATTGACAGACAAGGAGGCCTGTTAGTGGCGCGCTGACAAGACAGACAACCGTGACCATTCACTGTCCAGATTACTAGTTCACAGCTTACCCCCTTTATTGCATGCTGGATTAAAGAGCATTTTAGCCGACATGAAGCCTACGGAGCCCGAAACCCCCACGACCATAAGAGACCCAGCTGCGAGGACCGTGCAGCCCTTCTGGGAGACCAATCAGCACAAATCTGGTTCCTTTTAAAGGAGAAGAGTTGTTTGAGTTTTGCCAGCTTATCCACCACCATAGGGATATACTGGAAAGTAGCCCATAGATACTGTCTGTGTTAGTATTTTATAGAAAAAGACTTTATAATACAGTGCCGTATGCATCATTACCTACTGAGTATATACACTGGACACCGGTTGTCTATGGAGCCTCAGATGGTAAACAGTAAGGGTGGGATTCCATGGGACAAATTCTCAGTGATAAACAATCTCAAATAACAGCTATGACAAACGATCTTATATCGTTCAGCCTATTACAAAGGACAATGATCGTTACATACGGTCGCTCTTGCGCTCGTCCTTTCCTGGCTGATAGACCAGGGAATGACCGAACAATATGTTATTACACCATACGATATTCGAATGATTTATGAATGATCATCGATGAAAATAGGTCCAGATTGTATCAAACGATCAATGATTTCTCGTTGGTTGTTCGATCGTTGCCTCCTATTACACCAAATGATTAAATCTGAACGATCTAACGATTTTTATAACTATAATTGTCCCGTGTAACCTGGCCCTGAAGCCGTTTGCTTCGTCATTTACACTTACCACATTTGCAAGGCCAGACATTCTAGTCTACACCCAGGCCAGCGGATGCAACCAAGCAGCAATGCACGTCTCATTGCACAGGAGCAGGGTCTCTGATCTTCTGACACAAGTCCCTGCTTCTGCAGCCAGCAGACTTTCTGTTCCAGCATAAAAGCTAAAGCTTTGGCTGTCCAGGCATGATGGGAGTTGTAGTTTTGAAACAGCCGGACAGCCAAGATTCCCATCCCTGATCTAGGGCTGGTCAACCTCCCAGTTGCTCATTGGAAAGGTCAATGAACTTTCATGGTCTTGTGTCATTTGTTCCTGCTGAGTTGTGAGATTGATGGGGGGGGGGGGGGTGTATTCTACAACATCATTGGGAGCTTTGTGATCAGTCTAAAGATGAAATAGTCTGTGTTGACAGCTTATTTATAAAATGCTTTCTGCCCGTCCAACCCAAATGTCAGAGTTGACGTACTTGTTTGCACCTGATCTGGCAAGGCTACCATTTTTTCTTCAGCCAGAGAATACTTTGCTGCAAGGGAGCAGAGACTGAACAAGTAGATTTATTTGCTGCCATCTCATGAAGCTCGTGACTCTTATCATATACGGGGTCCAGCTGCTTCCCCCGTTTGATCTACATATAGAGAAGGTTACAGGATCTGCAAGTCACAGTTGTTTACGGTCAGAATGCAGAAGACAGGACACTCTGTTCCTCCGCACTGTAAGAGTCAGGATTTCTTCATCAATAATACATTAAGGACTAATATACAGTCATAAATAATGGAGCAGGAAAGGATCTCTGACAGAGCTCGGCCGAGCCATAGACTTGGACAACATAACTAGTCCAGGCTGCCAAGTTGGCAGGGAGCAAGGTGTGAGACTGAGCGATTTACCTTCAGTAAGCAGGATTGCAGTCAATGAATCTAAGGACATGTATTATTACTTATTATTATTATTATTATTATTATTATTATTATTAAGTATAGGGGGAGGCAGTTGTCACGCAGGGGTTGGTTATTTCCCTGGTACCAGTATCGGGTACCTTCGAGCTCCTGGGTGAGCAATGGTGAGCAGCCCTATTCAAGACACAATGCAAAGACATATTAAAAATTAGGTGAAAAACAAGTACTCTTGATATTGCAAACATTTCAGTGTAAATTTTGATGCCATTGTTATATAGCTGGGTATATTTGAGTGCACTAGCGACAGTACATCACACACTCTGAGGGGTTGTACGGGATTACAAAAACATAGCCGATTTCCTCTACAATACCACCACACCTGTCCATTGGTTGGGTCTGGTATTGCAGCTCGGCTCCGGTGAAGGGAATGAGTTACAATACCACTCACAGCCTGTGGACAAAGGTGGCGCTGTAGAAATCGGTTATTGTTTCGGGTCATATGGCATACGTTGTTTGGGGAAGTCGAGTTGATCCCACATAATGTCTGTTTTTAGTGGTGGTAGTTTGCATGAAACGCATTGGAATAATTATTGATATGTATATGTGGTCATACTTTAATGAAGATATTTTAAGCCCACAACAGGGCTGGAGCAAACTTGCTTTTTACTATATCTGAAACTAGCCAACAGTATGTTTGTGGTATCTGTAAACTAGCATGCTGATGTATACCGTAGCGTACCTCCGCTCTGGACTCCCACAGGAGAAATGGATGGCAGGTAGTCACCAGTAGACTAGGTCTTATCCATTGAATGGGTCTGTGCGGCCAATGTGTACTGTATGCCAGTGTATACCACAAATGTAGGTTACTTTTATCAATGTGAACGTAGCCTTAGAGGCCTATTACATGGCTCTATATTGAGGAGGAACCGGGTGCCGACCTGCCGCCACTTCTATTACACAGAGCGATGGACAACAGACAGTCACTATCATCATCGGGATTTTAGAACATGCTGAAAGACAATGATCGGCCCACATCTTGCATGTCATGTTGTCTGTCAACATGAGCTATCATGCAAAATGAATATTGTCTGGAACGTCCGGTAATTGGCCATGTTACTTTTCTCGTTTCCCACCGACCTCTCAGATAACACATTACTTACCGCAAGAAGAGATATAAACCTCCTCGTAATGCGTTCGTCATATTGTTATTGTTGTTATAGTTGGGTTTCGGTCAGGTTTACACTGTCAAACTATTCTGAAAAATTAGATCTGAGCCAAATTTATCATGTTTTACACCTGTAGCAACAGATTTCAGTGAATGGACACAGTGGAGTATGGCACTATCCTCTAACATTGTACTGAGCTTCATTGTGGACATTTAATGTGTATACCCGGCCTGTAATGTAAGGATATACAGTATACCACAGTAACCCATGCCAAATAAACCATAAGAGAATAGTTACTATACGTGCTGTGTGGGAGTGTTATAATGGGTGGGCTGTGACACGAGAATCTCTTTGACCTTTGGCCGTTGCAGCCATTCATAATGGTAACATAATTACCTCTAAATGACAAGACTTTACTAGGTGCCTGTTACTTTCGGAAGCTTTGAGAAACCTAACCCTCTTCTGCCTCTCGCGTGTCTCCTTATGGGATGTAACTGTAGCTTGGAACAACGGGCAGTAATACTGGATGTCTCAATGTGGTTGGGAGAGGATGATAGGATATACTGAAGATTGGTCCCAGGGAAAGAAAATAAATTTAGTGCATTTGAAATAGGTCTCTGTTCAGGATTAGACTTGTACCACACAATGGCAAATAGCTGCACTGTGTTGCCGCCACATTGGCCCCCGCCCCTCCAGGTCTCTAAAGGCTTACTTCCGAAAAGTGGAATGATCAGCCCTAAGCAGCAGGATGCAGAAGGCTTTAGCCATCTACTTCTCCCTGGACAACCCCTTTAAGGATGCAGCAGTTTCAGCCCCAATGGGAGACCAAAGGTCCTTCTATACTAGCACAATCAGCACTCGTTTTCAGTGCCTTTACATGGTATAGTTAATTGAGTGGCCGGTGGTCCGCCCAAACGATCTTTGCATCCTTTGTGCGTCCATGGAAACTGCCAGTATAGATATGTATGTATCAGTACTGTCAGTTTCCATATCCCAAAAGCAGTCTATACTATCTTCAGGCTGCCCCACCTCCAGATGTCAATCATTCTGGAGGCAGGGGTGGACTGAAGACATACCAGTGGCCGGAGAGCCGGATGCTGGATCACACAGCAGCAGCACAGGGTGGTATGTATGCACTGCTTGTGTGATCTAAGAGAGCTGGATCACACAGCAGCACAGGGTGGTATGTATGCACCGCCTGTGTGATCTGAGAGAGCTGGATCACACAGCAGCACAGGGTGGTATGTATGCACCGCCTGTGTGATCTGAGAGAGCTGGATCACACAGCAGCACAGAAGGTGTGTATGCACTGCTTGTGTGATCTGAGAGAGCCGGATCACATAGCAGCACACAATGTGTGTATGCACTGCTTGTGTGATCTGAGAGAGCCGGATCACATAGCAGCACACAATGTGTGTATGCACTGCTTGTGTGATCTGAGAGAGCCGGATCACATAGCAGCACACAATGTGTGTATGCACTGCTTGTGTGATCTGAGAGCCGGATCACATAGCCGCACAGGTGGTGTGCATGCACTGCTTATGTGATCTGAGAGAGCCGGATGACTAATAACACAGCAGCAGCACAGAATATATGTATGCACTGCTTGTGTGATCTGAAAACTCATATATGAATATCCATGCTGTCGGTTTCCCTTTGCTATCTGCTGCACATTCCCTGTTTACATATGCATTTCTGATGGACTCATGGAGCCCATCATCTCAGCTGCCTACTGTGGTTATAACTTACAGCAGCATCTAATGGGCTAGAGTTTAAGCTATCTCTTATCCCAGCCTTTACATGTAACAGCTGCCACCGGCTGCTTCTGACCCCGCACCGTCTCAGCACCGTTACTATATAAACCCATTTAATGTAGTGGTGCAAGACCGGAGGGGTTAGAGGTGTTTCCTCATTTGCTAGTAAAAACATATTGAAATATCTATAAATTACCAAGATACAACCCAATGCCGTAAGTGGAGGAAACTTCAGGGGTTCCCTTTGGAATTCTTAGTTGTTTCCCATATCTTCATCAGTATTATGCCTATTGTGGGAGATTTATAGAATATAACCTGAAAACTTCATGTACTCAGAATTCTGTATAGACATAGGACACCACATCAACCTGACAGACCCTAAAACTAGATTCTATTCAATATTGAAGCCAATAAATTTAACATCAGATGTGATATAAGGCGGTCAATATAATTTCAATGAGTCTCTGACAGCTGCGGGCAGCATCCACAGTAAGGAAAGTACCAGGCAGATGGTTAGTCCTATAAACCAGATACATTGTCAGGAACAAAGTCTCTGATCACCTCTCTCGTAATCCCGCCGCTCCCCTGATAGAATATGAGATGATGGCATTGTGCACATTGTAATGTCATGTCCATTGACCCTATACAGTGCCATGTCAAGTGTCTGTAGGTGCGGTTTAGGTTGCCTAAAGGGGTACTCCAACGATCTTTTTCTTTCAAATCAACTGTGTCAGAAAGTTCTATAGATTTGTTTTATGTAAGAATCTAAAGTCTTCCAGTACTTATCAGCTGCTGTATGTCCTGCGTGAAGTGGTGTATTATTTCCAGTCTGTCACAGTGCTCTCTGCTGCCACCTCTGTCCACATCATGAACTGTCTAGAGCAGGAGAGGTTTTCTATGGGGATTTGCTGCTGCTCTGGACAGTTCCTGCCATATACAGAGGTGGCAGCAGAGAGCACTGTGTCAGACTGAAAAGATACACCACTTCCTGTAGGACATACAGCAGCTGATAAGTACTGGAATACTGGAGATTTTTAAATAGAAGTAAATTACAAATCTTTATAACTTACTGAAACCAGCTTATTTGAAAGAATTTTTTTGCTGGAGTACCCCTTTAATGTAGCAGTGTATGATGCTGAGACAGCATATTCTCTTATATACAGTGCCCAAATTGCATGATCAGCCCCTGCACGTTCCCCAATGTCTGCTATCACAGCTTCCCGCACAGGGCGGCCATCAATGGGAGGAAAGTTTTCCATAGTATCAGAGCGACGCTACTTCATAGAGGTCCTGCTACTGTGTGCATCAGCAGCGTGCAGAGAAGCTGAGTAAACAGACTCGGCATTCAGGACAAGAATTAGTCTCTCATTTGTCCTACAAGCCAATGTGACAGGTCGGGCATCCTGCCAGCTTCTTAGGTTACGTCCCAGCTCTTTAAAGCTGCAGCCCCACTTAACATATTTTATAACAAGAGTATTTAGCCGCACTCCCCTCTGTCTGCAGCAGCCGCGGGTCTCCACATGGGGCTGCTTTCTGATATTTGGGCACATAGGCTGCATTATAGCACGACACAGGACGCTACCTTAGAATATGTAATACGCCATCTGATGGGAGATTCCATAATTCTTTTTGCTTGTAGATTCAGTGAAGAAGAAAACTGTTGTGTGAGAAACCAGTATATGTAAGTGCAGTACAGATCCATGGATTTTAACAGGTGCCATAAAGCCGTTTTGAACTCTAGAACTATATACTGTAGCCCTATCCTTATAGCCTGAAACATAGTAACTAAACAAGCGATAGCTATTTAACCAGCATGTGTGGAAGATAGAGGAGGAGGAGGCGGTGTGCATGCTGCAGCTCAGCATGGCTTCTACAACTTTTGAGCTTTCAGGAAAAAAAATATTTTATAACTTTGCAGTCAGTCATCAGCCAAGGTACCAGTATCATTTGTTTTATCTGTCCATGTCTGCAGCTGTCAGCATAATATACAGCTGACAGATTCCTGTCAACTTGGGGACTCGTATTCTCAGTAATATGTTTGTTAAAGGGCAACTCCAGTGAATTTTTTTTTCTTTCAAATCAACTGGTGTCAGAAAGTGTTATATAGATTTGTTCTATTTAAAAAAATCTCCTGTGTTCCAGTACGTACCAGCTGCTGTATGTCCTGCAGGAAGTGGTATATTCTTTCCAGTCTGACACAGTGCTGTCTGCTGCCACCTCTGTCCATGTCAGGAACTGTCCAGAGCAGCAGCAAATCCCCATAGAAAACCTCTCCTTCTCTGGACAGTTCCTGACATGGACAGAGGTGGCAGCAGATAGCACTGTGTCAGACTGGAAAGAATACACTACTTCCTGCAGGACATATAGCAGCTGATAAGTACTGGAAGACTAGAGATTTTAAAATAGAAGTGAATTACAAATCTCTGGCACTTTCTGGCACCAGTTGATTTGAAAGAAAAAAAATAGCTAGTTGCCCTTTAAAGGGGAAACTGCTTCTTCACACCTAAAGATGGCACTGTTGCTGATTCATATAATGCTCCTATAGGCGTCTTGGCCATCCAATTCAGTATTTTGGGAAAAACAACAGCACAATCTCACTGTCGAAAATATTGGAACCCCCTGATAAACCCCATTATTAGTTATAGTGACCCATCAATGGTCATTGGTATCAGTATAACAACCTATACGTCTTGGTTCCCATATAACCAGTAGCTGGGATGCCAGTGAGAACAGAGGCTAGCACCTGGATTGGGGAAAAGTCATCCTTTCTGTATAGTTAATATACCTATATTATTTGGGGAATACGGTTTACTATGGGAAGACAGCTCCTACATGCAAGAAGTGGGATAAACTAATATAGTGCATGAATGAGCTGTGTAACCTTTATAGTGCGTTATTACAGGTTATGGGTCTCTATGGAAGACAGGGACTGGATGTAGAGATGGCAGCATGGGGTCAGGTGTCATCTCTGCTTTCACGTTATATACCCCAAGGTAACTGAGCTGACAGTACGGCACCATACAGTGACACGGCAAACTATAAGGAGTCTCCGCACACTCTTGTTTAGCTCTCAGGTTTAACCCTGTCATCTCTAGTCCACAGTGCCCTCCTGCTAGAAGACCTATTGCCCTCTCCAGCGTCTTCCAGGGCTGAAGGTGTTAAGTGCACTTGGTCAAAGTGACAAATTCTTTTCGCTTTTTATAATGCACGGAGGAAAATGAAAAACACATGAAGGATATTATTAAATCCTACCTTTTTTCTGTGTTAAGTAATATTATCATTACTGCTAAATTCCACTGTGCCCTTACTTGGAAAGGATGTAGGAAATATTCTTAAGACGCGTGAACACGAGCAGCACAGACATGCAAAGGCAGAGAAGTCAGGGTAGGGTGAGGAGAGGCAGGGCAGCAGCACACTTGCAGCTCTGCTGGGAATCACTGTGATTTCCGTGCTGAGGTACATGCTGACTTCTCCTGCAGTATCCCAGTCACCTAAAGCCATCTGCACTTGTGACTGGACAGCCGGCTCTCTGCTGCCCTGCCTGCATTCTCCCCCTTACATTGAAGCCGGATGATTTATCTGCAGGCACTCTCTCTGCACCTAGTGCCTTTCTTCCTTTCGCTATTTTATTTAAAGCATCTGTCAGTGACTTTCTTACGGAGACTTTAGCACATTGCTTCTGCTCTGTCATTGACAGAACCGCTAGACAATTGTCAACTGGACTTTTAACAAGACAGATTTCTCTTCAGAAAACACCGAAGAGACCAACTTTTGAACCTGGCCAGACTGGATCCAGACGTTGACTTACCTACTATTTGGCCTCGATATGTCGTGCTGGAATAGTCCTAGAGCTACTTCTTCTTACGTCACTAAATTGGACCTGACGTTGTGTCGCCCCAAAGTGGACACGTCTCCGTCTTATGTTGCACAGACCACGAGTAGGGATCGTGGTTTTGGGTCTGTGTCAGATTTTGAAGAGTATGCATCATACATCCCCGCTTCATCGAAGGGGAAATTCCCCGGTGGATGTTGCACTAAATCTGGAGATTCCACTGGAAAGCATTGCTCTAGACTGGATATAACACTTGAACAAAGGGACAGAAGAAAAAACCCACTGAAAAGTCCAGTGTGCACTTGTTCTTCCACCACAACACGACCCCACATGCCCTGGAGATATTCTTCATCTTGCAGTAGTTCTCAAGGTAGCCAGCACTGTCTTGGCCAAGGTGGGTTTGCACATGAGCATGGATGTGGATTTACAAACTCCTTGCCTAAGAAGAAATGTTCTTTGACTGTGCAGAGCACTTCACCTTCTTCTTCTTCCTCTGATGATCATGTTCAGCCTGAATCCTTTCCTACAATCTCTAAGAGTCAGTCGTCTTGGACCTCTCGTCTGGACGTGGTACTAGCCAACAATTCAGCTGTCTCTACAACTCAGATTGGTAAACCTCAGACCATTTTTACTTCTAGCAGCACTGAGCCACCATGCACAGAGTATGCCGAGAATGTGCCCCACATGTCTAACATCAAGGGAGTCAAGATGTATATATCCAGTTGCAGTTTGACAGTGCAGCCTCGTCAATCTAAGTGCCAAGTTGGTAGCCCTAACCAGCCTGTTCTTCTCATGCCAGAAGGTGATAACTCAACCAAGGAGTACTCTGTAGGATTTCAGACACCACAGCAGAGATTTATAGTGTCAGAGGCACCAACTCTTCAAATTACACAATTTCAATTGACCAGGTCACCAGCAAATACTCCCACCATTCAGCAAACGTCATCTAGGAATCTATGGATATCACCAGACCGGATTCCAAAGGTTTCAGGAGCTCCGGGAACCCCTGAGATGGTCCCAAATGTTCTTGTATTTCAGAGGAGCTGTTCACCAGGTTGTAAAACCAATCTGTATCCAGTTCTTATACCTACCCAGCACAAAGCGTCAAAGGTTTCTCTGGTGATCGGGAGTCCAGTAGCCCCTGTGCCGGTCCAGATAATTCATGAATACAGCCGAAGTCCCACACCTGCCATCTTCATTTCAAGTGGTGATCAGCCATCCTCCTCAGAAGATCTTGGTTCTGGATACTTACTTTCTGTGAACCCAATAGCTTACTCCAAGCCAAGGCACATGGAGGGTTTACGATCCAGTCCAATGCTTGGGGCTCAGCCTGTGAGATGTAAACCTGCTGACCCATATATGTGCCACTCATCCCCTTGTACAGTCATGCCAAGAGGACAGAATACGAGAGACTCCAGTGCACCTATAAATGTTAGCATTGAAACATTTGGGAGCCAAAGGGGAGCAGTAAAAATATCCATTTCACATTCAAGGGGTTTTTAATATGGGGCACAGTAACATAGCGTTTATTCTATAGAATCCTCAACTATGTACAGGTATATACAGTGTTCTTCTAAAGGGCTCATATGCTTCATGTGCATAAGCAAACCAAATGTCAGAATAGAATCTCTTAACTGTTATCAGCAGCTGGGTCCATCCGTTTACTTATGTCCAGAACATTATTCTTCTAGGCTGTGTTTGTATGTACAGGTGATCTTAAGGTTGTATCTTCTTTCCTCTCAGCTATATACGTCTATAGACAGAGCTGTATACGCTTCATGCTTAGTAGCAGTCCCATTGTGTCAGTGAGTAACAGCGAGTAGTAATATAGAAGTAAATTGTATCATAGTAAAGTTTACAGAAGAACATTCACAAGCTCTGTAGTAGCTAGTCCATCGGTTACACTATATACACTTATGCTTTCATATATATATATATATATATATATATATATACCGCTGTAAATGTACATTGTATATATCACTTTAAATAATTTATGATTTGGCTTTTGAAAGACTTGTCATTGACCCCAAGAGGTGTACAGGCTTTCTGCCTGGGATACAATTACTAGAAAGCTCATTGCATCGTCTTACCTTGTGTTGTGTGGTTATGTAGATACTGATGGTGGCCTTATGGTGTCTAGACATTAAATCAGAAGGTTTTAATGAAGAATGGCTCCTGTAATTAATGCCAATATGTTTCATGTCCAATTATATTTGTAAAAAGAAAAACTATTAAAAAAAATATATTTCTGGGACCCTTTGTGATCTGTACAGGACCCTGAAATCCAGTTAGCTGTTAAGTGGCTGCAAGTGCGCAGTGAATGGGACTGAGAGCAGCTGGTGTAGTGGTTGGACCCAGGGACTGCATCTAAGCTCCCATATACTTGAATGGGTGTTAAGCTGCAGTTACATATCACCACCAGTGCACAGTGAATGAAGACAAACTGCTTGTGGCCCCATTCACTATGTAGTGTGGACCCTGAACAGCTGCTGTCCTATCCTGTATGTAGCTCGGCAGTCGGTTTTGCCCGGAAACCCTTTTAATATCAATTTAATTCACCTTTAGGCTGGGTTCACACTACGTATATTTGAGGCTGTATGTTTGAGGCTGTATAGCAACCAAAACCAGGAGTGGATTAAAAACACAGAAAGGCTATGTTCACATAATGTTGTAATTGAGTGGATGGCCGTCATTTAATGGCAAATATTTGCTGTTATTTTAAAACAACGGCTGTTATATTGAAATAATGGAAGTTATTTACCGTTATATGGCGGCCATCCACTCAATTTCAACATTGTGTGAACAGATCCTTTCTGGGTTTTTAATCCACTCCTGGTTTTGTTTGCTATGAGGACCTGACATGAGGACCAAATACAGCCTGAAATATACATAGTGTGAACCCAGCCTTAGGGTACAAACACAAAGGCTGGATCCGCAGTGGTTTCCTATAGAAAGACATACAGCGGGATTGACATAGCACTGCGAGTATGTAAGTGACATCCCTTTTAACCCCCTGCCTGCATACTATACCTGCTCCACTCTCCGGCTTGGTTAAGGGATTCACGGCTGGACGTCCCAGTCAGCCAAATCAGTGCGCTGCCCTGCCGGGATGTATGCTGTGGCCAGCGGGGGGGTTAAGGGGGCTGCTGCTTACATTATCACAGTGGGATGACAATATCTTCCCATAGAAACTAACTAATTGGCAGCCAGAAATCTGCTGCGGATCCGGCCTGTCTGAATATATTTTAGATGGACAGGACAGTTGTGGAAATGAGTTGCTGGGTTCACACACAGTAGTTTTGCCCAGTATTTTGGCCAATCTAGGAGTGGATTGAAAACACATAAAGGCTATGTTCCCACACTATTGAAATTGAGTGGATGGCCGTCATTTCATGGCAAAAAAACGGCCATTATTTGTTTCAAAATAATGGCAATTATTTGCCATTAAATGACGGCCATCCACTCAATTTCAATAGTGTGTGTTTTCAGTCCACTCCTGGTTTTGTTTGCTAAATACTGAGCAAAAATACTATGTGAACATAGCCTTATGCTGCCTTCTTACGTGCATGCAAATGCCCCTCGCTTTCTCCAGTGACCAGAAAATGATTATCAGCCATTAGAGAACCCAAGGGAATGAAAGAGAACTAAATAATACATTGTGGACTTGCCCCGATTCTGTGCCGCTGCCAACCTGCTTGATTAGCACTTGTTTATCTCTTGACAGAAGAAAGTGGCCACTCAGGGTATGTGCACACTGAGGAAAACACGCAGAGGACTTAAGGCAGATTCCGTTGCTCGTCCCTGTGCGCTCACGCTTCAATCTCCGCCCAAAGAATGAACGGGGCAGACGTCGGAATCTGCCTGACCATAGAATGGAGTCTATGGCACAGTCGGAGAGTGAAGCGGGAGCGCGCAGGGACAAGCAGAGGAATCCGCTGTCCTCAGTCCGCACATACCCTTAGCCAATGACTGGCTGAGAAGGGTCCCCAGCAGTCCTCTATTATCTGATACATATAGATACATATATACAGTGGGCTTATAATGTGGTCACTAGCTGTGAATATTGGCGACACAGGGACACCTGTTATCTTTTCATACAGGGACATCTGTTATCTTCTCATAAGATGATGGTAGTGTTTAGTGGCATAAGTTATTATGTTTTTGTAGTTCTCATATTGCAATAATAGTTATAGAGTAGTAAGGAAATGCTTTTTTTTTTTTTCTTCCTCTTTTACACCTCGGGGCTAAAATAGTTAATAATCCCCTCTCCATACATCTCACAGTGATGCCGGAGCCGCTGCCATATCTTGTAGCATGACTTTCACAATACACTGAATTACAGGATAGCTGCCATTTCTAGTTCTGCAAGTTGTAACACAACTATCTCTGAATATTGTGATGGAACATTCCTTGAAAATTACCCGCCCCTCCATACGATAACATCTTCCCAATGAAGTAACTCACATAAATTAGGAAAGTATGATAATATGATGTACAAGCCTGAAAGCCAAGCTTTATCCTGCAGATCTGAGACTGGAATTAGAGATACAAGTCTTTGGGGGTTCTATATACTGCTGAACCCTGCTCCTTCCCTGTTTCTTCCCATGTTAGACATTAAATTTAAATTTCAAGTAGTCGGTGGCTCTAGGATATGTTTTCAGAAAGTTATAGACTTGTAATTTACTTCTATTTAAAATTTTCCAGTCTTCCAGTACTCATCAGCTGCTGTGTGTCCTGCAGGAAGTGGTGTATTCTTTCCAGTCTGACATAGTGCTTGCTGCTGCCACCTCTGTCCATGTCAGGAACTGTCCAGAGCAGGAGAGGTTTTCTATGGGGATTTGCTGCTGCTCTGGACAGTTCCTGACACTGACAGAGGTGGCAGCAGAGAACACTGTGTCAGGATGGAAAGAATTTAGAAGATTTTTACATAGAAGTAAACTACAAATCTGTGTATATTTTTGATACCACTTGATTTGAAAGAAAAAAATTTCACTGGAGTGCCCCTTTAAATTTAAAACTTGTCATAATTGTTATGCTGCCTGAGCCAATAGTCGTGTGAGCAGTCCTTGATTGGTAAATCACTCCCTGTATGGGGGTGGACATCTATCAGTTAAAGCCAGAGGGGCAGCCCAAAGCTACCAGGGTCCACCCTTTATAGCATGCTCCCTTGAAGGTTCAGATTACAGTGGTACCTTGTTTTAAGAGTAACTTGGATTAAGAGCGTTTTGGTTTAAGAGCTCACAGTTTTTTTAAAATTGTGACTTGGTGTAAGAGCATTGCTTTGGTGTAAGAGCTCCCTTTACTGGGTGGGAGGGCGAGTGGGGGAGGGGCATGGTCTGCACAGCGGGGTCTACAGCCCTGTACTCTGACCCAGGAAGTCTCCCTCACCATCCAAATCATAGCAGATCCACTTCAGGCTGGGGCTTACATCAGGGGACAGGACTGTGGAGGTAATCTCTCCATAGCTGTAACCCCTCTCCCCCCCCCGGACAGAGAGCGCTGCATGTTTGTTTCCATGTGTGTTTCCCATCCTCTCCATTTCTGTACAGTAACTTATAATATCACAGATTCTGCTGTTTCTTAATGTTTTTTTCATCTGTTTTACATGTTATTCAGAATAATAAATCATTATTTTTGGGGTGTGGAACCAATTGTCTGCATATCAGTGATTTCTTATGGGAAAATTGGCTTTGGTTTAAGAGTGATTTGGATTACAAGCACGGTCCTGGAACGAATTATGCTCGTAAACCAAGGCACCCCTGTACACCCCTAAATTCTCACAGATTTGACTGACATCCACATAGTATAATGAATGCCTCGCAGATTGTAAAATCCTCTATTTGTCATGTGGAAATAATAGTTAGAATGTTAAGAGTTTTACATTTCTTATTTCTAGTTGAGGGGCCACTGTAAGGAGTAAAAATTCCCTCTAAATAAATGTTTACATGTGACAGTAAGGGATGTATTACACGGCCCGATATTCCATGTTCTGCTAGATCATCACTCGCATACTGAGCCTATTACTAAGCTTTACAATCGTGTGGCAAAGGCTGTGTGTGTATGTGTATATATAAAAATATAATGTATAATCTTTAGCAAAGTCCATTCTGTATATAGTAAATAATATAGTACAGTGGTGCCTAGGATTAGGAGCATAATTAGTTCCGGGACCGCGCTTGTAATCCAAATCCACTCTTACACCAAAGCAAATTTTCCCATAAGAAATCACTGATATGCAGACAATTGGTTCCACAACCCAAAAATAATGATTTATTATTCTGAATAACATGAAGAACAAATGAAACAAACAATGAGAAACAACAGAATTTGTGATATTATAAGTTACTGTACAGTATAGCACTCAGCATGTGGTGTATAATGTATAGTTACTGTATAACCCTGATAACACAGCAGCTGGATATGTGATATATAAGTTACTGTATAGTATAGCAATAGGCATGTGGTATATAATGTACTAGAAAATGTGCCCGGCGCTGCCTGGGTATAAAGTGTCAGTGTGTTAATTAGATTTGTTCTAAGGTGCCCAGGAGGCCAAGCTAAAGGTATTGTTTCATCTGAGTTAATCAGTTAATCAGCATAGTTGGAGGGGTTCTGTATACCCACAATGTATAGTTTTTAGGGGCCTCGCATATCTGTAGTGCATAGTTGGGGGGGCTGTATACCTATAGTGTATTGTTGGGGGGGTCCTGTATACCTGTAGTGTGTAGTTGGGGGGGCTGTATACCTGTAGTATATAGTTGGTGCTGTATACCTGTAATGTATAGTTGGTGGAGGTCTTGTATACCTGTAGTTTATAGTTTGAAGGTCCTGGATACCTGTAGTGTATAATTGGTGGGGGTCTTGTATACCTGTAGTATATAGTTCGGGGGTCCTGTATACCTGTAGTGCATAGTTTTAAGGTCCTGTATAACTGTAGTATAGAGTTGGTGGAGGTCCTGTATACCTGTAGTGTATAGTTTGGGGTCCTATATACCTGTAGTATATAGTTGGTGGAGTTCCTGTATACCTGTAGTATATAGCTTTGGGGTCCTGTATACCTGTAGTATAGAGTTGGTGAAGGTGCTGTATACCGGTAGTATAAAGTTGGTGGAGTTCCTGTATACCTGTAGGGTATAGTTTTGGGGTCCTGTATACCTGTAGTGTATAGTTTGGGGTCCTGTATACCTGTAGTATATAGTTTGGTGGAGGTCCCGTGCACCTGTAGTGTATAGTTTTGGGGTCCTGTATACCTGTAGTGTCCTGTATACCTGCAGGGTCGTATTTACCATTAGGTACCCATGGTCTGGTGCATAGGGTAGCACCTTGCAGAGGGGCAGTACCCTCCCATTGAGACTTGCCAGAAAATCTGGTGTCTTTTCGAGGGGGGTATGGCAGTATTGGTCAGGTCTGGTATAGCGGTGTTATCCAGTCACAGTACGGCGGTATTGGTCAGGTCTGGTATGGCAGTGCTATTTAGTCACAGTGTGTCGGTATTGGTCATGTCTGGTATGGCGGTGTTATTGAGTCACGGTATGGCGGTATTGGTCAGGTCTGGTGTGACAGTGTTCTCCAGTCACAATGTGGCGGTATTGGTCAGGTCTGGTATAGTGGTGTTATCTAGTCACAGTATGGCGGTATTGGTCAGGTGTGGTATAGTGGTGTTATCTAGTCACAGTATGGCGGTATTGGTCAGGTGTGGTATGGCAGTGTTATCCAGTCACAGTATGGCGGTATTGATCAGGTGTGGTATGACAGTGTTATCCAGTTACAGTATGGCGGTATTGGTCAGGTCTGGTATAGCAGTTTTTTCCAGTCATAGTATGGTGGTATTGGTCAGGTGTGTTATGACAGTGTTACCCAGTCACAGTATGGTAGTATTGGTCAGGTCTGGTGTGGCGGTGTTATCCAGTCATGGTATGGTGGTATTGGTCAGGTCTGGTATAGCGGTGTTATCCAGTCACAGTATGGCGGTATTGGGCAGGTCTGATATGATGGTGTTATCCAGTCACAGTATGGCGCTATTGGTCAGGTCTGGTGTGGCAGTGTCATCCAGTCACAGTTTGGTATACCTGTAGTGCCCTGTATATACATGTACTGTATAGATGGAGTAGGGAGCCCTGTATATACATGTACTGTAAAGATAGAGTAGGGGGTCCTGTATATACATGTACTGTATAGATGGAGTAGGGGGCCCTGTATATACATGTACTGTATAGATGGAGTAGGGGGTCCTGTATATACATGTACTGTATGGATGGAGTAGGGGGTCCTGTATATACATGTACTGTATGGATGGAGTAGGAGGTCCTGTATATACATGTACTGTATAGATGGAGTAGGGGGACCTGTATATACATGTACTGTATAGATGGAGTAGAGGGCCCTGTATATACATGTACTGTATAGATGGAGTAGGGGGTCCTGTATATACATGTACTGTATAGATGGAGTAGGGGGTCCTATATATACATGTACTGTATAGATGGAGTAGGGGGTCCTGTATATACATGTACTGTATAGATGGAGTAGGGGGCCCTGTATATACATGTATTGTATAGATGGAGTAGGAGGTCCTGTATATACATGTACTGTATAGATGGAGTAGGGGGTCCTGTGTGTATATATATATATATATATATATATATATATATATATATATACTGTATAGATGGAGTAGGGGGTCCTGTATATACATGTACTGTATAGATGGAGTAGGGGGCCCTGTATATACATGTACTGTATAGATGGAGTAGGGGGTCCTGTATATACATGTACTGTATAGATGGAGTAGGGGGTCCTGTTTATACATGTACTGTATAGATGGAGTAGGGGGTCCTGTATATACATGTACTGTATAGATGGAGTAGGGGGTCCTGTATATACATGTACTGTATAGATGGAGTAGGGGGTCCTGTATACATGTACTGTATAGATGGAGTAGGGGGTCCTGTATATACATGTACTGTATAGATGGAGTAGGGGGTCCTGTATATACATGTACTGTATAGATGGAGTAGGGGGTCCTGTATATATATATATATATATATATATACTGTATAGCTGGAGTAGGGGGTCCTGTATATACATATATATATATATATATATATATATATATATATATATATATATATATATACTGTATAGATGGAGTAGGGGGTCCTGTATATACATGTACTGTATAGATGGAGTAGGGGGTCCTGTATATACATGTACTGTATAGATGGAGTAGGGGGTCTACCAGTTATTACTGTGGATGTTGAGGCAGCTTCCCTAGCAACCATTGCTCCCTGTGAAAATGAAAGCAGTAATCCTATTGGTTGCTAAGGCTCCAACTGCCGTGTCTGCTGCAGCTAATTATATCACCTGTGTGTGCAGTGAGGAGATTTTCCCATTCATCTCTATGGGGCGCCTCTCTTTCCCCTCCCCCTCCCCTCCTGTACATCTGGCGGGGACGGGACCTTCGCTAAAACCTTCCCGGGCACCCAATGTATCTGTGTGCCAAATTGGGTCAAACGGTTCAGGCGTTTGGAAGTCTATTTGGGACAGACAGACAGACAGTCAAAAGACAGACAGACTTTCATTTTAATTATATAGATAGTAACTGTATAACCCTGATAACACAGCAGCTGGATATGTGATATATAAGTTACTGTACAGTATAGCAATCAGTATGTGGTGTATAATGTACAGTAACTGTATAACCCTGATAACACAGCAGCTGGATATGTGATATATAAGTTACTGTACAGTATAGCAATCAGTATGTGGTGTATAATGTATAGTAACTGTATAACCCTGATAACACAGCAGCTGGATATGTGATATATAAGTTACTGTACAGTATAGGAGCATGTGGTGTATAATGTATAGTAACTGTATAACCCTGATAACACAACAGCAGCTGGATATGTGATATATGTTACTGTACAGTATAGCAGCATGTGGTATATAATGTATAGTAACTGTATAACCCTGATAACACAGCAGCTGGATATGTGATATATGTTACTGTACAGTATAGCAGCATGTGGTGTATAATGTATAGTAACTGTATAACCCTGATAACACAGCAGCTGGATATGTGATATATAAGTTACTGTACAGTATAGCAGCATGTGGTATATAATGTATAGTAACTGTATAACCCTGATAACACAGCAGCTGGATATCTGATATATAAGTTACTGTACAGTATAGCAATCAGCATGTGGTATATAATGTATAGTAACTGCATAACCCTGATAACAGAGCAGCTGAATCTGTGATATATAAGTTACTGTACAGTATAGCAATCAGTATGTGGTGTATAATGTATAGTAACTGCATAACCCTGATAACACAGCAGCTGGATATGTGATATATATGTTACTGTACAGTATAGCAGCATGTGGTATATAATGTATAGTAACTGTATAACCCTGATAACACAGCAGCTGGATATGTGATATATATGTTACTGTACAGTATAGCAGCATGTGGAATATAATGTATAGTAACTGTATAACCCTGATAACACAGCAGCAGGTTGTAGATACAGGATGGAGCTGTAGATCCCCATAATGCAGTAGCGTAGTACAACAGGCTAGAATAGAGAAGCAGGGCTGCTGTCAGAGGTCTGTGTGGTCACATGACAGCAATGGGGAAGAGGGGGGTGCTTAGCATGGACCAGTCAGGAAGTGAGAATCACAGAGCTGTGCAGGAGGACACTGACAGAAACGTCTCTATACAGCAGTTTGAATGGCTGAGCATAAGTACAGGCACATTATAGTAGCAGTGTGTATAGCTGAGTGTAAGTACAGGCACATTATTGTAGCAGTGTGTATAGCTGAGTGTAAGGGCAGGCACATTATAGCAGCAGTGTGTATAGCTGAGTGTCAGTGTAGGCAGATAATAGAAGGAATGGAGAGGGTGGGACAGAGACTGCAGGGATCATGAAGAAATGAGCAGGATATATGTGGGCACATACATGCAGCACTCTCTGTACGGGGAAATGGGGGTACAGCTATGGAGAGATTACCTCCACAGTCCTGTCCCCTGATGCAAGCCCCAGCCTGGTGGATGTGCTATGATATGGAAGATGAGGGAGACTTCCTGGGTCAGAGTACAGGGTTTTACACCCCGCTATGCAGACCATGGGAACACCGGGGAGCATGGACAGTTATGTATAAATTAACCCCCAAGAGGCAAAAGCTTCCTTTCCTGCTCCAAATCAGACTCCCAGGATCAGCGACGCACCTGCAGAAATCCACGTGACGGTGACCACATTGCAGTAAAATATAAGGCGCCCTTTACTATAAGACTTCGCTTCCCAAACTGTGTCCTTTACCTCTGATTTAATTCTGTCCCCGGGAGGATAGGAATAGAGCGTAAGCAGCGAAACATTTCACTCAGCTTATTTAAGATCATGAAGAGTCTAAATACGCGGCTTTAAAATAGCACTTTAACTGCAGCTGGAGGACGTTAGCAACGTTAGGGGGGGGGGGGGGGGCATTTATATTTAGGAATCATGATCTTGAAGAAATCCTGAAGTAATATCATATACTATAGTCCCCGAAATCAGTCATTGATGCAGCTTTCCTTGCATGGTGTTTCAGCAGTAAGATGTGCCATCGTGGTGCTTTTGGGTTTTGGTTTATAGCAACTTTTTTTTTATTTTTATACCATAGTAACCATTCTTCGCTCAGCTTCAGTGCTCAGCCGGGGCCATGCCACAGACAATAATTATATTTATATATTTTACAGTATGGTCAATGAAGCCCAATGAGGCTTTCCTAGTACAACAAGGAACACATCTATATATATATATATATATATATATATATATATATATATATATATATATAGCTAGTTTTACATTCATGAAAAGTGCAGGTCAAATGGTCTACTATTTTAAATATGAACTTTTTCGTCAAATTAACTGGTACCAGAAAGTTATATAGATTTGTAATTTACTTCTATTTAAAAATCTCCAGTCTTCCACTACTTCTCAGCTGCTGTATGTCCTGCAGGAAGTGGTGTATTCTCTCCAATATGACACAGTGCTCTCTGCTGCCACCTCTGTCCATGTCAGGAACTGTCCAGAGAAGCAGCTAATCCCCATAGAAAACCTCTCCTGCCCTGGACAGTACCTGATATGGACAGGGATGGCAGCAGAGAGCACTGTGTCAGACTGGAAAGAATACACCACTTCCTGCAGGACATACAGCAACTGATAAATACTGGAAGACTGGAGATTTTTTAATAGAAGTAAATTTTGACATATATACATTTTTTCTTTTCTGAACATCCTCTTTATTGGTCATTTGACATATACAAAATAAATATACAAGAAAAATCATCATTGATTCAATTTTATTTAAAAAATCACCCATGTTTAACAAAATTATTATTGTATTTATTAAAGCTGCAACACATGATCCAATAAAAGCCAATAAGCATCTAAATCATAAACCACCGTAACTCCCCATCTATCATTCCCGTATTGCTTTCTCAACAATAGAAGAATCAGGTCTCACCTAAGCAGTTGTATTGTTATTAGCGATGAGAGCAATCCGAGCTGCACATTATAAACCTGGGTGTGCAGCATTTGGTTAGCGGTGGCTGCAGAAGTCGTGCTCATCTCTCATTGTTCTGTATGGAGCAGGACCATGAAAACCTTACTGCATAGATCAGGACAACTTTTCACCGACCAACTTTAGAAGTCAGAATATCTCAAGTCATAAGGGGGTGTTCACATGTCTGCAAAACTTGTCCATGCACACACAGTATACTGCGGACTGGACCTCAGAGCTCCTGGCATCATGATTCTTTATGATGCCAGGAGCTTCAAAACTGTATAAAAGTTTGCGTTAGTGTATTAACAGTGTAATTACAGTAGCACAAACTTTTAAATCATTTCCGAGCCCCCGGCATTAGAATGAATCATGATGCCAGGAGATCCGAGGTCTCCTCTGCAGTATACTGTGTGTGTGCATGGAGACGTGTGACTGCCCCCTAAGACCTGGAGAAGGGTTAGGTTTTATAACTTAGCAGGTACCAGCCACAATGTTCTGAATCTGTGCAGTAAAATGTCTGAATATCTCAATTTAACAGATTTTTTTATGTACGAGGTGTAAGGTATTCTGTTTTGTTAGACATAAAGAAGATAACACTGTCTGATGGTTGCAATATCTGAATTGTTCTTTTATCTAACCATGCGGGGCCACATAACAGAGTGCAGAACCGGAATACAAATGTAATAGCAATATTTTAGGTAAAACATAAGAGAATGTGAGCAGAGAAGTATTGTACAACTGATTAAAATTTCACTCGTTTAATTTTTTAATTTTTTTTTTGCAGAAATCAAGATTACAGGCAATTTTAAGAAACTTTGTAATTGGGTTTATTAGGAAAAAAAATGTATTTTTAGGCTATGTTCACACTACGTAAAACTACGGCTGTTGTTACTGATGGCAACAACGGCCGTAGTTTTTGCGGGGTGAAACAATGCCTTACTTTCAATGAGATCCCGGCCGGAGCATATACACATCGTATGCGCTCCGGCCCGGATCCCGTACGGGGCCAGAAATAACTGACATGTCAGTTTTCTGCGGGCGCAATTCAATGCTCTGGTCGCTCGCTCCATAGTGTGCAGGGGGAAGCTCTGATGCGGACAGATCATCCGGCCATGATGATCCAGGCAGAGACACGAGTCACGAGTCACGGAACGGCCGGTCTCTAACGCCGTGTGAACATAGCCTTATCATGAGAAAGCAGTTTAAAGCTCTCACCCCTGTCTTCATTGTTTTCTGTGGAGAGGGGAGGGATGGAGGGAGATGAGGCACCAAAACAGGACATCAAAGAGTTAATTTACAGCTACATCACTGGGCTATCTCCTCTGACAGTCAGCACTGACCTCTCTGACCTCTGAATATTGGCTTTCAAGCAGCTCCCGCTGTGTAATCCTTTGTTCTCTGCTGCCAACTAATCTCCCTCCTCCCCCTCCCCTCTGTATAAAGCAGACAGGTGCATGTCTGATGCAACAAGACACAATTTCCTGATAATCAGAAGAGAATGGAAAAGAGGAAGGAGGGGGGACCTGGGGAAAGGCTTTTTGAATGCAGATAATGGCATATTTGCCTAATAAACCCAATTACAAAGTTTCTTAAAATCGCCTGGACTATTGATTTCTGAAAAAAATAAATAAATAAATGACAGTGACACTTTAAGCATTGTTTAGGTCCCTTAGTGGGAATAAAAGGTTCAGTCAAGGTTGAATAAAGTTTTAAATTATTTTTAATCTGATATATTTAAAAAAATATTTTAAACCCCCACAATTTCCTATTTATCATATAATCATAACTGATATTTCTTTGTTTGGAAATGTCCAAACTATTAAGATGTCACATTGTTTGTCCCACACAGTGAACTCCATAAGGAAAAGAGAGAACAAAAAGGCATAATGGCTGTTTCAAGTCAAAATAAATAAATAAATAAATAAAAAAGTGATCACAAATCAATTTGAATCCTTTAATAGTAGCAGAAAACTAAGTCATGATGCCGCTTCATCACCAGAGTAAGCCAGGGACACAAAGACTTTTTAAAAATGTTTTTTATTTTTTGTAAATGTAGTAAAACATAAGAAACACGACTGCATTTAAAGAAATTGTGCAGCGACTGTTCTGCCAGCTTTCTCAATGTGCTTGTGATTTGTTTGTATTGTTTAAATACAAGTTTGTATGAAGCCATGGCTGCCGTTTCCTGTGTGAAACATAAGCAGGCGCCTCTCGCTAATACTTAAAGCAATTTCTTGCAGAGCGTAACTTTAGCATGTTAATGTTTATGCCAAATAGAATAAAAAATAGCTTCTCTAAGAATTTTACCTTTGATCATTACAAGACTGGGGGGGGGGCTTGGTGGGGACGGCTTAAAGCGTAACTTTCATGTTTTTTTTTTTTTTTTATTGCAGAAATCAGTAGTATAAGCGATTTTAAGAAACTCTAATAGAGTTCATCAGCCAAAAAAGCCTCCTCCTGTACTCAAGAAGCAATCTCCCAGCCTCCCCCCTGACTTCTTATCTGTGCATTATCAGGCAAACACGTCTTCATTACAGAGAAGCCAGTGAAGACGGGTTCTGCTCTCTCCATTCTATCTTTATGGAGGGGGGGGGGGGGGCGCGAGGGAGATGAGGGAGCAGGAAGAGGTGACATGAAGGTCAGCTGTTTGTAGACTCTCTGGGCACCTAAAACGCTAAATTCAGGTGTCAGAAAGGTCAG
Source organism: Dendropsophus ebraccatus (assembly GCF_027789765.1). NCBI lineage: Eukaryota > Metazoa > Chordata > Amphibia > Anura > Hylidae > Dendropsophus > Dendropsophus ebraccatus. The sequence continues at coordinate 74,930,965 of NC_091466.1, read as the reverse complement.
TGCTTATCTATGAACTTACTGAGAGAAGATTGCAGGGTGTTGTGCTGTGCCAGGACTGCTCCGTGCTCAGTCACTCCTAACAGCCCCTCCCCTCTCCATAGCCACATAATGGAGACAGAAATCCTGTTGCTTCTGCAGTGAGGGGGGAGGCTGGGAGATTGCTTTTTCAGTACAGAAGGAAACACTTTTAGTACATAAAACCTATTACAGAGTTTCTTAAAATCGCTTGTACTATAGATATTTATTGTTTTCAGAAAAATGACCCTGAAATGACAGTTACGCTTTAAATTCATTAAAACCAGTGAACATGTTTTCCTTCTCAAATGATAAATACAAATAGCAGTAATGCCGCTTTAATAGGTGTTTTATCAGATTTTTTAGACTTTGTATGTGTGCTACTTTTACTTTCTGACAGGAGCTCCTAGCAGTGTGATCCACAGGGAAAAAAAACTTTTAAAGAGACTCAGTAGCCATAATCTGTCCCCCCCCCCCCCCCCAAACCGCTTGTACCGTCAGCTGCTTTTAATCCAAGATCTGTCCTGGGGTCCGTTTGGTGGGTGATGCAGTTATTGTCCTAAAAAACAACTTTTTGGCTGGGTTCACACTACGTATATGTCAGTCAGTATTGTGGTCCTCATATTGCAACCAAAACCAGGAGTGGATTAAAAACACAGAAAGGTTATGTTCACACAATGTTGAATTTGAGTGGATGGCCGTCATTTAATGGCAAATATTTGCTGTTATTTTAGAACAACGGCTGTTATATTGAAATAATGGCCGTTATTTACTGTTATATGGCGGCCATCCACTCAATTTCAACATTGTATGAACAGATCCTTTCTGTGTTTTTAATCCACTCCTGGTTTTGGTTGCAATATGAGGACCACAATACTGACTGAAATATACGTAGTGTGAACCCAGCCTTTAACTTGCAGCCCTGTGTCAAATTAGCATGGACTAGAGTGTCTGTGCCCTAGGCCTGCGATGACTCTCCGCCCCCCCTCCCCCTTTATCATTAGGGATGCCCCAGGCAGGATTTCTCCTATTCATCACCTGTCTAAACACTGCACATGGGTTGGATAGTTAAGGCTCATGTGCAGTTTTCAGGCAAATGATGATGATCAGGAGAAATCCTGGCCAGGGGCATTCCTAATGATGAAGAGGGCGGGTAGGAGGGACGGAGAGGCGGTGCAGGCTTAGGGCACAGACACTCTAGGTCACACCAATTTAACACAGGGCTGGAGGTTTAAAAGTTGTTTTTAGGACAATAACTGCATCACCTGCCGAACGGACCCCAGTACAGATCTTGTATTAAAAGCAGCTATCCGAAGGTACAAGGGGTTTTGGGGGGGGGGGGGCAGATTGTGGGTACAGAGGTTTCCTTCAAATGACTGTATACTGGATATATGTCTCTGTAATTATGAAATCTATCGCAATCCATTGGGCAATGCACACAACCATTTATTTTCACTTTCTGTATATTTATATTCTATATAAGTCCAGTCCTCCTAACAATAGCACATGCACTAACACGGCCTGTATTTATGAAACAGTCTCCTACAAGTCAGTGGCTCCATGGATAATATAGTAGTCATACAGGGGGATTTTATCAAGAACGGCGTGCCCATAGACTGGTCTTACATAAACCCCGACCTCTAACGTTTCTGTCCCATCATCATTTTCTGGGCTGTTCTAGTGTTTTTTTTCCTGCCCATAAAACTGGTTTATTTATTTACTAGAGGTGGAGAAGAAATGACTAGTTGTGGGTATAGGGATGGTTCGCATAGATAGAGAATCTTAGGTGCTATGATCATTTTGTAAGCTGCGGTTGGAAGGATTTTCAGTAATTTGTCTCTTATGTAAATATAATAATGGGAGCAATATGTAGATTCCTCCATATAACACATCTTATGATTCATATCCCAAAAAGTTGTAGTAAAGTATAACACATTCTTTCACACTCACTTGTATTCTAACGTTCTTGTGAAATTGCCCCTGGCTGTAATGTCTGGGGGGATTTTCAATAATTGGTGTGCCGTATTATCCTGCATGCATGTCAGCAGGATAAGAGACGGCCGGCAGGAGAGCGCACAGAGCAGCCAATCCTCACGCCAAAGAAAATACACCGCATAAATGCTGTCTTATAAAAATGGCATCCGAGAACTGGCTAAAAAACTACATTAAAGTCACTAGTGAAGGATCTGCCAAATATCCCACTTCACTACTTGGACGTAGTCCAGACGTCATGTTTAGTCTTTAGATTTTGCACATTTCTGCAGCTACAAAGCTAGAGAACACTTTTCCAGAGATGACTGATCCTAACATTTCAGGGATTTTTAACTTAAAGGGGTAGTTCGGCGTTAAACATTTATTCACTAAATAAGACACATTACAAAGTTATACAACTTTGTAATGTGTGTTATTTAAGTGAATGGCCCTCTTCCCCATGTTCCCCCCACCCTAAAAGTGTGGTGCATTATACTTATTGAATTGCTGTCGACCCCGGACGCCATTTTGGGTCGACAACATTATCTTAAGGAGGCCGGCCGGACCGCTCCAGCCGTCCCTCATACTGGCCCCCTCTGCTGCTTCGTCAGCTGCTCAGTCGCGATTGGCTGAGCATGTGATGAGGCGGCAGAGTGGGGCCGGCATGAGGAACGGCTGGAGTGGTTCGGCCGGCCTCCCGGAGATGACGTCGTCGACCCAAGATGGCGGCCGGGGTCGGTGAGTATAATGCACCACACTTTCGGGGTGGGGGCACACGGGGAAGGGGGCCATTCGCTTAAATAACACACATTACAAAGTTGTATAACTCTGTACCCACAATCTGACCCCCCAAACCACTTGTACCGTCAGATAGCTGCTTTTAATCCAAGATCTGTCCTCGGGTCTGTTCGGCAGGTGATGCAGTTATTGTTGTAAAAAAACAACTTTTAAACTTCAAGCCCTGTATCAAGTTGGCGTGGCGTAGAGTGTCTATGCCCTAGGCCTGCACCGCCTCTCCATCCCTCCTTATCATTAGGAATACCCCAGGCAGGATTTCTCCTATTCATCACTTGTCTGAAAACTGCACAGGTGCCTTAACGATCCAACACGTGTGCAGTGTTTAGACAAGTGACGATTAGGAGAAACACTGCCTAGAGCATTCCTAATGGTGAAGAGAGTGGGGAGGAGGGACGGAGGGGCGGTGTAAGCCTAGGGCATAGACACGCTAGGCCACACAAATTTGACACAGGGCTGCAAGGTTAAAAGTTGTTTTTTAGGACAATAACTGCATCAACTGCATGGGCTTCATGGGGAGGGGGATTGAGCTCTGTCGGAAGTTCAGTTTACAAAGAAACTGTCAGCTCCCGGGCCCTACCTAAGGTGCTGACAATGCGCTGTAGCTGGCAGTCCCCTAGTGAACATGATGCCTTTTGGTAATTTGTCCGTGCAGCGGATTATGTACAGTCTCAGGTCGTCTACTGTAATAAAGAGTCAAAGATGCGATCAACAACACATGAACAATTTTTTTCATCGTTGCCTGCATACACACAATATTAAGTGACCCAAATAGGACCGCTAATAACCAATATCCATACGCATCAGAACAATACATATAACCTACAACTAAGAAATGCTGGACAATTTTCTAAATTTATCAATAAATGCTTTATTATTACATACAGAAAATTTATTTTAAAAACACATTAAAAAGGGAGCAGAAAATCCTACAATACATACATCAGATGGTTTACAAGGCAGATAGAGTGGATATTGTACGCTCTATATACTGAGCAAATGATGGTATGTCAATCGACCCACAGAGTTGCAAAAATGCAAGTGAGTAAATGAGCAATATACTCAGAAAGTGCTAAAGTAGAACTGTGTATAATGCTGCAAGTGCAGACTAAAGTGCAAACTAAAGTGCAATATCAAATACACAGTGTATAGCTGAAGAAAAATAAATGTAGTCAAAAAGAATATACTTAGACCTCTGGGTGTAGAAACATTCTGCCTGGTAATACCACTCACCCCACAATGCATACACACAAAATGATTATCGTTTAATTTCGGACAATAAAATGATTTTCCGCACAATAATTTTTTTAAGTTAACTGGTTATACTATGTTATGTTCATGCCTAGAACTGATTTTGAAGACAATGGGTATAGGTGAGAAATACTTTTGGAAAGTCTGCTGCAGTATCCACAGTACCGAAAAATGGTGGGACAAGGGTATGCTTCTGTGATGAGGCACGGGGAGTGTTTGTTTGCGAGAACTTCCGCGGGGTCAGCTGTTACGTTGGTGTAGTAGCTGAGTGGATCTAGGGTCACTTGGGCACTTGTCATGGTAGCCTGGAGTGGTGTATGACCCACCCCGGACAGTTTAGACGCCGTACCAGCACTCGAAAAAGAATTAACTCAAATGTAGAAATGTGGGCGGGTGGGAGTCTAGTGCTCCAGTAAAATAGAACAGTTTACTGGGAGTAACCGTAGTGCAATACAAAAGAAGACTTTTGGCAACAATACAGTCCAGTGCAATACAGTAGTTACAATCTTGTGATAACTCAGGTGTTTGTTGTTGAGGTAGAGATCAGTTGCTTGTAGTGAGAAAGTACTTTGCAGTAGAGAGGAGAGGGATTGCCAGAGGGGCCCTGTCCAATGTAGAAGTGTACTCTGCCGGAACAGTAGAGGTGTGTAGAAGAAGAGAATAGAGAGTACTCATACTCACGGATTACTTTTCTAGTCTTGACCGCCTTATGCCCCCTAGTCAGGGCCGTATTTACCACTAGGCACCCGTGGTCCGGTGCCTAGGGCAGCACCTTGAAGGGGGGGGGCAGCACCAGGGAGCAGGGGGGGGGGGAACAACTTTTTTTTATTTTTTTAGTCTCACACCTCCCGGTCAGACTTACCAGTAAATCTGGTGTCTTTTTGAGAGGGGTGGGGGGAGGAATGATCAGGTCTGGTGTGGAGGTGTTGTTCAGGTCTGGTATCGTTGTGACTCCTGGAGCTATTACCTACCTATTTCCTTCAGACAATATACAGACCGCTCTAATAATTGATTCTATGTGGAAATTTATCTTTTAAGCAGTTAAAAATGATGATAAACGTGATTCAGACAAAGTTTATACATGTAGACAAAAGCATGTGGCTGAAACCAGGCTCCCCCATGCTCCCTAAGATGGGGCGTCTTCAGGTTTAGTGCCTAGGGCAGCAGCAGCTGTTAATACGGCCCTGCCCCTAGTTGCAAACTACCAGGCCCTGTTATCTGGGTTGAGCAGACTCCCGAGTCTTCCTATTTGTCCTGGGCTGCGCAGTGAAATACGTAGACTTTTCATAGTACTTTTGTTCCACTAGGGTCAGTTCCCATTACTTCGTAAGGTAACTGCCCTGCATGGTCTAGAGAGGTTCACGGCATGGGCAAGGTGATCCTGTTATACTTCTCTCCCCTTGTGAAGGCTTGGCTCTGCATAGCAGTTCTAGTGCTCATAGAAGAAATAACTTACTTAGTTGAATTCCCTCTAGCTGTGTCCTCCTCCAACTCCCTAGCCGGTCCGACTAACTCCTCCCACGAGGAACTAAGTCCTAACCTCAGGGATTTATCTAACCCTGGCTGTGATTGGTGGACTCTGTGTGTGCAGGAAAAAGAGCAAAGGAGACAGGTGAGAGAAAGGAGGGAAAGCCCCTGCACCCGTGAGTGGTCAGAAAAATAACAATGACACATAACAGTTACTCCCTGTAAGAGTTCAGCTGTGCAAAATACAGGTTACAGAGAAACACAGTAGTGACACCTAGTGGGAAAACATGCTAAGTACAGCGGACACCTCATCCCATTTGTGTGAGCCCGAGAGTGTTGCCTTACTTGGGTGCAACAGAACTTAGAGGCCCGTGCCGGGTCACTACACTTCCCCCTTCATTTTTCAGTATTTACTTGCGAAGGCTAACTTTTTGACTGTGGTTGGTGTACCATACTTATGGTGTGTTTACACAGACAGATTTATCTGACAGATCTTTGAAGCCAAAACCAGGAGCAGACTATAAACAGGGATCAGGTCATAAAGGAAAGATTGGGATCTATCCTCTTTTTAAATCCATTCCTGGCTTTGGCTTCCAAAATCTGTCATATAAATCTTTCTGTGTAAATGAACCCTAAGGGCCCTATTCCACCGGACGATTATCGTTAGCATAATCGTTAACGATTAACGATCTCAAACGACCGCTATTGCGAAAGACCTGAAAATGTTCACTCATTTCCATGGAACGATAATCGTTACTTATGATCGTAATTGCGATCGTTTCTTCTTCCGTATTTCTTCGCTATTGCGTTCGTATCTATTGCGAACGACCGAACGATGTCTTATTCAATGCGAACGTTTTGCGAACGAGCAACGATAAAAATAGGTCCAGGTCTTATAAAGCGATCAACGATTTCTCGTTCGGTCGTTAATCGTTACTGCATTTCAACCGAACGATTATCGTTTAGATTCGAACGATTTAACGATAATCTGAACGATAATCGTCCGGTGGAATAGGGCCCTTACACTGATAGATATATGGAGTATACACAATACCCAGTCTACAGGGCTTGGTTCAATTCTTGTTTTTGAGATAGATCCTTTGCTAAGTCTTAACAGGCCCCTACTAGAGATAAGCGTAACTCGCTGCGGCATTTGAATACAAGAGGTTGAAGAAGTTGGATGCAGCCCTATGGCCTATGGCTGTATCCATGTTTTTCAGGACTCATAGAAGCATGGGCCCAAAGTCTGTAGATTTAAATGGACACGAGTAAAGTATAAACTCTTAGCCACTTCAGCTTTGTCCGTTACTATGCCAATGTACAGTACCAGAGGAAAACTGATGGCAACATGATTATAGGCGTATGGAATACATAGAGAATCCTATACCCACGCCTATAACATGATCAGCATTTCCCCTGCACTCCTGGAGATGACACATGTAATTGTATACACCTTCCCCGTATGGGCTACATATTGCACCAGCCTGTGCTGTACTGTAAAATCCACTTGACAAGTAGGGAATAATGTGATTTCGCCCGGTAAGTGTGACTACAACTCATTGGCACCATATGTTTGAAGGAGTTAACTATAGTGGAGCAGAGTAAATACATTATCAAGTTAATGGCTCTGTGTGGTTTTGTGTAGCCCTATCCAGTGACAGCCAAGTATCCAGACACAGACGCTAGGTTTAGGATTGGATTTCCAGTTCAGTTTTCCAGCTGTTGGATACTCTTTCCCGTGCCAGCCCATCAGCCCCCCTGCTGGGAAACCCTGCTGCGAATAGCGTCCAAAGTCTAATCTGCTTGCACAGACCCCGGAGCAGCTTTTTATGACCTTTGATAGAACATGACCTGAGCAGAAGCAGAATGTTACAAACACCACATGACCAGATCAGGTCTTCTTACTAAAAAGTGTCATACTACCAAGTTCAAGAATCACTGTGAAATATAGCACCTTAGCTCTGCTACGTCTGTACATGCCAATATTTCACTACCATGACTGGCAGTAATTCCCTGCTTGTCAATGGTATCTGTGCAAAGACACGATGCCCTCTCGGCTCGCACAAACACGTCTAGAGGACACCGCTCAGTAACTAAGGCTCCTCCTAATATAACATCATAAAGAAAATCCATACCAAATTATTAAATGCAGAAAGGTTAGTTTTTAGAATACAATCCAATTCTTACCGGATCGGATCTATAAAATACTGGTTCGGTAGTTTCAGCCTCCTTTATATCACTTATTTTGTTTGTTTGTTTGTTTGACCAACAAACGACATAAGGAACCATTGTCAGCTGTAGGCGTCCAATGTCTTTTTGGCTTCCATCTGGCTATACCACACAACATACACAGTGCTGTTCATTACCTTGGACTGCTTAAGAAATGGCATCTCTTTTATGACCCTCTCTTGGTTCACACGCGTATTCGTTTTGAGCACTCAGACCCATACTGATAGTAAGAACAAGCAAGGAGAGGACAGCGCTGCAAAGTGGTCCGCTCCCCACCAAGTGTCAGTAAAAGTTTTTTGTTTGTTTTTTCCAAATGACAGTGACCCTTTAAATTTAGTGTTTTTTTCTTTTTTAAACATCTATAAATGCTTCAACATACATCCCAAATTTAAAAGATGTTTTTGGGCTCTAACCTAAAAAGAAACAGAAAATGCTTTACAAAAATGGCCGTATTTTAGTGCTGAAAAGGCATCCCAAAAACATTACAAAAAATATGTATACATTTTCAGCCTTTTTGAATCTGTAAAATATAACCCGAAAAACCCTATAATCTAGACCTAGCACCAGGGTTGGCCTTAGGAGTATGAGACCTGTTCAGTCATACAGTAGAAGTCAGCCACTATGACTGGGGGCACCACTGATGGCCTAGAACCCAAAGGTGGCCATATACCTTCAATAACTGATGAGCGAACAATCGTCATTTATCCCTCCCAACCGGCTCCCGTCTTCCCCCCCATACACAGGAATGTTTGTTAGTTAACAAATTTTCCCTGTGAAGCGGCTTAAAGTTATACAAAAAATATGACAAAAAAATCAATGTACCAATTCTAATGCATAGAGCAACCTGACACCTATCTCCTGGCAGACAGCCCGCCAGCCCGCAGTCTTAGAACATCCAATGGAATTCAATGAAAAATCCAGCACTTCAAATAAAAGTTTTTTTTTTCTTTTTATAAGATCCATCAAAACATGCCAAAACACAGATTCTGTAAGCATGTGTTCAACCTCGCATGTTACAGACCTTTACAAGTTCCCTAAACAAGGGCAGTAATGGTCCGATACACACGAGCGCGAACGTATGCTTACTCAACCTATGTTATGACATGGTGTAGGGGATCCGGAATAAAGAAATACAATGTTACCTTAACTGGTAGATTTTACGTAGAATTCTCTCATACATAGTTGCTATGGTTAACCCTACTGTGTTGATCCAGAGAAAGGCCCTTATGAGACGAATGCTGCAAAAAAACTCCTTCCTGACCTAAAATAAGGCAATCAGGATAAATCCCCTAATCAGCATCCAACCACAATTGTAAATCTGCTCCAATTTTCCATGGGCGGTAAGACTAGTGATCTGTATAGACCCATTTACTGTCACATCACAACTGACATGGCTACAGGACTGTGTTAGTGAGCATGTATCCTTGTTGTACCTGTCAGTACTTTCATGCTGCCCCAAACCCCAGCCATTTTGGCAGTCCCCAGTCACCTCTTCAACCTTGATTGACAAATCCCTCTCTCTTTGGGTATAGGGTGAGATCTATCAATTGAGGCCAGTAGGGCAGAGAGAAACAACTGGGGCCCTCCCAAAGTAAAGGTTCCACTTCCGCTTCACTGCAGAGATGTCTGTATAGTAGGGATCAGAAATGATCATATCATGTAGTCCAGAATGACACATTAATACATGGGATCCAGTGCAGACAGAAGACATCTTGTTACCGGAGACAGATGTTCCCAGCAATCTCTTTAGCAATATTGAATTCTTCCTTGTGGTGGGATTGCTTTGGAGACCTTTACTTTGTGAAGCCGATGGCTACAGCTGGTTTCTTTTAACCGGTTAGATGCCAGATACAGTAGTTATTTTAATTGGGGGAAAATATTTACCTGTTGGGTACAGTGGTCCATTATTCAATTATTCTGTGCAAGAGGGAATTCCAGAAATCCAGGGCGTAATATATTACTCTACTTGGAAGAACATCTGTTCTTAAGACCCTAAGCGTATCTTCGATAAACTCAGTCTCTGGCATCAATTCGCTTCCAAGAACACATTTATTTTCAGTCAATAACGACAAACCATACAATGGGGTTTTTATACTTCTACTAGCTACAAGACAAATACATTTCATCGACCAAAGTAAACATTCCCCACTCGAAGAACGCCATCCAGATGGTGAGAACCGAGGAGACGGGACCAGAGCTGATGAACTTCCCAAAGTTTTGATCATTACACACTAGGTTTACAAGATGAAAAGCAAGGCTGTTCTCATTAATGGCTATACTGAAACAGGAATCCAAATTCATTGCACATGTTGGAACTGTAAAGTGTTGGCAAGAGTACATTTGCCTAAAGGAACAGATTCCTATTAGAATGATATAATGTAAGGTTATTTGGACATCTGCATTATCAAACGAAAGCCGACATTGACATTTTATGACTCCTACCAACACTACATAAACCTTTATATACAGTATCACGATTTAAGGATTTGATTTAAAATAAGAAAACGTGAATGGTTGTCATTTATATTTGCAGGTGAGATTGAAGGCGAGTGAGCCCGGGGCCTCTGCTGGAGAAATCGAACAACTGATCAAGAAGCATGAAGCCTTTGAGAAGCTTCTTCTATCTCAGGATGAAAAGGTAATGGGCCTCATTTACTATCAATGCCGCAATTTTAAGGAGAATGTAGAATCAGGTATAGCTGTTTTTGTCAATGCGCTGGCCTGGCTCTGTGCACTGGAGGTGGGTCTGATGCCCCCCAGTGTCTTGTTATACCCTCTCCTTGGTGACGTGGCTCTGTTGATGGAGAGTGCGTCATCAGGGTATAGGGATATTGTTATACGGGGCAGAAGGCCTGCCTTCAATGCATAGAGCTGGGCCGGTGCAGGAGAAGAAAATGGCAGAAGAAAAAAGAGTGCAAGAACCTGGCAGCATTTTTAAAAAAAGGACTGCTCCACCGGGTTCACCACGCCGGCACCATCTAGGTAGTGTAAAAAAAAAAAATATTTACCTGATGTCACATTTGCTGTAAGCCATTATGCTACCATTAGTATCTGGCATAAATTTGCCGCAAATAAACAGACACAACTAATCACAATGTGACCAATATATGCCCCTGGCCGTCTTTTTCCAATTATATGTTCTACTATTTTCTAGCTTTGCCTTAGTTGTCTTGTCCTTGGATAACCAAATTCTTGGAGAGCTATTGGTTGACCAATAGCTCTCTCTCGCATTCTCTTAAGGGAGGTCACCGGCATTCCTCGATAAACAGGCTTATAGAACGGTTACTGGACACATTATACTTAACGACCATGTATAGACTGCAACGGAGGTGCTCCTCGTGAATGACCATGAAATCCATAAACAAAGGGAAGAAGAGAAGCTACGGACACTCACCGATATATTGCAGTATCCTTTATTCCAAAGCAGTTAAAAGTCAGCAGGGCCTATCACCTGTAGCAGAGGCCAAAACACTTAGCAGTACAAACAGCCATTTTGCGCTGTTGAAGCCTGCATGCGTGCGAAATGGCCGCCATTTTTGTACGGCTAAGTGTTTTGATGTCTGCTACAGGTGGTGCTGAATTTTAACTGCTTTGGAATAAAGGATACTGCAATATATCGGTGAGTGTCTGTAGCTTCTCTTCTTCACTTTGTTTATGGATCTCTCTCGCATTCACCATATACATGTGAATAGAAACAGCTCACTCCTGTGCACGGACATGTTTCAGAGCGGTAAATTTAATTCCGAAAGTCTTTGGTAAAAGCTGTAATCAAGATGTCCACAGGAACACCAGCATGTTTTGTGCCTGTGCACCCCAAAAAAATACAATTGGGTTGAAATTTCACCACGTTGCTGGACTGCTCCTCCTTCCTCCTCCATCCACATGAACCGTGTGTTCATGTACCCAGGGCCGTATTACCAGCTGCTGCTGCCCCGGCACTACACCTGCAGACCCCCCATATATACAGTACCAAGGGCCGTATTACCAGCTGCTGCTGCCCTAAGCACTACACCTGCAGACCCCCCATATATACAGTACCCAGGGCCGTATTACCAGCTGCTGCTGCCCTAGGCACTACACCTGCAGACCCCCCATATATACAGTACCTAGGGCCGTATTACCAGCTTCTGCCCCCGGCACTACACCTGCAGGCACCCCATATATACAGTACCCAGGGCCGTATTACCAGCTGCTGCCCCTGGCACTACACCTGCAGACCCCCCATATATACAGTACCCAGGGCCGTATTACCAGCTGCAGCTGCCCTAGGCACTACACCTGCAGACCCCCCATATATACAGTACCCAGGGCCGTATTACCAGCTGCTGCTGCCCTAGGCACTGCACCTGCAGACCCCCCATATATACAGTACCCAGGGCTGTATTACCAGCTGCTGCCCCTGGCACTACACCAGCAGACGCCCCATATATACAGTACCCAGGGCCGTATTACCAGCTGCTGCTGCCCTAGGCACTACACCTGCAGACCCCCCATATATACAGTACCCAGGGCTGTATTACCAGCTGCTGCCCCTGGCACTACACCAGCAGACGCCCCATATATACAGTACCCAGGGCCGTATTACCAGCTGCTGCTGCCCTAGGCACTGCACCTGCAGACCCCCCATATATACAGTACCCAGGGCCGTATTACCAGCTGCTGCCCCTGGCACTACACCTGCAGACCCCCCATATATACAGTACCCAGGGCCGTATTACCAGCTGCTGCTGCCCTAGGCACAAAACCTGCAGACACCCCATCTCCATTCACCAATTAGCATCAGGATTTTCTAGTTTCTGAACATCATATAGAGATCTGATCAGTCTTAGGGTGGTATTACATGGGCCGATGGGGGCCCGTTTACTGGGCCTATTACACGGCCCGATAATCGTTTAACAAGGGCTACAGGGACATCAATACCGATGTCCTTGCAGCCCTTGCTTAAACTATATACATTACCTATCCACAGTCCAGGGCTGCTCCTGCGGTCCGTTTCTCCCCAGGTCCCGCGCGCTCTAGCTTCAGAGCGGCCTGTCAGCTAAGAGGCCACTCTGAAGCTAGAGCGCAGGACCCGGGGAGAAGCGGACCGCAGGAGCAGCCTTTTAGCGTGGATAGGTAATGTATATTGTCAAGTCGCCGGCCGGGCACCGCTATTACACTTAGCGGTGCGTGGTCGGTGCCCGACAAATATAGCTTCTAACCTATATCAACGATCAGCCGATGATCGGTGTCATCGGCTGATCGTTGTATTTATTACACGGAGCGATAATCGGCCGAATCGAGCCGATTCGTCCGATAATCGTTCCGTGTAATAGTACCCTTAGGCCGCGTTCCCACAGTTACTGTATGTCACCACATGCAGCTGAAAATAGACACTTGTGCGGTAACCAATAGGCGTATGGGCAATAATCCCTGTAACAGCACATGACTACTGGGGTCTACTATACCCCCACCCCTCTTCGAAAAGACGCCAGATTTACTGGCAAGTCTGAATGGGAGGTGGGAGACTAAAAAAAGTAAAAAGTTGTTTTCTTCCCCCTGCTCCCTATTGCTGCCCCTCTGCAAAGTGCAGCCCTAGGCACCGGACTACGGGTGCCAAGTGGTAAATACAGCCCTGCATGTATGACACTGCCGCACAGCATCGGCGGTGACTTCTCTTTAAAAACCAACATCCTTGATTCTTCTTTTTTCTGTTGGAAAAAGTTGGGAGGCCTCCATACACATTAGATGGACATCCTGCAAAAATCGGTGGCTTCAGTCATCTCTTTACCAATGTGCCTTTAGGCGGAGTTCACACCTATGTTGCTATTTTTTTTCCATTTCATCTTTGGGGCAAAAAAACAAAAACAGTGGAGCACCACATAATGGATACCCGTGGTGCTCATAGACCTCACAGGCCCTTATTATAGGGTCTATTACATACGGTTGCATTGTCCGTCATTTTGACAGAAACAATTGTGGAGCCTGAAATGAAGATGTGAACACGGCCTAACACCATTGCTTCAGAATGTTCTCTGTTCCTGTTTTTCTCCTGTAAAACACTCAATCAGTTGTTACAATTACAACTCCAGCAGTGTAGAGAAGAAGTGAAAATCGGCCAAATAAAAATAAATAAAAACTATATGCATAGTGTTGTTTGATATTTTTTAATGATGATTTTTTTCTTAGGTGACATCTTTGCAAGATCAAGCCACCAAACTTCTAGAAGATGACAGAAGAATTGAGACCAGACAGGTCCAATCCAAACTACATTCCATCATAGACAGGAAGAACAAAGTGAAGGCGCTTAGTCAGGCCAAACGGGAAGAGTTCTGCACAGCGCTCCTCCTGGCCCTGTTCAGCCAGAACCTCACGGAGGTAATAGCGGCATCTCTCAGCTTTGTTGTGTCTCTATTTACATGGCCTGTCTCTGGAAGATGTCGTCTTTTCTTCATCTGTTTTTCTTGAGAAATTCTGGCATGTATAACTAGTTACTTCTGTTATAATATTCCGTCTCTTTCATATTCTGTGACAGACTCGTGGTAACTAATCCCCAGTGAGCCGTTCTTTACAGATGTCGTCCCCTGTTACTAAGGGCCCTATTACACAAAGCAATAATCTGCCGAATCAGCAGATTATCGCTCTGTGTAATAAACACAATAATCATGGGCTGATCGTGTCTTCTGGCCCTGACCAAAAATCATACATCACTAGGTGTAATAGTGATGCACGGCTGACAGCTCATGAATGTGTACATAAAATAATAAAGTTCATACATTACCTCTCCACACTCCCCGGTCTCTTCCTGGCTTCTCCCGGGAGCAGCCGGTGCAACGTCAGAGCTGGTCTCTGAAGTGACAAGGTGCACAGCCAATCATTGGGTGGGACAAGACTACCGCAGCCAGTGATTGGCTGATCGGCCTGTCACTTCAGGGACCGGCTCTAAAGGTCTCCTGGAGGCTGAGGACACTGGGAAGGATGGAGAGGTAATGTATGAACTTCACTTTTAAGGCAAGGGCTGCACGGACATCACTAACAATAAATATATATACTGTATACATACAGACTTAGCCATTGCTGCATGATAATTGAGCCGTGTAAAAGGCTCAGCAAGCATTTACTACAATGAGTGGGCCATCTAATAAGGCCCTAAGACGTCATATTACGTCCAGATGCCCCAATAAGACTGCTTTAGACTCATAGGGCACATAGTTGGCCATTGGGGCGAATAGCAATTATTTATGTGTCTGTTTGTTTTAATAAAGAGAAGGAATAAACCCTTCTGAAAATATCTGCAGCTACTAGTAAACCTATCCCATTCACAGGCACAATACTGGATCAATGAGCGCATGCAGATGCTGGACGAGGACACGCAGCAGGGATCCGACGATATACAAAGTAAATTAAAACTTTTACAGAAACATCAAGTGTTTGAAGCAGAAATTCTCGCCCATGAGAAGACAATCCAAGATGTTACCGAGGTAAGTGAAACACTAAGGCCAGGGATGGGGAAGCTTCGGCCCTCCAGCTGTTACAAAACTACGATTCCCATCATGCCTGGACAGGCAACAGCTGGAGGGCCGAAGGTTCCCCATCCCTGACAATAGGTTCCTGACCATCCTCCTATGGCTGCAATAATTGCCTACTATTATATTTCTCATACAGATGGGGAAGTCATTGGTATCTCAGCAACATCCCAAATCTGCAGACATACGTCAGAAAAATGGAACGCTCCTTGAAGAATGGGAGAAGCTGAAGAAAGCGGTGGCTGCACGGGGCAAAATGTTGGAGGATAAGCGAGACTTACTAGAATTTTTGCAGAAGGTGGATCAGGTGGAGGCTTGGATCCGAGAGAAGGTAAGTAACTGCACACTAGTGGTTTAGTTATTGATATTTGCTAGAGTCTTTAAAGGGGTATCCCACTCAAACAGAACTTTTCATATATTGCTGCCCATGGTAAGACTAACAATTACTTCCATACTTATTATCTTTTTGGTCTCCTTCCCCCAGTTCTCAGCTTAAGACACAAAAATCTGTGTGAGAGCTTTTCTCTCTGTCCCCCCTCCTCCCCCCTCCCTTCTGAGACATCTGATATAAACAAGTCCCTGACATGCTGTATCTGCCACTTTGTAACACTGGGAGGGTTAATCTGAGGTCAACTTGCTGATGAATGGTCATTATCACTCTCAGCATTACAAAGTTACAGATAAGGACTTGATAACATCAGCTGTCTCAGATGGGAGGGGGGAGGAGGGGGAGACAGAGAACAGCTCACACACAGATTTTTGTGTCCTCAGAAAGCAGCAGCTGAGAACTGGGGGAAGGAGACTGAATTGATAATAAGTATGAAAGGAATTGTTAGTCTCACCACGGTAAGCAACATATAAAAAGTTACGTTTAAGTGGAATACCCCTTAAAAATTCATTTTTTTCCCCTCATATGTCATTATGTGTCTAATTTACATTCTAGGAAGTGATGATTAATGTTGGGGATGTAGGGGAAGATTATGAACACTGTCTACAGCTTACAAAGAAGTTGAATGAGTTCCGTGGAGGAGGATCTGGGGTAAATTATTCATGTTTACGTACTATTTTATTCTCCGTGTTTGCATTGATATTGCTGACTCATCAAATACGCAATCCAGTTGGCTCCCAATATATATTTTTTCAGGATTGGACATTGGTGTATACAGCTCTTGCTTTGCTATAATGGTCATTGTTATTGGGAACCTTGCAGGAAGTAACCGTGGATGATGCCCATATAAAAGCTATCAATGCCCTCGCCACCAAGCTGGAGAGACAGAACGTGGAAGAGATTAAAACCGTGGACCAGCGCAAGAAACAACTCAATGACAAGTACATTCTCTATTTTACAAATTTATAGTCAGGTTTAGTAAAACATTTACAGACAGAACATTGTGCAGCAAGACAAATCGGGATGAACTCCATGTATAGGGACAGAACCCCCTGCATATCAAAGGTACATGATAACAATAGAGGTAGGAGGGCCAGGTCATATAATTCTTAGAGAGGGTGGATTTAAAGGTGTTTTCCAGGATCAGAAAACCATAGCTGGTTCCGGTGCCACCCATGTTCTCAGGGCGATTGTGGTGTCGCAGCTTGACTTCATTTATTTCAATGGAGCTGCAAATCCACAGTAATCCTGCATAACCCCTTTAAGGTTTGTGATTAGAGTTTTATCATTAAAGGGGTTTCCCAATGAAGGTGTAGCTGCTGTAATGCACTGTAGTTCCTTCAATTATTTTTTTCCCCAGCACAGCAATGAGTAGTACAAGGATCTACAACACATCCTCTTTAACTAAAAGGGGTTATCCAGTGATTTTTGTTTTCTTTCAAATCAACTGATGTCAGTAAGTTAATTAAATTGGTAAATTACTTCTATTTTAAAATCTCCAGTCTTCCGGCATTTACCAGCTGCTGCATGTCCTGCAGGAAGTGGTATTTTCTTTCCAGTCTGACACAGCGCTCTCTGCTGCAACCTCTGTCCATGTCAGGAACTGTCCAAAGCAGGAGAGGTTTTCTATGGGGATTTGCTGCTGCTCTGGACAGTTCCTGACATGGACAGAGGTGGCAGACTGAATATGCCACTTCCTGCAGGACATACAGCAACCGATAAGTAATGGAAGACTGGAGATGTGTTAAAAAGAAGTAAATTACAAATCTATATAACTTTCGGACATCAGTTGATTTAAAAGGGAAAATGTTTCACCAGAGTACCCCTCTAAAGGGAGCAATTGCCCTGAGCAGCTAAAGTGCTGCTCTGCAGGAGAAAAATCTTTGAAATGTCACACAGAGAAGTAAAAAGTTTTGATTGTTCAGAGTGTTTATACCCCCACATGAACAGCCAAGAGAAGTGTGCAGCTGGGTGCTTCTCTCCCCATCTCGTTGCACAGAACAGGCTCCATTCTAAGTAATGCTTTGAGATGGGAGAACCCTGTACGGTTGCCATTAGACTTTGACAGTCCTTACATTTGCTTTTAGCATGTTTCGGATATATGAGCTGTGTGTTTTTCCTGTAGGTGGAATAGTTTCCATGGGGATTTAAACAAATATCGCGCGGCCTTGGAGGGAGCCCTGGAGATTCACGCCTTGATCCGTGAAATTGACAACATCAATGACAGGATGAGTGAAAAGGTATGGGAAAGTGGACGAGCCAGTGGGAAAAAATGACTTCTTCATGTGAATTCCCAGCAATTGTGAATACATATAATTTAGAGAACAGTGTTCTATTCAGCTCGTCAGCAAGGAAGCCATGCATTCATGTTAGGTTTTATATAATGATGAATCTGCATTACAGCTGCTGTGACCAAGATAACTCCATTCTAAACTTCCTTGTCTGGCCGATCTCCAATATGCCTCCTTCCTCTCCCACCTCCTCCCTGCCTTGACTGGTTACCATAGAGGGCAGAATTCTGGAAGCCAAGACTGTACATGATTCCAGACATGGAGGGGTGGGGGAGGGAGGAGGCATGCATGCTGCAGCTCAGCACCTCCATGTCATTCTGTGCATGATATTACTGTAGAGCTGACTTGAAATACTCAAGCCAGGTATCCATTGACAGACAGCTGTTTCGGGGTATTTGCCTCTCGTCTGTTTGGAGCAGGATTTTGGCTAGAGGGCGCAAAGCCTAGTAAGTGCATTCAAAAGAATGATAGTTGACCTCAGGGAGATAAACCATAACACTGAAGAGACACCATCACATGTTTAACGTCAGTGAACCAGCCAGAATTTCTATTGGGAAGAAACAACCAAGTCAAGGGGGGGTCTCCAGTCAAGGCATTCATCTTCCAACAAGTCACAGTCAAGGATGACATGACTTGGGAAATACCAAAGCCATGTATCCATCCACAAACTTCTGTTCTATGTTGCCCCTCGTCGGTGTGGAGCAGGGTTCTGGCTTGTTGGAAGGTGGTTTCCTTGACTGGAGACCCCTTTGGCCTGGTAGTTTCTTCCCGGTAGACTTTCTGGCTAGTTCACTGACATTGAGAATCACATGATGGTGTCTCTGCAGTATTTTTGCACAACTACCTAAGATGGCAGCAGATCTCCAGACGAATGGCACCACTGAAATGTGAGAATAGCCTCTCTGTTTTTGTCTCCATGTAGAGCACACTCATGCAAGCACTCGACTATGGAAAAGATGTAGAAAGCGTTGCCAACTTAATCAGACGCCACGAAGAAACTATGCGTGATATCAATGTCATTCAGTCACAGAAAGAGGTAGGAACGCATGGATCCCCATGCGTCTGCATTTCGGTTGTAATGTAGATTAATGGTCTTTTTATACTGATTTTTCTTTAGTCGTTGATCTTGTCCAGTCAATCAGATGAGCCCATGCTAGAATGAATACATGGGTTGGTCCACAACAATACAGGATACAGGACCACAGTTAGAAGCCTCCCTATAAATCATTTCCTACATTTGTTGGGACCTCATCCATATTCTTCTCGGAAAATGCCGACACTTGCCAAATAACTACAGGAATCAAAGTGATTTGTCCTACATAAATATTCCCTTGCAGTCCTTGCACCAAGAAGCCGACCGCCTGTCCCGAAGAAATTCATCAATGAGCGAACGTCTGGCCTCAAAAGAGAAGGAGATGACTGACAATTGGCAGAAGCTCCAGCGGCAGGCCGACGAAAGGTACTGATCTATTTATATTGCACGAGACGCTGTCTATGGCGCTCGCCATCAAGGACAAGGATATGAGATACTCTGATCCTACATACCTGAATGTAATGTGTTAACATAGTTTATTCTCAAGCAGGACTTAGGAGTCATATTCTGACAATAACACCAGACACGGGAAGAGTCGTGTACCTGCTGTCTGCTCCCCGCCCGTAAACACTGAATCTGCCCCACTATGGACTGAGAAATTCCCCTTCGGCTATGTTCCCACTAGGTAAAGATTAGCGCAAACAACGGCTGGAATTAATGTTCATGATTATTAATTACGGCTGCTGTTGGAACGTAGTGGGAATAAAGCCTAATACTGAATTAGACAAATTTGTCGTTAACCCCATTCCCCGTACAAGATTTTTTTGGTGTGTAGTATAGCCTTATGGATGACCGGTCATTTGCCAGATGGTATGCTGTGACGCCAGTGGGGCACACAGGTATGAAGGCACACCTGCTTTTAGTTTAAGGTGGCTGGCTATGTCCTTTCCCCTGTGGTTGGTGACCTGCTGGGCTGTGATGGGTGCCTTGGGTACTTATCACGATGGTCCGGAGTGGAGTTGTGACCTACCCGGACTATCAGTACCGCCACCCACAGAAAGAGGAGATGACCCATGGATGGAGTAGTGACTGTGTAGGTGCCGAAACAATAATCACTCGGTCCCGGCCTGTGATTGGCTGAGCGCTCTATCAGCTGACAGGCCATTCTGAAGCTAGAGCGCGCGGGACCCGGGGAGGAAGACAGAGCGGAGGAGACGACCTGCAGGTAATGTATGCTGCGCTTCTCAAATTGTTGGTTGCCCGCCGCGCACTGCTTTTCCACCTTTGCCATGCGAGGTGGGGGAACAATGATTTTAGGTCTGGCCCTAAATGAACGATCAGCCGATCGGCTGATTGTTTTCTCTATTCTACCGAGCGATAATCGACCGAATGGGGCCGATTATAGTTTCTGTGGAATAGGGCCCTTATGCTCAGCCAATCGCGGCTGAGCAGCTGATGACGCGGCAGAGGGAGGCTGGCATGAGGAATGGCTGGAGCCGTTCGGCAGGCCTCCCGAAGATCGTCATTGTCCCATGATGGCGGCCGGGGGTCGACAGTAATGCAGTGAGTATAATGCACCACACCTCTGGGGTGGGGGGGGAGGGGAACACAGGGAAGGGGGCCATTCACTTACATAACACACATTACAAAGTTGTATAACTTTTTAATGTGTGTTATTTTGTAAATAAATGTTTAACGCCGCACTACCCCTTTATTTCCAAAATGATACAAAAAAACACAAACAATAGACTCCAATACAATAGTCAAAGGTGGAGCAATGACATGTCACAGGGTTATTACAATTAATAAACACCCAGTGATAGATTAGAATGAATAAATAACAGACAGTATTGAAGATTTAATGTAATATAAACATGCAGACAGACATTGGTGGCTGCAACCGAATAACAAGCAGATATTATAAAGAACACAATAACTGAAGGAAAGGACTACAATCCGATTGCCTATAGATACAGGATGAGCAGGACTGCCTGCTGACTGTATTAGTCCGGGATGAGCAGGACTGTGCAGTGACTGTATTAGTCCGGGATGAGCAGGACTGTGCACTGACTGTATTAGTCCAGGATAAGCAGGACTGTCCGCTGACTGTATTAGTCCGGGATGAGCAGGTATTTTAGTAACATTTACAGACTCTTACCTCTCCGGAGTTGTTTGATGGATAAAATCTTGAGCAATGTATCAGTCCTAATTGGCAGAGGACATGGGACCTGAGCATTCTGTATGATCTACTGAACAACATGTTTCATTCCTTGGCAGAAAGGAGAAATTAGATGCCTCGTACCATCTGCAAAGGTTCAATGCCGACATCCGAGAGATAGTGAGCTGGATGCAAACACTTCAGGCCCTGATGGAAGGGGCAGGCCTGCCAAAAACTATGGGAGAGGTGGAAGCCAGGATTGAGGAACACCAAGAGAGGAAGGTGCGTAGACTGTCCATGGTTATTCAGTCTGTTCGGGTGTAGGTTCCACGAGTACATGTACATAGGGTACTGTATGCCGCATTCATATGGTCTGAGCAGAATGAGGACTGCTGCCCGGACTCTATAATCTGCGGCCTGTCCTTTTGTAAGTGCAGATGGCTCTCTGATAAGCAACAGATCCATGCATGTGTCTGCTGCCAATCCATGGCAGATTTGCTATACCTAGTCTATGTCTGGGGTAGGGAACCTTTGCTCTCCAGCTTTCTACATTTTTATTTTTTTGCGAAGACAGCGCAACACCCCTGTCCTTAGGTTGTGTGTGGTATTACAATTCAGCTCCATTCACGTCAATGAAAGTAAGCTGCAAAATCCCCACACCCAACCGGTAGACAAAAGTAGTGCTGTTTCTAGAAGAAAGTGGGCATGTTTTTCTAAGCATGCAACACCCCTTTAAGGCCCTATTACATTACATTATGCAGGTATCATGTTTTTTGGGGTACTGTTTTTTTTTCTTATTTTGGAGCGGAAGAACAGAGCTGCAGACTTTGCTGTTCTTGCCTTTAAAAAAAACCCTGAAATTGAACACAGCGCCAGTATGATCCAAGTGTTATTCCCCCCGCCTGGTCTCCATGACCCACACGTGGCGGCCATTTATTGCAGGTACAGGAAGCTATGAACATCGCTACAAATCTGCATCACTAACACATCTCGATTATTTTGTTCTTTACGCATTATAGTCAGAAATAGAAGCCCGGATGGAAAGGTTCGACTCGGTGAAGTCATCCGGACAGAAGCTGTGTAAGTCTGGACGCTATGCAGCTGATGACATACGACGCGTTCTCTCTAATGCGGAGGAGGCCTGGGATTTGATGATTAAATCCTGGAAAGAACAGAATGTCAAGCTGTGTCAGGCCCGTGACCTACAGGTAATGCTGACTGGCAAATCCAATGGGGTATCATCCAAAAGAGAAGATGGCAAGAGAGTCTGGTGGGATAAGGGCACTTACATCAGCTGAATGTACTGCTCACAATGACCTTATAGTATTATAGCATTATGACATTGACATTATAGTGTTATGACCTTTACAGCATTACTGTCATGTAAAGAAACATTTCACTTGTCACACAGATGGGTCATAATGTGGATCGTCTGTGACCCCATTGCTGAGATCCCCACCAATTTCTACATATAGTGGGGAGGCACACCTCACTCCTGACTTACAGCTCATCTCCTGAATTTCGTCAGATTGAACTCAATTATAAGTCTATGGAGCCCAACTCCTGCAATGATATGGTCTGAGCAGTCATCCGGGGAGTAAAGTGCACCTCCATGTGCCTTTCCTGGCTATATCTACATCGGGGCAGGGAACCTTGGCTCACCAGCTGTTGCAAAACTACAACTCTCATCATGCCTGGACATGAAAGATAAGCTAAAGCTTTGGCTGTCCAGGCATGATGGGAGTTGTAGTTTTGCAGCCGCTGAAGAGCCGAGGTTCCCTACCCCTGATCTAGAGATTTGTGGAGGTCTCTGCATTGAAGCCCTGAGCTGCACTTTTGACATGTAAATCATATGTTTCCATATACATTGTACCACAAAGACATTATCACACAAACAATGTTTCCTGGGAGAATGATACAGCGTATGATGAAGCCTTGATACTTTTACATGATATATTTATATGGAATCCAGTGAAAGTGAAAAGTATGGTAATAAGAGATGAGCAAATTTACAGTATATACAGTGCAAAGAGCTTCATTAGTTCAGCAGCCGGCTGCCTTTAACCTCTGCGCTGCTCCGCTCCGGTTGCCTGGAAAAGCTGGATCCTAGAAAAGTAGGAGAAGTTTCCAGGATTGGATCCAGCTGTTGCAGGCACCCAGGGGTTCAAAGTTCAAAGGCAGCCGGCTGCCAAACTAATGAAGCTCTTTGCTCTGTATATACTGTCCAGTCTAAAGATAGTACCTGATGATGTACTCTATAAAAAGAGCCCTGAGGGTTATTGTTGAGTCTATATTGTAGTGTGGACATTTAGGGTGCGTTTACACATACAGGATCTGCAGCTTCAAATCAGCGCCATGAATTCTGCTGCAGATCCTGTACGTGTGAACGCACTCTTAATGGTATCTGTTGCCCCTGTAATCAGATCTGATGTTCAGAACACCTTCATGAAGTTTGGCTGCATCATTGTCCTATATGTACATGTGTTGGTTATTCTGCAGTGTTGAACGTAGAGGCTGAACTGTTCGGGATCGGCAATGTTGTTCAAACCTGAACGCTCGGCATTTGACTCCTGGCGGCCGCAGAGGTTGAGCACTCTGGTACGGAGAAAGTTGCCCAACCCAAACAGTTCATCCTCTCCCCCAACATTACTATTCTATTGGCTGTAACCAATACAGTTTCCTTTATTATATAATGAGTAATGTTCAGCTTTTTAGTCTTTAGCTCTTGTGGTTTGGCTCGGTCTTCCTTCATGTTACAATATTGCTATAATTATTCTGTTTTACAGACTTTTTTCAGCATTGTTGATCAGAATGAAAGCTGGCTGAACAATAAAGAGGCTTTTCTTGCCAGTGAAGATCTAGGGGTAGGTTGGCATTGTATATTTTATATTATGTATATTTTGTGAACAGACAACTGCCTGGTTCTCCCCAGCTTAGCTAGCATCTATACTACTACATATAGAGTTGTATGGCTGCGGCTTAGGGCTGTATTACGTGGCCCGATATCAGGTCAGCGCTCACTTGCTCCTTGTTCCCTGCTCGCTGTTGATGCCATTACACACACCGACAGCGACTGGGGGGCACGGGGAGCTGCCCGGATGATAGAAGATAGCGGCAATCTGCTCCTATTACATGGAGCGATGACCAGCAGACCATCTCTAATGTTATCGGGACTTTGGTCCATGCAGAGCTATTAAACTTAACGATTGTCGGTCAGAATGGCCAATATTTGCTTCTTGTAATAGAACCCTTACCCCTCCCCTCCATAGAGAACACATGAATGCTTACCGTGCTGAATGTTCATGTTTATTACCTGTTAATGCCAGTCATGTTCTCTTATTTTTCACCTGCCAGTCATGTTCTCTTATTCTTAACATGGCAAACCATTACAATCCACATGAGAAAATGCTATTGCCCGTCCCAGTCTCCATAGTGGGTGGTCTTGCTACGGTGATTAAAATGAAATATTACTACGACTGGTTAAGAAATTAGCAGAGGAGAAAGCATATGCCTGTCCTCCCTCCCTTCATCTGAACTCTGACAACTACTTCTGTTCCAATAAATGTGGTTTTATACTTTAAGGATCTCAAAAGAATAAGATGATTTGTTTTGGCCGGTGACCTTGTGGTTTAGAGGCACGTACTGTATATTGAAGGAGATTCCAGTCAGCTGCTTATGTCTTTGTTGTGTCTTGTGTAATTTATCTTCCCAGAAGCTGTAGAGAATTCCTATCCCAACATTTAGCATTGACTTTAAATAAGAAAATCAGTGATTTAGTTTTTTTTACATAATTACCATTTATTTGACTTTTTGTATACAGGTGTCGCATGTATTTTTGCAGTAGTAGTGCAGCCATATTGGGAGTCACATTTGAATTAGCATCTTTGGAACTGATGAAGTCAAAGCTGCAAAACTTTCTTCAGTTTTAGAGAAGAGATATTTCAAGGGAACCTGATAGTAGAAAATATATTAAAGGAATTATCTATGATTAGAAAAAGCATATTTACATCATTGACAAAACAGCGCCACCCCTGCTCTCAGGTTGTGTGTGGTATTACATTTCAGCTCTTTTCATTTCAATGGAATTGAGCTGCAAACCCCACATCCAAACTGAGGACATAGGAAGTGCTGTTCTTGAAAGAAAGTGGCCATGCTTTTCTAAGTCTGGACTACCACTTTAAAAACCTGCCGCACTACGTATGTGAAGGAAAATAACTTAAAAACTGGTGCAGCCTAATGACCTGTGGGTCAGGCAGTTTCCAGGAATGGTGTCCAGGCTGTACTTTCACCTATTTAGGCATGACAAACAAGCCAGAGAACGTCCTACATCATCTCCTGCCTTTCCTGAGATCTGTGGCCATACGCAGTGAATGATGTGGCCCATCTGGTGCCAATGGACAGGATTTTTGAAGCGCTATCTATACATTCATGTAAAACACATTTATGCTCTTCGACTTGACTATTGTCATCAACGTTGGCAACGTCTTTCATCTTTTTCCCATTTTCCTGTAGGATTCTGTCACTAGTGTGGAGAGTCTTCAGAACAAGCACGAGAAGTTTCAAAAGGCGCTTGATGCCCAAATGGGCAAAATTTATGAAATGGAGGCACTCGCCAAACAGCTACTGGACAGTGAACATTATGACTCTCAGAACATTGCCAATAAATGCCAGGCCGTGCTGGAGAGGTAAGGATAAGGCACCATGTAGCTTTAGAGGATGACCAGGTCTGTATTCTAAGAGGAAATAGTGACATAAAAGGGTCTAAAACACATAATAAATTTGTCACATCTGTATGCATGGGCGTAGCTAGTATAAAGGCAGACCATGACACTGCTACAGGGCCCGTGCACTAAGGGGGTCCACAGCTCTCGGGCCCTTTAACTGTGAGCATTGTTCATAAACCCTGCGGCGCTCTGACTGACAAAGCAAGAAGCCAGTCTCTTTTGTGGCCGGAGGCTGAATTGCACCTACAGCCACAAGAGGCCCTCCCCCATACACATACTCACCTGGTCCAACGACATCCCCTGCCATTCGTTCTTCCAGCTACCCATCACATGAGTGACATCGTTTGCCAGGTAGCTAGGAGAACAAAGGGACGCCGGGAGACTGTGTCGGGTCAGGTGAGTCTGGTGGGCAGTTTTTATTCTTGATATTGTGCCCCATGAATCCTAGCTTTGCCCCTGTGTGTTTGTTGATACTATTTGTACTAGAATTCTGGCACATTTTCCTTTTTTTTTTAATCCTCAAAACCAGAACATTGAGCTTATCTTTGCAGACTTATTGTTGACTTTAGCATATATCCGTATGCAGCTAGCTCCAAAGCTCCCCCCGGTGGTGAAACGCAGCCAGAATTTTCCCACCTTTAATTCTGTGGGATTTGGAGTGTTACGTTAGAAAAACAAAGCTCCAACCCCTATAAAATCTACTAAGAAATTAATCACTGCATAGTGTTACACCTTGTAATATTAAGGTGTGAGGTTGGAATATAGACTTCTAGAACAGTTGGCATAAAGCCTAGTTGCTGCCTTTAGGGCAGAAATAATTATTTCAGCTCGAATACAGCTGTTTCAGCATTGCAAGGCTACTGTTAATTCTTTTCATCTAAAGAGGTATTTCCATCTGGACGTTAATCTTACTATCCGTGGGATATGCCATAAATGTATGATCGATGCAGGTCCCACCTCTGGGACCTGCACATACCTAGGACTTCCTGGCTCCCTCTGGTCTGCTGGTAAGAGGTGGTCAGAAAGCTGAAAGGTGAATGGGCCGTTCTACATAGTCTGTGAAAATCTCATTAATGTTAACTGGTATTAGGGCCCCATTATCGACCGAATTAGGCCAATTATGGCTCCGTGTAATAGAGAGAACGATCATTGGCTGATCGTTGGTTTAGGTTTGGACCTAAAATTGTCAGACGCCGATTGCTCATAGCGATGCACGGCTGATGATTCCCCAAACACCTGACACCTTACCTCTCCCCACTCCCGGTTTTCTCTCCTGTCTCTGCAGCTTCCCGGTCCCGGCGGCTGCAGCGTCTAAGCTGCTGCCACTGGGAGCGGGAAGCTGCGGAGCACAGGAAGGAAGACAGGGAGCAAGGAGAGGTAAGGTGTCAGGTGTTTGGGCAAAAGCTGCATGGACATCGCTATCAATGCAGATCCAGGATGAAGGACTCTATGGAGTCTATGAATGGGGCTCTTTCTTTGCATATGGCAAAAATTAAGTGCTGAAAAAAAGAGGCAGAATGTCATATACGAATATGCAAAAATAGCCTGCAGATCCTTATTCAAGTCTTGAAACACAGGACCAGCCAGATATCCCTCCAGGGAAGGACATAGCCAAGGGGTGGCTCCTGTAAGGAGACCACCAAAACTACCATATTAAAGTGGCCCTTTCATTTAATATCCAACTCAATTTACGAGTCTAAAAATATGACAAGGGTAATACCAAGGCCAGGTATCCATCCACAGACAGGTGTTTGGTGGTGTTGCCCCTCATCAGTGCAGAGCAGGATTCTGGGTAGGTGGGAGCAATGCCTACTGGAGTCATAAGAGAAACAGATCACTGATCTCATGGCGACCAGCCAATGATGATACTGTAAGCTGCTAGTAAAAGAGCTCAATACAGTGACATCTAGGTGCATTGCTCCCTGGGAAATACTAAGATGCAATAAGAGTCTGATATAGTCTTTTCTTGTGGAACATGTACTTTACATTACTAATAAAATCTTAATAATAAAAGTGTTAATATGACATCTAATTAATTAAAATGCTCTATAGATTTTACAGTATTGTATTTTTTCACCAGGAAAAAGAAACTACTGAACTTGTCAGAGGCTCGGAAGAAGAAACTTGAGGAGTCCAGGCAGCTGCAGAAATTTCTCAAGAGCTCATATGAGGTCCGGTCATGTCAAAAGCTAGTAAAGTCTAGAGAATGCTCAGTAACATAAAAAATCTTAGCATGGTAGACATGGCCTTTATCTTTATGCTTTATCAGCTCCGTTTTAGTTGTGGCCTGAACAGTGGCATAGTGAAGAAGCGGTGGGGTATTGACCCCTGACAATGGCCATAACCCTGTAACACTAGAGCCCCTAATGAATATGGCCATTCTGGGGATCAGCAGGTGTCCGAGTGGTCGTCCCCACCAATCCGCACTATGGATAATCTATGGATGATGCAATGAGAAAACCGCTTTAAGGACTTAACTATATCATGGAAAACAGTTATTAGGTACAGGTCATTACCATGTCTTATGTATGTATCCTATGCTAGGTGGGTGCCTGGATGCTGGAGAAGAGCAGTATCGCTGTGGATGAAAGCTGGAGAGACCCCAGCAACCTTCAGACCAAGCTCCAGAAGCATCAGACGTTTGAGGCAGAGATCAAGGCAAACCGCAACCGGCTGGATAGCATAAAGGCTGTAAGGACATGATGGAAGTGATTTGTAGTTTTTTTTTTTTTTTTTAAAAAGGTGATGTTAAAGGGAAACTATCATTAGGTTCGCACAAACAAACCTGCTGATATGTCCCTGTATCCCCTACCTCATATATTTTGGTGCAGATCTTCTTATTCTTCATATATCCCTTTGTTTTTGATTAGTTTAATCCAAAGGAAATATGCAAATGAGCTCCTTAGGTGCACTGGGGGCGTTCCTGAGCCCACCTGGTGCCGGGAAAAGGAGGTAGGGGGCTACAGGGACATATCAGCAGGGGTCATCATGACATTTCCTGGCTTGTACAAGAAAAATCTAAACAGACTAGATAGATAGAATAATATACAATACATTTCTAGCAGTTCTTGAAAACACTTTTGCTATAATTAAGAGACCAATATAAGAAAGGTGCAGTGATATAGACGTTAGTGGTTCACTCTTATCCAGGATTAGAAAAACATGGCCACTTTCTTTTTCAGAACTCTTGTCTCCAGTTCAGGTGTTGTTTGCATTTAAATCCTGGATAACCCCTTTAAAGGGAACTCTCAAAGCAACTCTTTGTACCCACAATCTAACCCCCCAAACCACTTGTACCTTTGGATAGCTGCTTTTAATCAAAGATCTGTCCTGCAGTCCGTCGGCAGGTGATGCAGTTATTGTCCTAAAAAAATAGGCTAAAAAAATAAACTTGAAGCCCCGTGCCAAACGGGAGTATCTGTGCCCTAAGTTTGCACAACCTCTCTGTCCCTCCTCCCCACCCTCCTCATCATTAGGAATGCTCCAGGCAGATTGCCTCCTATTCGTCAGCTGTGTCAGCCCGGCACATGGGCTGGATCGTTAAGAACCTGTGCAATGTTCAGCATGGAGAAAATGTTTCAGTGGCATTCCTAATGCTGAAGAGGGTGGGAAGGAAGGACGGAGGGGTGGTGCAAAGTTAGGGCACAGATACTCCCATTTGGCATGGGCTTCAAATTTAGGTATTAAGCATTTAAGTATTTTTTTAGGACAATAACTGCATCACCTGCCGAACGGACCGCAGGACAGATCATGGATTAAAAGCAGCTATCCGAAGGTACAAGTGGTTTGGGGGGGGGGGTCAGATTGTGGGTACAGAGTCGCTTTAATTCATTTATGGCAGCAATCGGATAGGACTTCTTATGTCCTTGACACATTTGTTCCTGTTGTACGTCTTGTACACTTACTCAGTGGTCTTGTATTCTACAGGATGGGGAGAAGATGTTGCAAGCTAACCATTATGCCTCTGATATTATCCAAGCAAGACTTGATGAAATGGAAGAACTCTGGGCTGAGCTACTGGAAAAAGGCAGTGAGAAGGCAAACAAACTCCAGGCTGCCTATAAGGTGACATAATAACCTTGACTACATTGCTGGCTCCTGTCGTATTATAATACTGTGAATTAGGCCTGCTTTACATGGCACAATGTAGAGAAGGAAGCAAGCACTGACCTGTCAACTCTGCGCTTGCTTCCTCCTCATTCCCTGCTCACTGTCTGTACATTGTGTGCACAGGCTGCGGGGAGCTGCAGGAGGGGCGACCCGAACAATCCTTAGATCATCCGGGTGGCCCAATGAAGAGAGAAGACTGCCACTCCTATTACACGGAGCAATGGGCAGCAGACCTGTTGAAAGACCACGATCAGCTGACTTTTGGTCTTTTAACAAGCGCTATTACACCGAGTCAGCCAGAACGATCTGTAATGGGCCAAGTTTGACAAATAATCGTTTAGTGTAATAGGATCCTTACAGTAGACTTCTACTTGTCTTTCAGGCCCTTCAGTTTCAACGAACTTTAGAGGAGACTGAAAAATGGCTGGATCAGGTGGAAGCCAGGCTGGACTCTGCTAATAAAGGTAAAGATCTCATGACACTTGAGAAACTTGGCGAGCTTGAAGAAGACATCACTAGCCACGGAGAGAGGCTCCTAGTTCTGGCAGATAAAACCCGTGAATTCCGACAGGAGGGTCACTTCCTAGCAGATGAAATAGAAGACAGAGTCCGGATTCTAGTTCACAGGTTTGTCATCTGTAATGAATTTGTTGTTTATCCCTATCCCTATCGCCATCATTCACATTTTTTTCATTCTAAAAATAAGTAAACATGGTGGGCATGTTTCCTAATGCTGGAACCCTGTGGGGCTAATATATTGGATGAAAACGTCAGTGGAAAACACTCTTGTCCTTGCTTTTAATAGGTGGTGACTGGTCGCTAAGGGCGGGAAAGCAAAATATTTTTTCATAACTTTTCATGAAATGCTTTTTTAAAAAATATATATATATTTTTTTTTTTGTTAGGTACAAGAGTCTAAACGAGCCATTGCAGGAGTGCAGAGCCGCTCTAGAAGGCAGGAAGTTATTAGATCAGTTTTTCCGAGACATTGATGATGAACTGTCATGGATCGAAGACAAGATGCCTCTTGCTTCATCTAAGGAGTGCGGCCAGTCACTGACCACCGCTCAGGCGTTACTGGAAAAGCACCAGGTAACAGGATCTAAACATGGCACACTCATATTGTAGGATGTGTTCATCTTTATACGTAATACTTACACATTTTGCTTGCCAGAACTTAGAAAATGAAATCAGCAGTCGAGAAGCATTGACCAAAGCTGTGATGGGCACCGGAAGGAAATTGGTAAGAGGAAACCATTTTGCCAGCCAAGAGATTGATAACCGATTACATCAGCTGGAAGTGGCTGCGGAAACTTTAAAAGCTGAAGCAGAAAGGAGACGGAAGAGGCTGAGCCAGGCCTGTGAGGCCCAGCAGTTTCTGACCGAGGTGAGTAAATAGGTTATGACTAGAGATAAGCGAACCGGGTTCGGGTTCGAGTCAATCCGAACCCGAACGTTTGGCATTTGATTAGCGGTGGCTGCTGAAGTTGGATAAAGCTCTAAGGTTGTCTGGAAAACATGGATACAGCCAATGACTATATCCATGATTTCCACATAGCCTTAGGGCTTTATTTAACTTCAGCATCCACTGCCGAACGTTCGGGTTCGAATTGACTCGAACCCGATTCTCTCATCTCTAGTTATGACTGAATTGCCGCTATAACTAGTCCTAGTCTGTTGCTTTCTCTAAGCTGTAGTGATTCTTTGTCTGAAGACCCTGAGAATATCTTTCTCTTCCCAACAGCTTTTAGAAGCAGAATCATGGATGGCAGAGAGGGCAGTTATAATAATGTCATCAGACAATGGAAAAAATGAAGAATCCACCCAGGCACTATTGCGGAAATTAGATACCACCGTACGGGACCTTGAAGGCTTCTCTGCAAGGATTAACAAGCTCAAAGACGCTGGAAGAAGCCTAGGGAGCAACAGCGACAATCCAGAAAGGTATAACCAATATGTATGAATTAATAACTATAAAACCCTCCGGTATTTGAGAGCTTCATGTGGGGAACAGGATGTTTACTAGATTCTAAGAACATTGTCTCCAGCCTGTGGCTGTTCAGGTAGAGTGTATAAATCTGCTGATATGCCATCGGCTAGCTCAGCTTTTATGTTACTTATTAGGGGGCCTCATGAACTACCTAGTCTGTAATTACTATAGGTAACGCTCAGCTTTTGACCATCCTCAGTTTTTCCTTAATTTCCCCAAATTATGTTCAACCAATAACTTAATTTTAAAGATCGACACCCTCTTTATGTGCCTAATAAGTCAAAACATCTTTAGATATCTGTTTTTGGGTTCTTGTTTCAATACAAAGCAGGTTCAACAGTAGAGATGAGCGAACACTCAGCATTTGATAAACGGTGGCTGAGGATGTTGCATGCCGCCCTAGGAAGGCCTGGAATTCATGGATACAGACATTGGCTGTGGTGGAATCTCCCAGGACTCCCTAGGGCTGCATCAAACCTCTTTAGCCACTTGTAATCAAATACCGAGTGTTAAGATGAACCTAAGCGTGCTCAGGGTTTGCTCATCTCTGCTCAGCAGCCATCTATCCCATTCACTCCATATACATAAACGTTCAGCGCGGCCAACTGATCATGTGCTTTGAAAGGAGAGGTGAGCTGCTGGCAGGCGGCCCTGGCAGCTTATCTCCCCTAAAACACGAGGGCTGTGTAGTTGAAATTAGACAAGAGTCTGACATACACATTAGAGAAAAAGGTGGGTTCAGTTGTAAGGAAGAGGGGGGCACCTTTATTAAAGGCGACCTCCCACGGAATAAAAATAAAACAGAAAGCGAGGTGGTGAAAGAACATAATAAACAAACTATACTTACCTACCCCATGCCCTGTTGACAGCCACCGGCCACCTGCAGCTCTTCCAGGTGCAATGCCACATAGGGTGAAACAGGCAAACCTTGTTTATTATTTTCCCGCACCTCTTGCCTGTCTTCCTTTTTTGAATTTCACAGAACTTCTCCTTTAAGTGTCAGATTCTAGTACAGTGAAGATGTAGTTATCTCCATGTAGAACCCTATCTTAAAGTTCTACTCCTTCTCTTAATGTCTAAGAAGGGATTGTGTTTCACATGCTGGGCTGCAAATAGCACAGTGTACCATGGGTATGAGAACACCAGAGGAAAGTTTCTGTAGCAGATGTGTTGTGTGTGTGAAGATTGGAGGGGGGATGTAATTAAAGCATTGCTTTAAGAGGGACACGCTCCCAGCATTAAACAAAGGCAATGTCTATCTGTGGCATCATAAGAACTGTAGTCCTTCTCACTGGTGATCCCACCCACAGCACACAATGGTAGCATAAAATCATAAGTGCTATCACAAGTGATGTGGCCAGAATACCCCTTTAAGTGTTCAATATATATATATTTTTTTGTGCTGTACAAATTTTTTTTGTGTAACTTGGATAACCATTGGCCAGGAACCCGTGTGGTTAGGTTGCAGTATTAGGCAAGGTGACAATTTGTCCTCATGTGATAACTAATATTTGAGAGACGTATAACTATCTTATTGTTCAGTTTTGCACATTTAAATATACATTGTTCTGCTTGTAGTTCAATAGTGATCCCAAAACTGCAGTCTGTTCTGGGCGAATATCACTCCCTGCTGGAGAAAGCTGAGCTGCGCAGAGGTCACCTACAGGAGCAATATCAGCTGTTCCAGTATCTAAAAGAAGCTGATACCATAGAGGCCTGGCTGCTCAGCAAGAAGACGGCAGCCCAATCTGATGACTTTGGACAAGATCTGGAAGGCATCAAGGTAATGGAGAACATGTGAACCACCTGCAAGTCTTTTCATACACGTATTACACATTATATGGACATGATTATATTTTACCATTGTATAGTTGTCCTATAACTCACATTTATTGCTGCAAGCTTGTCCTAAAACCACTTTAAAGGTAACCTGTCTTTTTAGCCTTACATTACAAAGTTACTACACAGTTGGAGATAGGGACTTGTTTACATCAGCTGTCTCAGAAGGGAGGGGGAGAAGAGAGAGACAGAGAGAAAAGCTCACACAAAGGGAGGCATTTATTAAGTCCGGCGGTACGGGGATTTATGTAGAGGCGGACTGCCTGTACATAAATCCTGTGCGCGCCGGTGCGCACCGCCGAAAACCTACGCCAGCTGAGGACTGGAGTAGGTTTTCGGCGTACATTTGGGCGGAACGGATGATAAATCGCGCGGACTCTGAGTCCGCGCCCTCCGTTCCGCCCACTTCCCGCCTACTTTCCGCCCCCTGGCGTACTCGGCGGAAAGTGCCGATTTCCGAATATTTTATTCGCAAATCGGCCATTTGCGTATAAAATAATACGCAAATCGGCACTTTCCGCCAAAAATCATCCGTTCGCCGGATGATACATGTGGCCCAAAGACTTTTGTGTCTTCAGCAAAAAGCGGCAGCTCAGAACTGGGGGAAGGAGACTGAATAGATAAAAACAAGTATGGAAATTGTTAGTCTCACCATATGCAGCAACATATTAAAAGTTATGTTTGAACGGAATATCCCTTTAACATTTAGAAAAGCTTAAAACTGTACTGTCGTTTATACAAACTAATGATATGTCGTCCAAACGTGTCAGAAGTTTAGATTACAATGGGTCCCCTGGACCCTGCGATCGCTAGCTATAGTTGGCTGAAGCGCACAGTAGCACACAACACTCCCTGGATGGCTGCTAGATCTTCACTCCATAGACTATAATGGAGCAAGTGAGTTGGATCTTGAGGCTGGACAGGGAGTGAAGCAGGCTGCCGTGTGCTACTGCTGCCTATAACTAGCAATAGCTGTAGGTCTCAGGACTGAACAACAACTGGATGACATATCAAAACTTGTTGCTTTGTTTTCATTATGGCACGATTATTACAATTTCTGCTTAGTTTCCCCTCAGCCTCAGTAGCTTGCTGCAGAAACAACGTCCTCAGGTCTTTATAAATTGCCTTTCCTTCTGAATTGCTGGTTATACTGTGCGCCTCTTCCCTTCACAGGTGTTCGAGAAACAGTTTGAGAACTTTGTGAAGGAAGTAGAGACATTGGGTACAAGCAAAGTGTTGTCTTTACATGAACTGGCATCAGGACTTCTGAAAGAGTCTCATAGCCAGGCTGAGGGAATAAAGAAGAAGACAAGGGAGGTGAACAGCACCTGGGATGCCCTCTGCCGCGCTATCGAAAACCGGGCTGAGGTATGTGCTGTATAGTCACCAGAAGATTGAAGAAACCTTCCCGCCAGTTAGTATATAGGTTAGGGTACAAATAGTGTGATGTAATATTCAGCCATTTCATGAGTATATAGTAGTATATAGTAGTCTGAGCTGCTGGTCAGTCATTCTGCTGATCATCTGGCCCCACTATATTATTACTGAGTATTTTCCTGTTATTTTCAGGTCTTGGGTAAAGCCCACCAGGTCCACCAGTTTGATCATGATGTGGATGAGTTACTTAGCTGGATACAGGAGAAGGAAGTCACGGTGAACACAGATGACTATGGTTATGACCTTGCAGGGGTGCAGACCTTGCTAAGTCAACATGAGGGCTTTGAGGTGAGTAACTTTTAATTTACAAATCCCACATTAAATCATTTATGACCCCAAAGTGATTTCTCCTCAAAATACAGTATATGGGCGACCCCGTTACATATCATACACAGGGCTTATAATAGCATATAGCAAGACACTTTCACATATCTATCGATTTGCAGACCCATTTATTTCTATGACCCAATACACCCCCCCCCCCCATACGTGTTATGGGTCCCTGTTGGGACTGTGATCCGTACCACAAAAAATACTATTGTTAATGAAGGGGTCAGAGCAACTACAGGAAGGGGTGTATTCTTTCCAATCTGACACAGTGCTCTCTGCTGCCACCTCTGTCCATGTCAGGAACTGTCCAGAGCAGGAGAGGTTTTCTATGGGGATTTGCTGCTGCTCTGGACAGTTCCTGACATGGACAGAGGTGGCAGCAGAGAACACTGTGTCAGACTGGAGAGAATACACCACTTCCGACAGGGCATACAGCAGCTGATAAGTACTGGAAGACTGTAGAATTTTAAATTGAAGTAATTTAAAAATATTTTCTAACACCAGTTGATTTGCATTTACCATATGTGGTTGACTAAATCATAAGCTTTATTATACTTTAATGAATTCTAATGTGACAACATTTTATTTTAGAGGGATCTTGCGGCCATCAAAAAAGAAATGGAGCAAGTTATTAAGCAGGGACAATATGTAAGTCAGCTACACCCACCAGTCCAGAAGAATGTGGCGGAGAGACTGGAAGATGTGGGCAGGAGCTGGGGCAGCCTGCTAACAAGATCTCAGGAGAGGAAAGAAAAACTCACCCAAGCAGAACAAGTGCAGATGTATTTCAGTGACTGTGGCGAGTTAATGTAAGTGCTCAGTGATAGAGAAGAGACCGATAAGTAAGTGTCTTGTAAGGAAACTACCTAGAATGTATCCTTGAGCAGTTCAAGACTGAGCCATTAAGGGTTATCCAGGCTTAGAAAAACATGGCTGCTTTCCTCCACAACCAGGTTGGGTGGGGATTTTTGCAGCTCAGATCCATTTAAGTGAATGGTGCTGAATTGTAATACCACACACAACCTGAGGACAGTGGGGTGCTGATTTTGCAAAAAAAAAAAAAGTAGCTGTGGTTTATCTAACCCCTTTAACCCACTATAGATCACTGCACAGTTACAGAGAGGAGGTGTTGGCTGTCGAGTGATATGATTCAACGTCTGTAGAGCTGACAGACACAGCCAAACACACTCACTTCTGCATTCATTATTTGCATGACCAGTATATGACCATACATATCGTGTGGCTACCCAGCCAATCAGAAGGAGCATATATCTGTAAATCCCAAGATAAAGCAGCAGCCATTGTTTTTATGTTTCTATTACGTACGAGTTGTTGCCATGTTTCTACTTTGGAAAATGACACACAAAATTTGCATTAATACATACCCGATTGTCTCTATCACATCAGAGTCTGGGCGAGAGAGATCCACGCTCTAATGGTGTCCGAGGAGCTGGCAAATGATGTGGCTGGTGCAGAACAGCTGATCAAACGCCATGAGGAATACAAGAGAGAGATCGACAGACACTGGGGGAAGTACGAGGAGCTTCAGAGGATGGGGAAGTCTCTTCTGGACAGGGAGCACTTCATGTCGTTTGAGGCAAGTTAAACCTTGTTTTCTGTATCTAATGTCTATATAGCCTATAGCCATGGTAGGGAAGAGTGGGGGAGGGAGGAGGCATGCATGCATGCATACTACACTACAGCAGCTCACACTCAGTTTTTTTTATTTTTATTTAGAACTCTATTAATTCATGGAGCTCAGTTCTGGTTCCCCTGCGCAGCTAGTGTGGCCAGAATCGCCACTGTGATGGACTGCAGTGCTAAAAATAAATAAATACAAATTATGGCTCCTTCCCTTATAGTAGACATCCTGCAGTCAAACCAGCAGGGATCAGAATATAATAACGTATTCCAGCATATGTACATATCTAACCTACCATCAGTTCTGAGAGGAGAAACCACTAGGACTACTATGTGATATGGAGCCTTGGATACTGATTTCATTCATATATACGTTTCAGATTGCAGAAAAGGTCCAAGAGCTATCGGAACGGATGGAGCTGGTGTCTGACACATGGAGGAGGAAGAAGGAGATCTATGAGGAAAACCTGGAGATACAGCTGCTGTGCAGGGACCTAGAACAGGCCGATGGATGGCTCAACACTAAAGAACCATATCTCATGGATTCCAACTATGGGGTGAGGACAATAATGTAGAATGTGTAATAATGGTGACAAGAAGGTCTACAGCAAAAAACAAACAAACAAACACTGCACTTGTTAATCACCCTTAAAGTATTAACATAATGTTTAACCTTTTCCCAGCATAATAGTATATAAAGTAAGAACATGGCTGCTCTATACCCGTCTCTGGGTTAGATTTCTTACCCTGTCCCCGCATTGACACTGATAGATGAGCTGATGTTATTATGAAGCCAGCCTGCTACCAATGGTATTCTCTGGTATATATAAATGTGCAAGTATATTGTGAGCCCTTTACTGCCATTCCTCCATAATGTATGGAGTCATCTGCTTCCTTCTCTGTTCCCTTAAGAGACAAATAAACCCCAATAGGCTTTTATAGATTGAT
This sequence comes from Dendropsophus ebraccatus, assembly GCF_027789765.1. Taxonomy (NCBI): domain Eukaryota; kingdom Metazoa; phylum Chordata; class Amphibia; order Anura; family Hylidae; genus Dendropsophus; species Dendropsophus ebraccatus. The sequence continues at coordinate 74,892,843 of NC_091466.1, read as the reverse complement.
GTATGGTATTCTCTTTGCTAGGACTCTGTACCACATGTGGAGAACCTCATGAAGAAACAAGAAGAATTTGAGAAGATGCTGGCGGCCCAAGAGGAGAAGTTTGAGATGCTAAAAAGAAAAACAAAGGTAAGAATTGGCATCATTTTGAGTATACTGTATTTCATTGTACAAACCTGCTGCCTTCTTAAAGGCTATGGATATCTGCTAGAAGATTTTTATTTTAATTATTGCTTTGTACCTATTACAGGGCACAAACACTTTCTACTTGGGTCTTTATTAAAATTTTGCTTAGTTTCTTTCCTAGAGTCTACAGGTTGTTTTTTTTGTGTGTGTAATGCCTATGTGAACTGTCCCCTAAGGTTTCTCCTTTGTGCTGTGTTTGTAACCTTCCCTCCTATTTTGCTCTCAGTGTTAGACTGTGACTACTAATCTTTCTCTGAGGAGCAGCTAAATAGTAGGAAATCTTTAATTAAGACTATTTAGAAATTTGCTTCATGTTGCATTCAGGAACCAAACAACAATCAGTGTCATGTGCTGCCGGCCTACATTAGCTTTTAATGGAGTGGCATCACTATCCATTATGGTTTATATAGTAAATGATGTCTTGAACATTAATGGGAAAGTATATGGCAATAGAGTATATATATTTTTTTAAAGCAAAGGTAAATGAGAGATGTACATAACTTTATGCCCATTGAAGACTGTGTAACAGACTATGAGAACGTGCAGCAGCTATCTGAGTGTATTATCGGGTGTGATTGATATAGTAAGACCAGGTCTCATATATATTTTCTATCTTTCTTAGAGGGAACAGAACTTGTTTAGGCAAAGTGACTTTGAGGACAAGGAACAGAAGAAACCTGAAACCTTCATGAGAATACCTTCTCTAAAGAGGAAACCCTCAGATAAAAGGGGATTTCCACAAAAATTTGGGAGTTCAAGGGGTGCAGGACTTTCCAGAAGATCTTCTACAGAAACAAAGGGCCCCACAGAACAGAGGAGTACGGAGACGTCTGGGGGGGTATTGGACAATCTGGATGTCAAGAGCAACAAAACCGGAGCAGAACAAGAGCCCCAGACACCGATAACACCAAATCTTCTAGATCTTCAGATCCCCCCTTTAGAAAACCCCAGTACATTAACTACATCCCAGCAAAGCATGCCGGCTTACCAGCGCTCACCATCTTTAGTGGAATCATACCAAGGCTTCAGAGTACCGATTACAGAGGAAACCCTAGTAGATACTCAGCTAACTACTTTAGAAGATACCAAGCTACAGCCAGAGGGAAAATCTCCTATGGATCCTACAGATGCATTTACATTGCCCGTCCTATCCACTGAGAAAGCACAGAGCAGCATTATGGTACGTAGTGTACATACAGTATGACCAGTGTACAGTGTCACTATCCTGTCTAATGTATACACCTATATTGTTTACTCTGCAGGAGGTGAAGCCATTGGTTGAAGTTGAGGATAAGCTTCCTAAAGTCCTGGTTCCCTTTCAGTCCCTGATTCCTGAGACTACACCTATCACTGCTCCGGTAATGTCATCTGTAATTTCAGGGAGTTCAGTTTTGGGCAATCTTGATCTATATCATCGGGGGAGAGCTGAACGCCCCTGTGCTTTGTTTCCCTCTGTATCCCCACACTGTTATTCCATAGATGAGACACATGCAGTACATTTACAGCCCATAGGTGACTGGTATTAAATGGTAATTTATGTAATTCATCTCTGACTAATAGACAAGGAAAACTCCACTGAATGGAGGGATAGTGGGCAACATAGACCCCAATCAGGAATGGGTATTGTACCCTGAACCCAACTGTGACCTTATACTGTACTGACCACTAAGAAGTACTTTACACAATTCTAACAATGTATATACCAACCTCTGAACTTGCATCAAGTTAATACTTTGCTTATTGGCACTTCAGAACTTCCCCTATGTATATTCCCATCTTAAACTGTACCTGTCATGTCAAAAGCTTTGGTCAGTGGGGGTCTGGGTGTATATACCCCCACAGATTGCTAGAACCAATGGAGAGAAGCATAGGCCTGAGCACTTCACTCTCCATGTCACTGCAGAAGATGGGCCCCATAGACTTTAATAGAAGCCCATCTCCTGCTGTGAGGACATACTGGGTAGAGAATGCATTTAGTGAGTGTCTCTCCTTGCTGGTTCTAGTGATCCGTAAGGGTCTGAACATCCAGACCCTCCATCAATTTTTAGCACTTCCACAACATATACCATAAATGCCTGAGGGAAAAAATGTCTAAAGAATGGATTTGTCCTCACTATGCAGGATGCAAAGCCTCAGTCTCTGCCAGAACTAAATGTGGCCTCCTTAAGTGGACCAGCAAAAACACTTGATCTACCCACACCACTATCACCGGTAAGTGCAGATAAATCTACTGAAAAACACATTACCTCTATGTTGCTTCTGTATTTTTATTTTGTTCATTTTTACACTTATTTTTTCCCAGAATCCTTCTTATGATAGAATAGTAAATGGATTCCTGGAGACCAAGCAGAAGCTCCTGCCAGGAGGAATGGTATGGGGACTATTACATGTACTGCATGATTCTCACCTCTTGTCACTAGGAGGACCTCACATATCATGTACTATAAATGCACGGCCAATAGGCAGTAGATTCTATCTATCTCCTCTCCTCTGATTTATCTGTCTATCTACAAAAATATAAATCTGAAGCACTCCGAAGTAGTGAAAAAAGTCAGCAAATTAATTCCATCAAAAATTTTAAGTGTACAAAAGAAGATATATGTCCTAATATGTAAAATTAGTAAAAAAAAAAAAAAAGAAAAGGGCATACCATAAACGCTACCTTATGGTATGTTGCTTTTTTACTTTCTATTATGACACATATGTTCTTTTGTACACTTAGAATTTTTGATGGAATAAATTTTCTGACTTTTTCACTACTTCGGAGTGCTGCAGATTATATTTTTGTAGATAGATATTTTTGTATATTTATATAGAATCCGTGGTCGGGAGATATCTGCTAGCACCAGATTTACAGCCTTGACTTGTTGCAGTGCTGCTCGCATATTGCTTGTTAGCTATCTATCTCCTATCTCTCTATCTAATACAGTGGTACCTTGGTTCTCAAACAACATTTTCAAGGAAACTTTGCTTTGGAACTCAAACTCTTGCTCAGTTCTTAAACACTTTTTTGGCATCCAGTCTTGAAGTACAGTAATACCTCAAACCCATATGGATTGGAACTGTTCATTATTCAAACAAAAATTTACCTGGTAGTAACGTTTGGAATTTGAACTTTGCTCAGTATCTGAACGTTTTTTCCAAGCGTTGATGGTGGGTTGTACCTGGTGACTTGATCACTGATGAGGCTTCATATACAGTACAGTAATAGTACAGTCAGTGCACCGCCTCCTCCTATCCTGCACTGTATAAGACTGCTGGGGTGTATATACAGTACAGTAGTATATAGTCAGTGCACCACCATCTCCCATCCTGTACAGTACTGGATAATACTGCTGGAGTGGATATATAGTACAGTAGTAGTACAGTCAGTGCACTGCCTTCTCCCATCCTGCACTGTATGATTGCTGGAGTGCATATACAGTACAGTAGTATATAGTACAGAATAGAAGATGGCAGTGCACTGACTGTACTACTATTGTACTGTATATGCATTCCAGCAGTCTTATACAGTACAGGATGGGAGACAGTGGTGCACTGCCTGCACTAAGACACCTGGAGTGCATATCTAGTACAGTAGTAGAACAGTCAGTGCACCACCATCTCCCAACCGTTACAGTGCTGGGGGGGGGGGCTATACAGTAAAGGATGAGTTAGGAGTTGGTGACTACTGTACTATAATTGCTGGTTTTGTTGAACATTTCTTGTGTATATTGTCCTGTACAGTATATAGTGCTGCTCTGTAATGTGCTGTACGGTATATAGTGCTGCTCTGTAATGTTCTGCACAGTATATAGTGCTGCTCTGTAATGTCCTGTACAGTATATAGTGCTGCTCTGTAATGTACTGTACAGTATATAGTGCTGCTCTGTAATGTGCTGTACGGTATATATAGTGCTGCTCTGTAATGTGCTGTACAGTATATATGGTGCTGCACGGTATATAGGGCTGCTCTGTAATGTCCTGTACAGTATATAGTGCTGCTCTGTCATGTCCCGTACGGTATATAGGGCCGCTCTGTAATGTCCTGTACAGTATATAGTGCTGCTCTGTAATGTGCTGTATGGTATAGTGCTGCTCTGTAATGTACTGTACAGTATATAGTGCTGCTCTGTAATGTGCTGTACGGTATATATAGTGCTGCTCTGTAATGTGCTGTACAGTATATATGGTGCTGCACGGTATATAGGGCTGCTCTGTAATGTCCTGTACAGTATATAGTGCTGCTCTGTCATGTCCCGTACGGTATATAGGGCCGCTCTGTAATGTCCTGTACAGTATATAGTGCTGCTCTGTAATGTGCTGTACAGTATATAGTGCTGCTCTGTAATGTGCTGTATGGTATAGTGCTGCTCTGTAATGTACTGTACAGTATAGTGGTGCTCTGTAATGTGCTGTACGGTATATATAGTGCTGCTCTGTCATGTCCCGTACGGTATATAGGGCCGCTCTGTAATGTCCTGTACAGTATATAGTGCTGTTCTGTACTAAGGAGATTATACCGGGCACTTTTTTCACTTGTCACTTCTTTCGGCGGATAGCCGAATACGCCGGCCCATAGAATGGTGTCTATGGAGCCAGCGGAAAGGCGCGCGGACATACTGCGGAACTCTGCGGACATTATCAGCAAGAATTCTTCAGTATGAACCCACCCTAATACCACCACATACTGACTAACACCACCACATAATGACTAACCCCACCGCTGCTACTGCCTAATACCACCACATACTGACTAACCCCACCGCTGCTACTGAATAAGATCCACTGTACAAAGATCACTTTCACCTCATCCAGTCATAGAGGTGGACGCAGCTCCACACAGGTTGTATACACCATATACATTACAATTGCTCTGTAGTGTCCTGTACAGTATATAGTGCTGCTCTGTCATGTCCCGTACGGTATATAGGGCTGCTCTGTAATGTCCCGTACAGTATATAGGGCTGCTCTATAATGTCCTGTACAGTATATAGTGCCGCTCTGTAATGTCCTGTACAGTATATAGTGCTGCTCTGTAATGTCCCATACGGTATGGTATATAGTGCTGCTCTGTAATGTCCTGTACAGTATATAGTGCTGCTCTGTAATGTCCTGTACAGTATATAGTGCTGCTCTGTAATGTCCCGTACGGTATGGTATATAGTGCTGCTCTGTAATGTACAGTATATAGTGCCGCTCTGTAATGTCCTGTACAGTATATAGTGCCGCTCTGTAATGTACAGTATGTAGTGCCGCTCTGTTAATGTCCTGTACAGTATATAGTGCCGCTCTGTACTTGTTTGCCACTTATCAATGAAATAAATGATATTGTAGGTAATTATTGGTGGCTGCTAGAAGCAAACACATTTTACATTATTTCCTATGGGAAGACACTGCTTGCGTCACAGACTGCCCTACTGAACCAATTATGTTAGAGAAAAGAGGTATCACTGTATTAAAGCTAAACTTAATTTACGTTAACAACTCTTCTTCTGACTTCTAATCTATATATGAACAATGTTGTGTTTCTGTAGGAAAATCCATCTGGCTCCTGGAACTCCTACTACATCACACTGCGGGGACAGGTCATGAACTTTTATAATGCCAAGAAGGATGAAGCTAAGGTATTGTACCCTGAAGCCATCATAAGTGTATACAGACTTAATGCCACTAGAGAAAAATACAGTACAGTGCTGTATAGAGTTGTTGTTGATTACAAGCTATTGAGTTACATTATAGTTCTGTAGCTGGCAGGAAGAACATTACAATATATGATGCCTATGGGCACAGCTGGTATCTGGGTTACAGACTGCAATCTCCACCATGGCGGGAACCCGCTGCATACAATTTTTCTAATTTAGTATTGAAGTCAATAGGAACCCTATCAATGAAATGCAATAGGTGTATCAGTACAGCATACTAAAGATGGCTGAAAAGTGCTTGTTCTATTTCTTTCAGAAAGAAACTGCAATCCCTTCAGTTAACATGGAGGGCGCTGTCTGTGAGAGAACAGAGGATTCAAAGAAAGTGAACACCTTCTGTGTGAGGTACAGTACAACCATCTCTACACAGAATGAATCAGGGCTGGGGAAGGTTTTAGCTTTGCCGATAAGGGTATGTGCACACTAAGGTATCCGGGCGGATCCCCCGCCGCACATACTGCAGCTCACCCCCGATCGCATCTGCTTTCATACGATCAAAATACTACGTGTAAACCAGAGCCGTATTACAAAAGTGCTGCTCCAGAAGGGGTTAAGAATGTACATGTGTTGTGTCTATTTATTTATTTTTTTTAAGTAATATTGATATAGCACTTTCTAGAGATCACATTTCTCTCTTTTTCTTTTAGGGCCGCTGATGGATCTGAATACATGTTCTCAGCTCCCTCCACTAAAAAGATGGAAGTCTGGATCCAAACAATTGAGAGAAAAACAGGTGCGTCTTTGTAGTCGTTACTATTATTTAATAATTTAGGCCGCCAATACCATAATAGTCATATTACACAGGTGTTCTTGGCCCAGAATTCTGGTGTATTTACAATAGTAAATATGTGTACAAGTTTTTCCATGAATCACTACAGCGTTGCAGAATAAACTATAGTTCATAGTAAAAAAAAAAAAAAAAAACTCTTGTATTGGGGATATCTGTCATTACTGGTTCGCCCCTTCTAATAAATATTGGGCAGTGACATCACTGCAGCACACAGTATGAATATTCATCAGTAAGAGCCGTCCAGATCGCTGCTAGTCTCGCCACCAGAGCACCAAACTATCTCATTAACACATCAATTAAAGGGGAACTCCAGGTAGAGGGGGAAAAAAATAAACCTTCTGCAGAAGCATATAGCATTACTTACCTGTCTACCCCAGTTTTGAAACTACCACAAATCCATTTGTTTTGGGGGGTTTTGTTCTGTATTGTGTGGCTGTACTTCCTGGTTGAGCAGTTCCCAGAATGCAGCACTGGATCCAGAATGCAATACTTTCCCTCAGCTGTTCATCACAGTCCTCCGCCCGACTCATTCCCGATGCAGCACATCTAAGCTGTGTTCACACATTGCAGTTTCATTGTGTTACTGAATTATTTGCAGTACTTTATCATTTAATTGTGGTCCCAGCCACACAGCACACAGTTACTACCTGTAACACCACACAGCACCCTGTGTTCTCTACCTGTAACACCACACAGCACACTGTATTCTCTACCTGTTACACCACACAGCACGCTGTATTCTCTACCTGTAACACCACACTTCTACTACCTGTAACACCACAAAGCAAGCTGTATTCTCTACCTGTAACACCACACAGCACGCTGTATTCTCTACCTGTAACACCACAAAGCAAGCTGTATTCTCTACCTGTAACACCACACAGCGCTGTATTTTCTACCTGTAACACCTACACAGCGCTGTATTTTCTACCTGTAACAACACACAGCACGCTGTAACACCACAAAGCAAGCTGTATTCTCTACCTGTAACACCACACAGCACGCTGTATTCTCTACCTGTAACACACTGTATTCTCTACCTGTAACACCTACACAGCGCTGTATTTTCTACCTGTAACACCCACACAGCACCCTGTATTCTCTACCTGTAACACCACACAGCAACCTGTATTCTCTACCTGTAACACCACACAGCACGCTGTATTCTCTACCTGTAACACCACACAGCACGCTGTATTCTCTACCTGTAACACCACACTTCTACTACCTGTAACACCACACAGCACCCTGTATTCTCTACCTGTAACACCACACAGCACACTGTATTCTCTACATGTAACACCAAACTTCTACTACCTGTAACACCACAAAGCAAGCTGTATTCTCTACCTGTAACACCACACAGCACACTGTATTCTTTACCTGTAACAGCACACTGTATTCTCTACCTGTAACACCACACAGCACGCTGTATTCTCTACCTGTAACACCACACTTCTACTACCTGTAACACCACAAAGCAAGCTGTATTCTCTACCTGTAACACCACACAGCACGCTGTATTCTTTACCTGTAACAGCACACTGTATTCTCAACCTGTAACACCTACACAGCGCTGTATTTTCTACCTGTAGCACCACACAACACACTGTATTCTCTACCTGTAACGCCACAAAGCAAGCTGTATTCTCTACCTGTAACACCACACAGCACACTGTATTCTCTACCTGTAACACCACACAGCACACTGTATTCTCTACATGTAACACCACACTTCTACTACCTGTAACACCACACAGCACACTGTATTCTCTACCTGTAACAGCACGCTGTATTCTCTACCTGTAACAGCACGCTGTATTCTCTACCTGTAACACCACACAGCACGCTGTATTCTCTACCTGTAACACCTAACACCGCTGTATTCTCTACCTGTAACACCACACAACACCTTGTATTCTCTACCTGTAACAGCACACTGTATTCTCTACCTGTAACACCTACACAGCGCTGTATTTTCTACCTGTAACACCTACACAGCATACTGTATTTTCTACCTGTAACACCACACAACACACTGTATACTCTACCTGTAACACCTACACAGCATACTGTATTTTCTACCTGTAACAACACACAGCACGCTGTATTCTCTACCTGTAACACCACAAAGCAAGCTGTATTCTCTACCTGTAACAGCACACTGTATTCTCTACCTGTAACACCTCAGAACACGTTGTATTCTCTACCTGTAACAGCACACTGTATTCTCTACCTGTAACACCTAGACAGCGCTGTATTTTCTACCTGTAACACCACACAACACACTGTATACTCTACCTGTAACACCTACACAGCGCTGTATTTTCTACCTGTAACAGCACACTGTATTCTCTACCTGTAACACCACACAGCACACTGTATTCTCTACCTGTAACACCACGCAGCACACTGTATTCTCTACCTGTAACAGCACACTGTATCCTCTACCTGTAACACCACACAGCACACTGTATTCTCTACCTGTAACACCACACAGCACACTGTATTCTCTACCTGTAACACCACACTTCTACTACCTGTAACACCATACAGCACGCTGTATTCTCTACCTGTAACACCACACAGCACGCTGTATTCTCTACCTGTAACACACTGTATTCTCTACCTGTAACACCTACACAGCGCTGTATTTTCTACCTGTAACACCCACACAGCACCCTGTATTCTCTACCTGTAACACCACACCGCACCCTGTATTCTCTACCTGTAACAGCACACAGCACGCTGTATTCTCTACCTGTAACACCTAACACCGCTGTATTCTCTACCTGTAACACCACACAGCATGCTGTATTCTCTACCTGTAACACCACAGAACACGTTGTATTCTCTACCTGTAACAGCACACTGTATTCTCTACCTGTAACACCTACACAGCGCTGTATTTTCTACCTGTAACACCTACACAGCATACTGTATTTTCTACCTGTAACACCACACAACACACTGTATACTCTACCTGTAACACCTACACAGCATACTGTATTTTCTACCTGTAACAGCACACTGTATTCTCTACCTGTAACACCACAAAGCAAGCTGTATTCTCTACCTGTAACAACACACTGTATTCTCTACCTGTAACACCTACACAGCACACTGTATTCTCTACCTGTAACACCACACTTCTACTACCTGTAACACCATACAGCACGCTGTATTCTTTACCTGTAACAGCACGCTGTATTCTCTACCTGTAACACCACACAGCACGCTGTATTCTCTACCTGTAACACCACAAAGCAAGCTGTATTCTCTACCTGTAACACCACAAAGCAAGCTGTATTCTCTACCTGTAACACCACACAGCACGCTGTATTACCTGTAACAGCTACACAGCATACTGTATTTTCTACCTATAACAACACACAGCACGCTGTATTCTCTACCTGTAACGCCACAAAGCAAGCTGTATTCTCTACCTGTAACAACACACTGTATTCTCTACCTGTAACACCACACTGTATCCTCTACCCGTAACACCACACAGCACGCTGTATTCTCTACCTGTAACACCACACAGCACGCTGTATTCTCTACCTGTAACACCACACAGCACGCTGTATTCTCTACCTGTAACACCTAACACCGCTGTATTCTCTACCTGTAACACCACACAGCACCCTGTATTCTCTACCTGTAACACCACACAGCACGCTGTATTCTCTACCTGTAACACCACACAACACCTTGTATTCTCTACCTGTAACAGCACACTGTATTCTCTACCTGTAACACCTACACAGCGCTGTATTTTCTACCTGTAACACCTACACAGCATACTGTATTTTCTACCTGTAACACCACACAACACACTGTATACTCTACCTGTAACACCTACACAGCATACTGTATTTTCTACCTGTAACAGCACACTGTATTCTCTACCTGTAACACCACAAAGCAAGCTGTATTCTCTACCTGTAACAACACACTGTATTCTCTACCTGTAACACCTACACAGCGCTGTATTTTCTACCTGTAACAACACACAGCACGCTGTAACACCACAAACCAAGCTGTATTCTCTACCTGTAACAGCACACTGTATTCTCTACCTGTAACACCTACACAGCGCTGTATTTTCTACCTGTAACACCACACAACACACTGTATACTCTACCTGTAACACCTACACAGCATACTGTATTTTCTACCTGTAACAACACACAGCACGCTGTATTCTCTACCTGTAACACCACAAAGCAAGCTGTATTCTCTACCTGTAACACCTCAGAACACGTTGTATTCTCTACCTGTAACAGCACACTGTATTCTCTACCTGTAACACCTCAGAACACGTTGTATTCTCTACCTGTAACACCTCAGAACACGTTGTATTCTCTACCTGTAACAGCACACTGTATTCTCTACCTGTAACACCTACACAGCGCTGTATTTTCTACCTGTAACACCACACAACACACTGTATACTCTACCTGTAACACCTACACAGCGCTGTATTTTCTACCTGTAACAGCACACTGTATTCTCTACCTGTAACACTACACAGCACACTGTATTCTCTACCTGTAACACCACGCAGCACACTGTATTCTCTACCTGTAACAGCACACTGTATCCTCTACCTGTAACACCACACAGCACACTGTATTCTCTACCTGTAACACCACACAGCACACTGTATTCTCTACCTGTAACACCACACTTCTACTACCTGTAACACCATACAGCACGCTGTATTCTCTACCTGTAAGACCACACAGCACGCTGTATTCTCTACCTGTAACACCTAACACCGCTGTATTCTCTACCTGTAACACCACACAGCACTGTATTCCCTACCTGTAACACCACACAGCACGCTGTATTCTCTACCTGTAACACCACACTTCTACTACCTGTAACCGCACACAGCACGCTATATTCTCTACCTGTAACACCACACAGCACACTGTATTCTCTACCTGTAACACCACACAGCACAATGTATTCTCTACCTGTAACACCACACAGCATACTGTATTCTCTACCTGTAAAAGCACACTGTATTGTCTACCTGTATCAACAATGTATTCTCTACCTGTAACACCACACTTCTACTACCTGTAAGACCTTGCAGCACGCTGTATTCTCTACCTGTAATACCACACTTCTACTACCTGTAACACCACACAGCACCCTGTATTCTCTACCTGTAACACCACGCAGCACGCTGTATTCTCTACCTGTAATACCACACTTCTACTACCTGTAACACCTACACAGCATACTGTATTTTTATCCCGTAACAACACACAGCACGCTGTATTCTCTACCTGTAACACCACAAAGCAAGCTGTATTCTCTACCTGTAACACCACACAGCAAGCTGTATTCTCTACCTGTAACACCTAACACCGCTGTATTCTCTACCTGTAACACCACACAGCACGCTGTATTCTCTACCTGTAACACCACACAGCACGCTGTATTCTCTACCTGTAACAGCACACTTCTATTACCTGTAACACCATACAGCACGCTGTATTCTCTACCTGTAACACCACACAGCACGCTGTATTCTCTACCTGTAACAACACACTGTATTTTCTACCTGTAACACCCACACAGCACCCTGTATTCTCTACCTGTAACACCACACAGCACGCTGTATTCTCTACCTGTAACACCACACTTCTACTACCTGTAACACTACAAAGCAAGCTGTATTCTCTACCTGTAACACCACACTGTATTCTCTACCTGTAACACCACACAGCACACTGTATTCTCTACCTGTAACACCACACAGCACGCTGTATTCTCTACCTGTAACAACACACTGTATTTTCTACCTGTAACACCCACACAGCACCCTGTATTCTCTACCTGTAACACCACACAGCACGCTGTATTCTCTACCTGTAACACCACACTTCTACTACCTGTAACACTACAAAGCAAGCTGTATTCTCTACCTGTAACAGCACACTGTATTCTCTACCTATAACACCTACACAGCGCTGTGTTTTCTACCTGTAACACCACACAACACACTGTATACTCGACCTGTAACACCTACACAGCATACTGTATTTTCTACCTATAACAACACACAGCACGCTGTATTCTCTACCTGTAACGCCACACAGCAAGCTGTATTCTCTACCTGTAACACACTGTATTCTCTACCTGTAACACCACACAGCACACTGTATTCTCTACCTGTAACAGCACGCTGTATTCTCTACCTGTAACACCACACAGCACGCTGTATTCTCTACCTGTAACACCTAACACCGCTGTATTCTTTACCTGTAACACCACACAGCACGCTGTATTCTCTACCTGTAACACCACACAACACGTTGTATTCTCTACCTGTAACACCTACACAGCGCTGTATTTTCTACCTGTAACACCTACACAGCATACTGTATTTTCTACCTGTAACAACACACAGCACGCTGTATTCTCTACCTCTAACACCTACACAGCGCTGTATTTTCTACCTGTAACAGCACACTGTATTCTCTACCTGTAACAGCACACTGTATTCTCTACCTGTAACACCACACAGCACACTGTATTCTCTACCTGTAACACCACACAGCACACTGTATTCTCTACCTGTAACACCACACTTCTACTACCTGTAACACCATACAGCACGCTGTATTCTCTACCTGTAACACCACACAGCATGCATATAGTACAAGTTGGATCCGCGGTAACGCAGTGCGGGATGCACAGTCCTCACGGGGTTCGACCCTCACCCCAATCGTATTCCAGGAAAAAGAGCAAAGGACAGCATCTCCTCATAAAGTGCTTATAGTTTTATTGTGCCAGTTTGCAAAAAGAAAGTGCAACGTTTCAGCTCTATGAGCCTTTGTCAAGCATGACAAAGGCTCATAGAGCTGAAACGTTGCACTTTCTTTTTGCAAACTGGCACAATAAAACTATAAGCACTTTATGAGGAGATGCTGTCCTTTGCTCTTTTTCCTGGACCACACAGCATGCTGTATTCTCTACCTGTAACACCACACAGCACACTGTATTCTTTACCTGTAACAGCACACTGCATTCTCTACCTGTAACACCTACACAGCGCTATATTTTCTACCTGTAACACCACAGAGCAAGCTGTATTCTCTACCTGTAACACACTGTATTCTCTACCTGTAACACCTACACAGCGCTGTATTTTCTACCTGTAACAGCACACTGTATTCTCTACCTGTAACACCACACAGCACACTGTATTCTGTACCTGTAACACCACACAGCACACTGTATTCTCTACCTGTAACACCTAACACCGCTGTATTCTCTACCTGTAACAGCACACTTCTACTACCTGTAACAGCACACAGCACGCTGTATTCTCTACCTGTAATACCACACTTCTACTACCTGTAACACCACACAGCACCCTGTATTCTCTACCTGTAACACCACACAGCACGCTGTATTCTCTACCTGTAACACCACACAGCACGCTGTATTCTCTACCTGTAACACCACACTTCTACTACCTGTAACACCACAAAGCAAGCTGTATTCTCTACCTGTAACACCACACAGCACGCTGTATTCTCTACCTGTAACAGCACGCTGTATTCTCTACCTGTAACACCACACATCACGCTGTATTCTCTACCTGTAACACCTAACACCGCTGTATTCTCTACCTGTAACACCACACAGCACGTTGTATTCTCTACCTGTAACACCTACACAGTGCTGTATACTCTACCTGTAACACCTACACAGCATACTGTATTTTCTACCTGTAACAACACACACAGCACGCTGTATTCTCTACCTGTAACACCACAAAGCAAGCTGTATTCTCTACCTGTAACACCTACACAGCGCTGTATTTTCTACCTGTAACAGCACACTGTATTCTCTACCTGTAACACCACACAGCACGCTGTATTCTCTACCTGTAACAACACACAGCACGCTGTATTCTCTACCTGTAACACCACACAGCACGCTGTATTCTCTACCTGTAACACCACACAGCACGCTGTATTCTCTACCTGTAACACCACACAGCACGCTGTATTCTCTACCTGTAACACCACACTTCTACTACCTGTAACACCATACAGCACGCTGTATTCTCGACCTGTAACACCACACAGCACGCTGTATTCTCTACCTGTAACACCACACAGCACGCTGTATTCTCTACCTGTAACACCACACAGCACGCTGTATTCTCTACCTGTAACACCACACTTCTACTACCTGTAACACCATACAGCACGCTGTATTCTCTACCTGTAACAACACACTTCTACTACCTGTAACACCACACAGCACGCTGTATTCTCTACCTGTAAAACCACACAGCACGCTGTATTCTCTACCTGTAACACCACACAGCACGCTGTATTCTCTACCTGTAACACCACACAGCACACTGTATTCTCTACCTGTAACACCACACAGCACGCTGTATTCTCTACCTGTAACACCACACAGCACGCTGTATTCTCTACCTGTAACACCACACAACACGCTGTATTCTCTACCTGTAACACCACACAGCACACTGTATTCTCGACCTGTAACACACAGCACGCTGTATTCTCTACCTGTAACACCTACACAGCGCTGTATTTTCTACCTGTAACACCTACACAGCACCCTGTATTCTCTACCTGTAACACCACAAAGCTGTATTCTCTACCTGTAACCCCACACAGCACGCTGTATTCTTTACCTGTAACAGCACACTGTATTCTCTACCTGTAACACCTACACAGCGCTGAAATTTTCTACCTGTAACACCACACAACACACTGTATACTCTACCTGTAACACCTACACAGCATACTGTATTTTCTACCTATAACAACACACAGCACGCTGTATTCTCTACCTGTAACGCCACAAAGCAAGCTGTATTCTCTACCTGTAACAGCACGCTGTATTCTCTACCTGTAACACCACACAGCACGCTGTATTCTCTACCTGTAACACCACGCAGCACGCTGTATTCTCTACCTGTAATACCACACTTCTACTACCTGTAACACCACACAGCAGCCTGTATTCTCTACCTGTAACACCACACAGCACGCTGTATTCTCTACCTGTAACACCACACAGCACGCTGTATTCTCTACCTGTAACACCACACTTCTATTACCTGTAACACCATACAGCACGCTGTATTCTCTACCTGTAACAGCACGCTGTATTCTCTACCTGTAACACCACACAGCACGCTGTATTCTCTACCTGTAACACCACACAGCACACTGTATATTCTACCTGTAACACCTACACAGCGCTGTATTTTCTACCTGTAACACCACACAACACACTGTATACTCTACCTGTTACACCTACACAGCATACTGTATTTTCTACCTGTAACACACAGCACGCTGTATTCTCTACCTGTAACACCACAGAACACGTTGTATTCTCTACCTGTAACAGCACACTGTATTCTCTACCTGTAACACCTACACAGCGCTGTATTTTCTACCTGTAACAGCACGCTGTATTCTCTACCTGTAACACCACACAGCACACTGTATTCTCTACCTGTAACACCTAACACCGCTGTATTCTCTACCTGTAACAGCACACTTCTACTACCTGTAACAGCACACAGCACGCTGTATTCTCTACCTGTAATACCACACTTCTACTACCTGTAACACCACACAGCACCCTGTATTCTCTACCTGTAACACCACACAGCACGCAGTATTCTCTACCTGTAACACCACACTTCTACTACCTGTAACACCACAAAGCAAGCTGTATTCTCTACCTGTAACAGCACACTGTATTCTCTACCTGTAACACCTACACAGCGCTGTATTTTCTACCTGTAACACCACACAACACACTGTATACTCTACCTGTAACACCTACACAGCATACTGTATTCTCTACCTGTAACACCACACAGCACACTGTATTCTCTACCTGTAACACCACACAACACGCTGTATTCTCTACCTGTAACACCACACAGCACACTGTATTCTCTACCTGTAACACCACACTTCTACTACCTGTAACACCACACAGCACGCTGTATTCTCTACCTGTAACACCACACAGCACGCTGTATTCTCTACCTGTAACACCACACAGCACGCTGTATTCTCTACCTGTAACACCACACAGCACACTGTATTCTCTACCTGTAACACCACACTTCTACTACCTGTAACACCACAAAGCAAGCTGTATTCTCTACTTGTAACAGCACACTGTATTCTCTACCTGTAACACCTACACAGCGCTGTATTTTCTACCTGTAACACCACACAACACACTGTATACTCTACCTGTAACACCTACACAGCATACTGTATTTTCTACCTATAACAACACACAGCACGCTGTATTCTCTACCTGTAACACCACACAGCACACTGTATTCTCTACCTGTAACACCACACAGCACACTGTTTTCTCTACCTGTAACAGCACACAGCACGCTGTATTCTCTACCTGTAACACCACACAGCACGCTGTATTCTCTACATGTAACACCACACAGCACGCTGTATTCTCTACCTGTAACAACACACTTCTACTACCTGTAACACCATACAGCACGCTGTATTCTCTACCTGTAATATCACACTTCTACTACCTGTAACACCACACAGCACCCTGTATTCTCTACCTCTAACAACACACAGCACGCTGTATTCTCTACCTGTAACACCACACAGCACGCTGTATTCTCTACCTGTAACACCACACTGTATTCTCTACCTGTAACACCTACACAGCGCTGTATTTTCTACCTGTAACAACACACAGCACGCTGTAACACCACAAAGCAAGCTGTATTCTCTACCCATAACACCTACACAGCACTGTATTTTCTACCTGTAACAACACACAGCACGCTGTATTCTCTACCTGTAACACCACACTGTATTCTCTACCTGTAACACCACACTGTATTCTCTACCTGTAACACCACACAGCACGCTGTATTCTCTACCTGTAACACCACACTGTATTTTCTACCTGTAACACCCACACAGCACCCTGTATTCTCTACCTGTAACACCACACAGCACGCTGTATTCTCTACCTGTAACACCACACAGCACGCTGTATTCTCTACCTGTAACACCACACAGCACGCTGTATTCTCTACCTGTAACACCACACTGTATTTTCTACCTGTAACACCCACACAGCACCCTGTATTCTCTACCTGTAACACCACACAGCACCCTGTATTCTCTACCTGTAACACCACACAGCAAGCTGTATTCTCTACCTGTAACACCACACAGCACCCTGTATTCTTTACCTGTAACAGCACACTGTATTCTCTACCTATAACAGCTACACAGCGCTGTATTTTCTACCTGTAACACCACACAACACACTGTATACTCTACCTGTAACACCTACACAGCATACTGTATTTTCTACCTATAACAACACACAGCACGCTGTATTCTCTACCTGTAACGCCACAAAGCAAGCTGTATTCTCTACCTGTAACACACTGTATTCTCTACCTGTAACACCACACAGCACACTGTATTCTCTACCTGTAACAGCACGCTGTATTCTCTACCTGTAACACCACACAGCACGCTGTATTCTCTACCTGTAACACCACACAACACGTTGTATTCTCTACCTGTAACACCTACACAGCGCTGTATTTTCTACCTGTAACACCTACACAGCATACTGTATTTTCTACCTATAACAACACACAGCACGCTGTATTCTCTACCTGTAACAGCACACAGCACGCTGTATTCTCTACCTGTAACACCACACAGCACGCTGTATTCTCTACATGTAACACCATACAGCACGCTGTATTCTCTACCTGTAATACCACACTTCTACTACCTGTAACACCACACAGCACGCTGTATTCTCTACCTGTAACAACACACTGTATTTTCTACCTATAACAACACACAGCACGCTGTATTCTCTACCTGTAACAGCACACAGCACCCTGTATTCTCTACCTGTAACACCACACAGCACGCTGTATTCTCTACCTGTAACACCACACTTCTACTACCTGTAACACTACAAAGCAAGCTGTATTCTCTACCTGTAACAGCACACTGTATTCTCTACCTATAACACCTACACAGCGCTGTATTTTCTACCTGTAACACCACACAACACACTGTATACTCTACCTGTAACACCTACCTATAACAACACACAGCACGCTGTATTCTCTACCTGTAACGCCACAAAGCAAGCTGTATTCTCTACCTGTAACACCACACAGCACGCTGTATTCTCTACCTGTAACACCTAACACCGCTGTATTCTTTACCTGTAACACCACACAGCACGCTGTATTCTCTACCTGTAACACCACACAACACGTTGTATTCTCTACCTGTAACACCTACACAGCGCTGTATTTTCTACCTGTAACACCACACAACACACTGTATACTCTACCTGTAACACCTACACAGCATACTGTATTTTTATCCCGTAACAACACACACCACGCTGTATTCTCTACCTGTAACACCACAGAGCAAGCTGTATTCTCTACCTGTAACACACTGTATTCTCTACCTGTAACACCTACACAGCGCTGTATTTTCTACCTGTAACAGCACACTGTATTCTCTACCTGTAACACCACACAGCACACTGTATTCTCTACCTGTAACACCACAAAGCAAGCTGTATTCTCTACCTGTAACACCACACAGCACGCTGTATTCTCTACCTGTAACAGCACGCTGTATTCTCTACCTGTAACACCACACAGCACGTTGTATTCTCTACCTGTAACAGCACACTGTATTCTCTACCTGTAACACCTACACAGTGCTGTATTTTCTACCTGTGACAGCACACTGTATTCTCTACATGTAACACCACACAGCACACTGTATTCTCTACATGTAACACCACACAGCACACTGTATTCTCTACCTGTAACACCTAACACCACTGTATTCTCTACCTGTAACAGCACACTTCTACTACCTGTAACAGCACACAGCACGCTGTATTCTCTACCTGTAATACCACACTTCTACTACCTGTAACACCACACAGCACCCTGTATTCTCTACCTGTAACACCACACAGCGCGCTGTATTCTCTACCTGTAACACCACACAGCACGCTGTATTCTCTACCTGTAACACCACACAGCACGCTGTATTCTCTACCTGTAACACCACACTTCTACTACCTGTAACACCACACAGCACGCTGTATTCTCTACCTGTAACACCACACAGCACGCTGTATTCTCTACCTGTAACACCTACACAGCGCTGTATTTTCTACCTGTAACACCACACAACACACTGTATACTCTACCTGTAACACCTACACAGCATACTGTATTTTCTACCTATAACAACACACAGCACGCTGTATTCTCTACCTGTAACACCACACAGCACACTGTATTCTCTACCTGTAACACCACACAGCACACTGTATTCTCTACCTGTAACACCACACAGCACACTGTTTTCTCTACCTGTAACAGCATACAGCACGCTGTATTCTCTACCTGTAACACCACACAGCACGCTGTATTCTCTACATGTAACACCATACAGCACGCTGTATTCTCTACCTGTAATACCACACTTCTACTACCTGTAACACCACACTTCTACTACCTGTAACACCACACAGCACCCTGTATTCTCTACCTCTAACACCACACAGCACGCTGTATTCTCTACCTGTAACACCACACAGCACGCTGTATTCTCTACCTGTAACACCACACAGCACGCTGTATTCTCTACCTGTAACACCACACTGTATTCTCTACCTGTAACACCACACAGCACACTGTATTCTCTACCTGTAACACCACACAGCACGCTGTATTCTCTACCTGTAACACCACACTTCTACTACCTGTAACACTACAAAGCAAGCTGTATTCTCTACCTGTAACAGCACACTGTATTCTCTACCTATAACAGCTACACAGCGCTGTATTTTCTACCTGTAACACCACACAACACACTGTATACTCTACCTGTAACACCTACACAGCATACTGTATTTTCTACCTATAACAACACACAGCACGCTGTATTCTCTACCTGTAACGCCACAAAGCAAGCTGTATTCTCTACCTGTAACACACTGTATTCTCTACCTGTAACACCACACAGCACACTGTATTCTCTACCTGTAACACCACACAGCACGCTGTATTCTCTACCTGTAACACCACACAACACGTTGTATTCTCTACCTGTAACACCTACACAGCGCTGTATTTTCTACCTGTAACACCTACACAGCATACTGTATTTTCTACCTGTAACACCTACACAGCATACTGTATTTTCTACCTGTAACAACACACAGCACGCTGTATTCTCTACCTCTAACACCTACACAGCGCTGTATTTTCTACCTGTAACAGCACACTGTATTCTCTACCTGTAACACCACACAGCACACTGTATTCTCTACCTGTAACACCACACTTCTACTACCTGTAACACCATACAGCACGCTGTATTCTCTACCTGTAACACACTGTATTCTCTACCTGTAACACCCACACAGCACCCTGTATTCTCTACCTGTAACACCACACAGCACGCTGTATTCTTTACCTGTAACAGCACACTGTATTCTCTACCTGTAACACCTACACAGCGCTGTATTTTCTACCTGTAACACCACACAACACACTGTATACTCTACCTTTAACACCTACACAGCATACTGTATTTTTATCCCGTAACACACAGCACGCTGTATTCTCTACCTGTAACAACACACAGCACGCTGTATTCTCTACCTGTAACACACTGTATTCTCTACCTGTAACACCTACACAGCGCTGTATTTTCTACCTGTAACAGCACACTGTATTCTCTACCTGTAACACCACACAGCACACTGTATTCTCTACCTGTAACAGCACACAGCACGCTGTATTCTCTACCTGTAACACCACACAGCACGCTGTATTCTCTACCTGTAACACCACACTTCTACTACCTGTAACACCACAAAGCAAGCTGTATTCTCTACCTGTAACACCACACAGCACGCTGTATTCTCTACCTGTAACACCTAACACCGCTGTATTCTCTACCTGTAACACCACACAGCACGTTGTATTCTCTACCTGTAACAGCACACTGTATTCTCTACCTGTAACACCTACACAGTGCTGTATTTTCTACCTGTAACAGCACACTGTATTCTCTACCTGTAACACCTACACAGCGCTGTATTTTCTACCTGTAACAGCACCCTGTATTCTCTACCTGTAACACCACACAGCACACTGTATTCTCTACCTGTAACACCACACAGCACGCTGTATTCTCTACCTGTAACAGCACACTTCTATTACCTGTAACACCATACAGCACGCTGTATTCTCTACCTGTAACAGCACACTGTATTCTCTACCTGTAACACCACACTTCTACTACCTGTAATACCACAAAGCAAGCTGTATTCTCTACCTGTAACACCTACACAGCGCTGTATTCTCTACCTGTAACACCTACACAGCGCTGTATTTTCTACCTGTAACACCACACAACATACTGTATACTCTACCTGTTACACCTACACAGCATACTGTATTTTCTACCTGTAACAGACAGCACGCTGTATTCTCTACCTGTAACACCACAAAGCAAGCTGTATTCCCTACCTGTAACAGCACACTGTATTCTCTACCTGTAACACCACACAGCACGCTGTATTCTCTACCTGTAACACCACACTTCTACTACCTGTAACACCACAAAGCAAGCTGTATTCTCTACCTGTAACACCACCCAGCACACTGTATTCTCTACCTGTAACACCTACACAGCGCTGTATTTTCTACCTGTAACACCACACAACACACTGTATACTCTACCTGTAACACCACACAACACACTGTATACTCTACCTGAAACACCTACACAGCATACTGTATTTTCTACCTATAACAACACACAGCACGCTGTATTCTCTACCTGTAACGCCACAAAGCAAGCTGTATTCTCTACCTGTAACACCACACAGCACACTGTATTTTCTACCTGTAACACCACACAGCACACTGTATTCTCTACCTGTAACACCACACAGCACACTGTATTCTCTACCTGTAACAGCACACAGCACGCTGTATTCTCTACCTGTAACACCACACAGCACGCTGTATTCTCTACATGTAACACCACACAGCACGCTGTATTCTCTACCTGTAACAACACACTTCTACTACCTGTAACACCACACAGCACCCTGTATTCTCTACCTGTTAAACCACACAGCACGCTGTATTCTCTACCTGTAACAGCACACTGTATTCTCTACCTGTAACACCACACTGTATTCTCTACCTGTAACACCACACAGCACACTGTATTCTCTACCTGTAACACCACACAGAACGCTGTATTCTCTACCTGTAACACCACACTGTATTCTCTACCTGTAACACCACACTGTATTCTCTACCTGTAACACCACACAGCACACTGTATTCTCTACCTGTAACACCACACAGAACGCTGTATTCTCTACCTGTAACACCACACAGAACGCTGTATTCTCTACCTGTAACACCACACAGCACGCTGTATTCTCTACCTGTAACACCTTCACAGCGCTGTATTTTCTACCTGTAACACCTACACAGCAACCTGTATTCTCTACCTGTAACACCACACAGCACGCTGTATTCTCTACCTGTAACACCACACAGCACGCTGTATTCTCTACCTGTAACACCACACAACACGCTGTATTCTCTAGCTGTAACACCACACTGTATTCTCTACCTGTAACACCTACACAGCGCTGTATTTTCTACCTGTAACACCACACAACACACTGTATACTCTACCTGTAACACCTACACAGCATACTGTATTTTCTACCTATAACAACACACAGCACGCTGTATTCTCTACCTGTAACGCCACAAAGCAAGCTATATTCTCTACCTGTAACACACTGTATTCTCTACCTGTAACAGCACGCTGTATTCTCTACCTGTAACACCTAACACCGCTGTATTCTCTACCTGTAACACCACACAGCACTCTGTATTCTCTACCTGTAACACCTAACACCGCTGTATTCTCTACCTGTAACACCACACAGCACACTGTATTCTCTACCTGTAACACCACACTTCTACTACCTGTAACACCATACAGCACGCTGTATTCTCTACCTGTAACAGCACGCTGTATTCTCTACCTGTAACACCACACAGCACGCTGTATTCTCTACCTGTAATACCACACTTCTACTACCTGTAACACCACACAGCATGCTGTATTCTCTACCTGTAACACCACACAGCATGCTGTATTCTCTACCTGTAACACCACACTTCTATTACCTGTAACACCATACAGCACGCTGTATTCTCTACCTGTAACAGCACGCTGTTTTCTCTACCTGTAACACCACACAACACACTGTATACTCTACCTGTTACACCTACACAGCATACTGTATTTTCTACCTGTAACACACAGCACGCTGTATTCTCTACCTGTAACACCACAGAACACGTTGTATTCTCTACCTGTAACAGCACACTGTATTCTCTACCTGTAACACCTACACAGCGCTGTATTTTCTACCTGTAACACCCACACAGCACCCTGTATTCTCTACCTGTAACACCACACAGCACACTGTATTCTCTACCTGTAACACCACACAGCACGCTGTATTCTCTACCTGTAACACCACACAGCACGCTGTATTCTCTACCTGTAACACCACACTTCTACTACCTGTAACACCACAAAGCAAGCTGTATTCTCTACCTGTAACAGCACACTGTATTCTCTACCTGTAACACCTACACAGCGCTGTATTTTCTACCTGTAACACCACACAACACACTGTATACTCTACCTGTAACACCTACACAGCATACTGTATTTTCTACCTATAACACCACACAGCACGCTGTATTCTCTACCTGTAACACCACACAGCACACTGTTTTCTCTACCTGTAACAGCACACAGCACGCTGTATTCTCTACCTGTAACACCACACAGCACGCTGTATTCTCTACATGTAACACCACACAGCACGCTGTATTCTCTACCTGTAACAACACACTTCTACTACCTGTAACACCATACAGCACGCTGTATTCTCTACCTGTAATACCACACTTCTACTACCTGTAACACCACACAGCACCCTGTATTCTCTACCTCTAACACCACACAGCACGCTGTATTCTCTACCTGTAACACCACACAGCACGCTGTATTCTCTACCTGTAACACCACACAGCACGCTGTATTCTCTACCTGTAACACCACACTGTATTCTCTACCTGTAACACCTACACAGCGCTGTATTTTCTACCTGTAACAACACACAGCACGCTGTAACACCACAAAGCAAGCTGTATTCTCTACCCATAACACCTACACAGCACTGTATTTTCTACCTGTAACACACAGCACGCTGTATTCTCTACCTGTAACACCACACTGTATTCTCTACCTGTAACACCACACTGTATTCTCTACCTGTAACACCACACAGCACGCTGTATTCTCTACCTGTAACACCACACAGCACGCTGTATTCTCTACCTGTAACACCACACTGTATTTTCTACCTGTAACACCACACAGCACGCTGTATTCTCTACCTGTAACACCACACTTCTACTACCTGTAACACTACAAAGCAAGCTGTATTCTCTACCTGTAACACCACACAGCACGCTGTATTCTTTACCTGTAACAGCACACTGTATTCTCTACCTATAACACCTACACAGCGCTGTATTTTCTACCTGTAACACCACACAACACACTGTATACTCTACCTGTAACACCTACACAGCATACTGTATTTTCTACCTATAACAACACACAGCACGCTGTATTCTCTACCTGTAACGCCACAAAGCAAGCTGTATTCTCTACCTGTAACACACTGTATTCTCTACCTGTAACACCACACAGCACTCTGTATTCTCTACCTGTAACAGCACACTGTATTCTATACCTGTAACACCACACAGCACGCTGTATTCTCTACCTGTAACACCTAACACCGCTGTATTCTTTACCTGTAACACCACACAGCACGCTGTATTCTCTACCTGTAACACCACACAACACGTTGTATTCTCTACCTGTAACACCTACACAGCGCTGTATTTTCTACCTGTAACACCTACACAGCATACTGTATTTTCTACCTGTAACAACACACAGCACGCTGTATTCTCTACCTCTAACACCTACACAGCGCTGTATTTTCTACCTGTAACAGCACACTGTATTCTCTACCTGTAACACCACACACCACACTGTATTCTCTACCTGTAACACCACACTGTATTCTCTACCTGTAACACCACACTTCTACTACCTGTAACACCATACAGCACGCTGTATTCTCTACCTGTAACACCACACAGCATGCTGTATTCTCTACCTGTAACACACTGTATTCTCTACCTGTAACACCACACAGCACGCTGTATTCTCTACCTGTAACACCACACAGCACGCTGTATTCTTTACCTGTAACAGCACACTGTATTCTCTACCTGTAACACCTACACAGCGCTGTATTTTCTACCTGTAACACCACACAACACACTGTATACTCTACCTGTAACACCTACACAGCATACTGTATTTTTATCCCGTAACAACACACAGCACGCTGTATTCTCTACCTGTAACACCACAGAGCAAGCTGTATTCTCTACCTGTAACACACTGTATTCTCTACCTGTAACACCTACACAGCGCTGTATTTTCTACCTGTAACAGCACACTGTATTCTCTACCTGTAACACCACACAGCACACTGTATTCTCTACCTGTAACACCACACAGCA
The DNA here is from genome assembly GCF_027789765.1 of Dendropsophus ebraccatus. Lineage (NCBI taxonomy): Eukaryota > Metazoa > Chordata > Amphibia > Anura > Hylidae > Dendropsophus > Dendropsophus ebraccatus. The sequence goes on along the minus strand of NC_091466.1, from coordinate 74,866,352 downwards.
CACTGTATTCTCTACCTGTAACAGCACACTTCTACTACCTGTAACAGCACACAGCACGCTGTATTCTCTACCTGTAATACCACACTTCTACTACCTGTAACACCACACAGCACCCTGTATTCTCTACCTGTAACACCACACAGCACGCTGTATTCTCTACCTGTAACACCACACAGCACGCTGTATTCTCTACCTGTAACACCACACAGCACGCTGTATTCTCTACCTGTAACACCACACTTCTACTACCTGTAACACCACAAAGCAAGCTGTATTCTCTACCTGTAACACCACACAGCACGCTGTATTCTCTACCTGTAACAGCACGCTGTATTCTCTACCTGTAACACCACACATCACGCTGTATTCTCTACCTGTAACACCTAACACCGCTGTATTCTCTACCTGTAACACCACACAGCACGTTGTATTCTCTACCTGTAACAGCACACTGTATTCTCTACCTGTAACACCTACACAGCATACTGTATTTTCTACCTGTAACAACACACACAGCACGCTGTATTCTCTACCTGTAACACCACAAAGCAAGCTGTATTCTCTACCTGTAACACCTACACAGCGCTGTATTTTCTACCTGTAACAGCACACTGTATTCTCTACCTGTAACACCATACAGCATGCTGTATTCTGTACCTGTAACACCTACACAGCGCTGTATTTTCTACCTGTAACACCCACACAGCACCCTGTATTCTCTACCTGTAACACCACACAGCACGCTGTATTCTCTACCTGTAACACCTAACACCGCTGTATTCTCTACCTGTAACACCACAGAACACGTTGTATTCTCTACCTGTAACAGCACACTGTATTCTCTACCTGTAACACCTACACAGCGCTGTATTTTCTACCTGTAACACCTAACAGCGCTGTATTCTCTACCTGTAACACCACACTGTATTGTCTACCTGTACCAACACAGTGTATTCTCTACCTGTAACACCACACAGCACACTGTATTCTCTACCTGTAATACCACACTTCTACTACCTGTAACACCACACAGCACGCTGTATTCTCTACCTGTAACACCACACGGCACACTGTATTCTCTACCTGTAACACCACAAAGCACGCTGTATTCTCTACCTGTAACACCACACAACACGCTGTATTCTCTACCTGTAACACCACACAGCACACTGTATTCTCGACCTGTAATACCACACTTCTACTACCTGTAACACCATACAGCACGCTGTATTCTCTACATGTAACTCCACACAGCACGCTGTATTCTCTACCTGTAACACCACACAGCACACTGTATTCTCTACCTGTAACACCACACAGCACACTGTTTTCTCTACCTGTAACAGCACACAGCACGCTGTATTCTCTACCTGTAACACCACACAGCACGCTGTATTCTCTACATGCAACACCATACAGCACGCTGTATTCTCTACCTGTAATACCACACTTCTACTACCTGTAACACCACACAGCACCCTGTATTCTCTACCTCTAACACCACACAGCACGCTGTATTCTCTACCTGTAACACCACACAGCACGCTGTATTCTCTACCTGTAACAACACACTGTATTTTCTACCTGTAACACCCACACAGCACCCTGTATTCTCTACCTGTAACACCACACAGCACGCTGTATTCTCTACCTGTAACACCACACTTCTACTACCTGTAACACTACAAAGCAAGCTGTATTCTCTACCTGTAACACCACACTGTATTCTCTACCTGTAACACCACACAGCACACTGTATTCTCTACCTGTAACACCACACAGCACGCTGTATTCTCTACCTGTAACAACACACTGTATTTTCTACCTGTAACACCCACACAGCACCCTGTATTCTCTACCTGTAACACCACACAGCACGCTGTATTCTCTACCTGTAACACCACACTTCTACTACCTGTAACACTACAAAGCAAGCTGTATTCTCTACCTGTAACAGCACACTGTATTCTCTACCTATAACACCTACACAGCGCTGTGTTTTCTACCTGTAACACCACACAACACACTGTATACTCTACCTGTAACACCTACACAGCATACTGTATTCTCTACCTATAACAACACACAGCACGCTGTATTCTCTACCTGTAACGCCACAAAGCAAGCTGTATTCTCTACCTGTAACACACTGTATTCTCTACCTGTAACACCACACAGCACACTGTATTCTCTACCTGTAACAGCACGCTGTATTCTCTACCTGTAACACCACACAGCACGCTGTATTCTCTACCTGTAACACCTAACACCGCTGTATTCTTTACCTGTAACACCACACAGCACGCTGTATTCTCTACCTGTAACACCACACAACACGTTGTATTCTCTACCTGTAACACCTACACAGCATACTGTATTTTCTACCTGTAACACCTACACAGCATACTGTATTTTCTACCTGTAACAACACACAGCACGCTGTATTCTCTACCTCTAACACCTACACAGCGCTGTATTTTCTACCTGTAACAGCACACTGTATTCTCTACCTGTAACAGCACACTGTATTCTCTACCTGTAACACCACACAGCACACTGTATTCTCTACCTGTAACACCACACAGCACACTGTATTCTCTACCTGTAACACCACACTTCTACTACCTGTAACACCATACAGCACGCTGTATTCTCTACCTGTAACACCACACAGCATGCATATAGTACAAGTTGGATCCGCGGTAACGCAGTGCGGGATGCACAGTCCTCACGGGGTTCGACCCTCACCCCAATCGTATTCCAGGAAAAAGAGCAAAGGACAGCATCTCCTCATAAAGTGCTTATAGTTTTATTGTGCCAGTTTGCAAAAAGAAAGTGCAACGTTTCAGCTCTATGAGCCTTTGTCAAGCATGACAAAGGCTCATAGAGCTGAAACGTTGCACTTTCTTTTTGCAAACTGGCACAATAAAACTATAAGCACTTTATGAGGAGATGCTGTCCTTTGCTCTTTTTCCTGGACCACACAGCATGCTGTATTCTCTACCTGTAACACCACACAGCACACTGTATTCTTTACCTGTAACAGCACACTGCATTCTCTACCTGTAACACCTACACAGCGCTATATTTTCTACCTGTAACACCACAGAGCAAGCTGTATTCTCTACCTGTAACACACTGTATTCTCTACCTGTAACACCTACACAGCGCTGTATTTTCTACCTGTAACAGCACACTGTATTCTCTACCTGTAACACCACACAGCACACTGTATTCTGTACCTGTAACACCACACAGCACACTGTATTCTCTACCTGTAACACCTAACACCGCTGTATTCTCTACCTGTAACAGCACACTTCTACTACCTGTAACAGCACACAGCACGCTGTATTCTCTACCTGTAACACCACACAGCACGCTGTATTCTCTACCTGTAACACCACACTTCTACTACCTGTAACACCACAAAGCAAGCTGTATTCTCTACCTGTAACACCACACAGCACGCTGTATTCTCTACCTGTAACAGCACGCTGTATTCTCTACCTGTAACACCACACATCACGCTGTATTCTCTACCTGTAACACCTAACACCGCTGTATTCTCTACCTGTAACACCACACAGCACGTTGTATTCTCTACCTGTAACACCTACACAGTGCTGTATTTTCTACCTGTAACACCACACAACACACTGTATACTCTACCTGTAACACCTACACAGCATACTGTATTTTCTACCTGTAACAACACACACAGCACGCTGTATTCTCTACCTGTAACACCACAAAGCAAGCTGTATTCTCTACCTGTAACACCTACACAGCGCTGTATTTTCTACCTGTAACAGCACACTGTATTCTCTACCTGTAACACCACACAGCACGCTGTATTCTCTACCTGTAACAACACACAGCACGCTGTATTCTCTACCTGTAACACCACACAGCACGCTGTATTCTCTACCTGTAACACCACACAGCACGCTGTATTCTCTACCTGTAACACCACACTTCTACTACCTGTAACACCATACAGCACGCTGTATTCTCGACCTGTAACACACAGCACGCTGTATTCTCTACCTGTAACACCACACTTCTACTACCTGTAACACCACACAGCACGCTGTATTCTCTACCTGTAACACCACACAGCACGCTGTATTCTCTACCTGTAACACCACACAGCACGCTGTATTCTCTACCTGTAACACCACACTTCTACTACCTGTAACACCATACAGCACGCTGTATTCTCTACCTGTAACAACACACTTCTACTACCTGTAACACCACACAGCACGCTGTATTCTCTACCTGTAAAACCACACAGCACGCTGTATTCTCTACCTGTAACACCACACAGCACGCTGTATTCTCTACCTGTAACACCACACAGCACGCTGTATTCTCTACCTGTAACACCACACAGCACGCTGTATTCTCTACCTGTAACACCACACAGCACGCTGTATTCTCTACCTGTAACACCACACAACACGCTGTATTCTCTACCTGTAACACCACACAGCACACTGTATTCTCGACCTGTAACACACAGCACGCTGTATTCTCTACCTGTAACAACACACTTCTACTACCTGTAACACCATACAGCACGCTGTATTCTCTACCTGTAACACACTGTATTCTCTACCTGTAACACCTACACAGCGCTGTATTTTCTACCTGTAACACCTACACAGCACCCTGTATTCTCTACCTGTAACACCACAAAGCTGTATTCTCTACCTGTAACCCCACACAGCACGCTGTATTCTTTACCTGTAACACCACACAACACGCTGTATTCTCTACCTGTAACACCTACACAGCGCTGTATTTTCTACCTGTAACACCTACACAGCACCCTGTATTCTCTACCTGTAACACCACACAGCACGCTGTATTCTCTACCTGTAACACCACACTTCTACTACTTGTAACACCACAAAGCTGTATTCTCTACCTGTAACCCCAAACAGCACGCTGTATTCTTTACCTGTAACAGCACACTGTATTCTCTACCTGTAACACCTACACAGCGCTGAAATTTTCTACCTGTAACACCACACTTCTACTACTTGTAACACCACAAAGCTGTATTCTCTACCTGTAACCCCACACAGCACGCTGTATTCTTTACCTGTAACAGCACACTGTATTCTCTACCTGTAACACCACACAGCACGCTGTATTCTCTACCTGTAACACCACACAGCACGCTGTATTCTCTACCTGTAACACCACACTTCTATTACCTGTAACACCATACAGCACGCTGTATTCTCTACCTGTAACAGCACGCTGTATTCTCTACCTGTAACACCACACAGCACGCTGTATTCTCTACCTGTAACACCACACAGCACACTGTATATTCTACCTGTAACACCTACACAGCGCTGTATTTTCTACCTGTAACACCACACAACACACTGTATACTCTACCTGTTACACCTACACAGCATACTGTATTTTCTACCTGTAACACACAGCACGCTGTATTCTCTACCTGTAACACCACAGAACACGTTGTATTCTCTACCTGTAACAGCACACTGTATTCTCTACCTGTAACACCTACACAGCGCTGTATTTTCTACCTGTAACAGCACGCTGTATTCTCTACCTGTAACACCACACAGCACACTGTATTCTCTACCTGTAACACCTAACACCGCTGTATTCTCTACCTGTAACAGCACACTTCTACTACCTGTAACAGCACACAGCACGCTGTATTCTCTACCTGTAATACCACACTTCTACTACCTGTAACACCACACAGCACCCTGTATTCTCTACCTGTAACACCACACAGCACGCTGTATTCTCTACCTGTAACACCACACAGCACACTGTATTCTCTACCTGTAACACCACACTTCTACTACCTGTAACACCACAAAGCAAGCTGTATTCTCTACCTGTAACAGCACACTGTATTCTGTACCTGTAACACCTACACAGCGCTGTATTTTCTACCTGTAACACCACACAACACACTGTATACTCTACCTGTAACACCTACACAGCATACTGTATTCTCTACCTGTAACACCACACAGCACACTGTATTCTCTACCTGTAACACCACACAACACGCTGTATTCTCTACCTGTAACACCACACAGCACACTGTATTCTCTACCTGTAACACCACACTTCTACTACCTGTAACACCATACAGCACGCTGTATTCTCTACCTGTAACAACACACTTCTACTACCTGTAACACCACACAGCACGCTGTATTCTCTACCTGTAACACCACACAGCACGCTGTATTCTCTACCTGTAACACCACACAGCACGCTGTATTCTCTACCTGTAACACCACACAGCACACTGTATTCTCTACCTGTAACACCACACTTCTACTACCTGTAACACCACAAACCAAGCTGTATTCTCTACTTGTAACAGCACACTGTATTCTCTACCTGTAACACCTACACAGCGCTGTATTTTCTACCTGTAACACCACACAACACACTGTATACTCTACCTGTAACACCTACACAGCATACTGTATTTTCTACCTATAACACCACACAGCACGCTGTATTCTCTACCTGTAACACCACACAGCACACTGTATTCTCTACCTGTAACACCACACAGCACACTGTTTTCTCTACCTGTAACAGCACACAGCACGCTGTATTCTCTACCTGTAACACCACACAGCACGCTGTATTCTCTACATGTAACACCACACAGCACGCTGTATTCTCTACCTGTAACAACACACTTCTACTACCTGTAACACCATACAGCACGCTGTATTCTCTACCTGTAATACCACACTTCTACTACCTGTAACACCACACAGCACCCTGTATTCTCTACCTCTAACAACACACAGCACGCTGTATTCTCTACCTGTAACACCACACAGCACGCTGTATTCTCTACCTGTAACGCCACACTGTATTCTCTACCTGTAACACCTACACAGCGCTGTATTTTCTACCTGTAACAACACACAGCACGCTGTAACACCACAAAGCAAGCTGTATTCTCTACCCATAACACCTACACAGCACTGTATTTTCTACCTGTAACAACACACAGCACGCTGTATTCTCTACCTGTAACACCACACTGTATTCTCTACCTGTAACACCACACAGCACGCTGTATTCTCTACCTGTAACACCACACTGTATTTTCTACCTGTAACACCCACACAGCACCCTGTATTCTCTACCTGTAACACCACACAGCACGCTGTATTCTCTACCTGTAACACCACACTTCTACTACCTGTAACACTACAAAGCAAGCTGTATTCTCTACCTGTAAAACCACACAGCACCCTGTATTCTTTACCTGTAACAGCACACTGTATTCTCTACCTATAACAGCTACACAGCGCTGTATTTTCTACCTGTAACACCACACAACACACTGTATACTCTACCTGTAACACCTACACAGCATACTGTATTTTCTACCTATAACAACACACAGCACGCTGTATTCTCTACCTGTAACGCCACAAAGCAAGCTGTATTCTCTACCTGTAACACACTGTATTCTCTACCTGTAACACCACACAGCACACTGTATTCTCTACCTGTAACAGCACGCTGTATTCTCTACCTGTAACACCACACAGCACGCTGTATTCTCTACCTGTAACACCACACAACACGTTGTATTCTCTACCTGTAACACCTACACAGCGCTGTATTTTCTACCTGTAACACCTACACAGCATACTGTATTTTCTACCTATAACAACACACAGCACGCTGTATTCTCTACCTGTAACAGCACACAGCACGCTGTATTCTCTACCTGTAACACCACACAGCACGCTGTATTCTCTACATGCAACACCATACAGCACGCTGTATTCTCTACCTGTAATACCACACTTCTACTACCTGTAACACCACACAGCACGCTGTATTCTCTACCTGTAACAACACACTGTATTTTCTACCTATAACAACACACAGCACGCTGTATTCTCTACCTGTAACAGCACACAGCACCCTGTATTCTCTACCTGTAACACCACACTTCTACTACCTGTAACACTACAAAGCAAGCTGTATTCTCTACCTGTAACAGCACACTGTATTCTCTACCTATAACACCTACACAGCGCTGTATTTTCTACCTGTAACACCACACAACACACTGTATACTCTACCTGTAACACCTACCTATAACAACACACAGCACGCTGTATTCTCTACCTGTAACGCCACAAAGCAAGCTGTATTCTCTACCTGTAACACCACACAGCACGCTGTATTCTCTACCTGTAACACCTAACACCGCTGTATTCTTTACCTGTAACACCACACAGCACGCTGTATTCTCTACCTGTAACACCACACAACACGTTGTATTCTCTACCTGTAACACCTACACAGCGCTGTATTTTCTACCTGTAACACCACACAACACACTGTATACTCTACCTGTAACACCTACACAGCATACTGTATTTTTATCCCGTAACAACACACAGCACGCTGTATTCTCTACCTGTAACACCACAGAGCAAGCTGTATTCTCTACCTGTAACACACTGTATTCTCTACCTGTAACACCTACACAGCGCTGTATTTTCTACCTGTAACAGCACACTGTATTCTCTACCTGTAACACCACACAGCACACTGTATTCTCTACCTGTAACAGCACACAGCACGCTGTATTCTCTACCTGTAACACCACAAAGCAAGCTGTATTCTCTACCTGTAACACCACACAACACGCTGTATTCTCTACCTGTAACACCTACACAGCGCTGTATTTTCTACCTGTAACACCTACACAGCACCCTGTATTCTCTACCTGTAACACCACACAGCACGCTGTATTCTCTACCTGTAACACCACACTTCTACTACTTGTAACACCACAAAGCTGTATTCTCTACCTGTAACCCCACACAGCACGCTGTATTCTTTACCTGTAACAGCACACTGTATTCTCTACCTGTAACACCTACACAGCGCTGAAATTTTCTACCTGTAACACCACACTTCTACTACTTGTAACACCACAAAGCTGTATTCTCTACCTGTAACCCCACACAGCACGCTGTATTCTTTACCTGTAACAGCACACTGTATTCTCTACCTGTAACACCACACAGCACGCTGTATTCTCTACCTGTAACACCACACAGCACGCTGTATTCTCTACCTGTAACACCACACTTCTATTACCTGTAACACCATACAGCACGCTGTATTCTCTACCTGTAACAGCACGCTGTATTCTCTACCTGTAACACCACACAGCACGCTGTATTCTCTACCTGTAACACCACACAGCACACTGTATATTCTACCTGTAACACCTACACAGCGCTGTATTTTCTACCTGTAACACCACACAACACACTGTATACTCTACCTGTTACACCTACACAGCATACTGTATTTTCTACCTGTAACACACAGCACGCTGTATTCTCTACCTGTAACACCACAGAACACGTTGTATTCTCTACCTGTAACAGCACACTGTATTCTCTACCTGTAACACCTACACAGCGCTGTATTTTCTACCTGTAACAGCACACTGTATTCTCTACCTGTAACACCACACAGCACACTGTATTCTCTACCTGTAACACCTAACACCGCTGTATTCTCTACCTGTAACAGCACACTTCTACTACCTGTAACAGCACACAGCACGCTGTATTCTCTACCTGTAATACCACACTTCTACTACCTGTAACACCACACAGCACCCTGTATTCTCTACCTGTAACACCACACAGCACGCAGTATTCTCTACCTGTAACACCACACAGCACACTGTATTCTCTACCTGTAACACCACACTTCTACTACCTGTAACACCACAAAGCAAGCTGTATTCTCTACCTGTAACAGCACACTGTATTCTCTACCTGTAACACCTACACAGCGCTGTATTTTCTACCTGTAACACCACACAACACACTGTATACTCTACCTGTAACACCTACACAGCATACTGTATTCTCTACCTGTAACACCACACAGTATTCTCTACCTGTAACACGACACAACACGCTGTATTCTCTACCTGTAACACCACACAGCACACTGTATTCTCTACCTGTAACACCACACTTCTACTACCTGTAACACCATACAGCACGCTGTATTCTCTACCTGTAACAACACACTTCTACTACCTGTAACACCACACAGCACGCTGTATTCTCTACCTGTAACACCACACAGCACGCTGTATTCTCTACCTGTAACACCACACAGCACGCTGTATTCTCTACCTGTAACACCACACAGCACGCTGTATTCTCTACCTGTAACACCACACTTCTACTACCTGTAACACCACAAAGCAAGCTGTATTCTCTACTTGTAACAGCACACTGTATTCTCTACCTGTAACACCTACACAGCGCTGTATTTTCTACCTGTAACACCACACAACACACTGTATACTCTACCTGTAACACCTACACAGCATACTGTATTTTCTACCTATAACAACACACAGCACGCTGTATTCTCTACCTGTAACACCACACAGCACACTGTATTCTCTACCTGTAACACCACACAGCAAGCTGTATTCTCTACCTGTAACAACACACTGTATTCTCTACCTGTAACACCTACACAGCGCTGTATTTTCTACCTGTAACAACACACAGCACGCTGTAACACCACAAACCAAGCTGTATTCTCTACCTGTAACAGCACACTGTATTCTCTACCTGTAACACCTACACAGCGCTGTATTTTCTACCTGTAACACCACACAACACACTGTATACTCTACCTGTAACACCTACACAGCATACTGTATTTTCTACCTGTAACAACACACAGCACGCTGTATTCTCTACCTGTAACACCACAAAGCAAGCTGTATTCTCTACCTGTAACACCTCAGAACACGTTGTATTCTCTACCTGTAACAGCACACTGTATTCTCTACCTGTAACACCTCAGAACACGTTGTATTCTCTACCTGTAACACCTCAGAACACGTTGTATTCTCTACCTGTAACAGCACACTGTATTCTCTACCTGTAACACCTACACAGCGCTGTATTTTCTACCTGTAACACCACACAACACACTGTATACTCTACCTGTAACACCTACACAGCGCTGTATTTTCTACCTGTAACAGCACACTGTATTCTCTACCTGTAACACTACACAGCACACTGTATTCTCTACCTGTAACACCACGCAGCACACTGTATTCTCTACCTGTAACAGCACACTGTATCCTCTACCTGTAACACCACACAGCACACTGTATTCTCTACCTGTAACACCACACAGCACACTGTATTCTCTACCTGTAACACCACACTTCTACTACCTGTAACACCATACAGCACGCTGTATTCTCTACCTGTAAGACCACACAGCACGCTGTATTCTCTACCTGTAACACCTAACACCGCTGTATTCTCTACCTGTAACACCACACAGCACTGTATTCCCTACCTGTAACACCACACAGCACGCTGTATTCTCTACCTGTAACACCACACTTCTACTACCTGTAACCGCACACAGCACGCTATATTCTCTACCTGTAACACCACACAGCACACTGTATTCTCTACCTGTAACACCACACAGCACAATGTATTCTCTACCTGTAACACCACACAGCATACTGTATTCTCTACCTGTAAAAGCACACTGTATTGTCTACCTGTATCAACAATGTATTCTCTACCTGTAACACCACACTTCTACTACCTGTAAGACCTTGCAGCACGCTGTATTCTCTACCTGTAATACCACACTTCTACTACCTGTAACACCACACAGCACCCTGTATTCTCTACCTGTAACACCACGCAGCACGCTGTATTCTCTACCTGTAATACCACACTTCTACTACCTGTAACACCTACACAGCATACTGTATTTTTATCCCGTAACAACACACAGCACGCTGTATTCTCTACCTGTAACACCACAAAGCAAGCTGTATTCTCTACCTGTAACACCACACAGCACACTGTATTCTCTACCTGTAACACCTAACACCGCTGTATTCTCTACCTGTAACACCACACAGCACGCTGTATTCTCTACCTGTAACACCACACAGCACGCTGTATTCTCTACCTGTAACAGCACACTTCTATTACCTGTAACACCATACAGCACGCTGTATTCTCTACCTGTAACAGCACACTGTATTCTCTACCTGTAACACCACACTTCTACTACCTGTAATACCACAAAGCAAGCTGTATTCTCTACCTGTAACACCTACACAGCGCTGTATTCTCTACCTGTAACACCTACACAGCGCTGTATTTTCTACCTGTAACACCACACAACATACTGTATACTCTACCTGTTACACCTACACAGCATACTGTATTTTCTACCTGTAACAGACAGCACGCTGTATTCTCTACCTGTAACACCACAAAGCAAGCTGTATTCCCTACCTGTAACAGCACACTGTATTCTCTACCTGTAACACCACACAGCACGCTGTATTCTCTACCTGTAACACCACACTTCTACTACCTGTAACACCACAAAGCAAGCTGTATTCTCTACCTGTAACACCACACAGCACACTGTATTCTCTACCTGTAACACCTACACAGCGCTGTATTTTCTACCTGTAACACCACACAACACACTGTATACTCTACCTGTAACACCACACAACACACTGTATACTCTACCTGAAACACCTACACAGCATACTGTATTTTCTACCTATAACAACACACAGCACGCTGTATTCTCTACCTGTAACGCCACAAAGCAAGCTGTATTCTCTACCTGTAACACCACACAGCACACTGTATTCTCTACCTGTAACACCACACAGCACACTGTATTCTCTACCTGTAACACCACACAGCACACTGTATTCTCTACCTGTAACAGCACACAGCACGCTGTATTCTCTACCTGTAACACCACACAGCACGCTGTATTCTCTACATGTAACACCACACAGCACGCTGTATTCTCTACCTGTAACAGCACACTGTATTCTCTACCTGTAACACCACACTGTATTCTCTACCTGTAACACCACAAAGCACACTGTATTCTCTACCTGTAACACCACACAGAACGCTGTATTCTCTACCTGTAACACCACACAGAACGCTGTATTCTCTACCTGTAACACCACACAGCACGCTGTATTCTCTACCTGTAACACCTTCACAGCGCTGTATTTTCTACCTGTAACACCTACACAGCAACCTGTATTCTCTACCTGTAACACCACACAGCACGCTGTATTCTCTACCTGTAACACCACACAGCACGCTGTATTCTCTACCTGTAACACCACACAACACGCTGTATTCTCTACCTGTAACAGCACGCTGTATTCTCTACCTGTAACACCTACACAGCGCTGTATTTTCTACCTGTAACACCACACAACACACTGTATACTCTACCTGTAACACCTACACAGCATACTGTATTTTCTACCTATAACAACACACAGCACGCTGTATTCTCTACCTGTAACGCCACAAAGCAAGCTATATTCTCTACCTGTAACACACTGTATTCTCTACCTGTAACAGCACGCTGTATTCTCTACCTGTAACACCTAACACCGCTGTATTCTCTACCTGTAACACCACACAGCACTCTGTATTCTCTACCTGTAACACCTAACACCGCTGTATTCTCTACCTGTAACACCACACAGCACACTGTATTCTCTACCTGTAACACCACACTTCTACTACCTGTAACACCATACAGCACGCTGTATTCTCTACCTGTAACAGCACGCTGTATTCTCTACCTGTAACACCACACAGCACGCTGTATTCTCTACCTGTAATACCACACTTCTACTACCTGTAACACCACACAGCAGCCTGTATTCTCTACCTGTAACACCACACAGCATGCTGTATTCTCTACCTGTAACACCACACTTCTATTACCTGTAACACCATACAGCACGCTGTATTCTCTACCTGTAACAGCACGCTGTTTTCTCTACCTGTAACACCACACAACACACTGTATACTCTACCTGTTACACCTACACAGCATACTGTATTTTCTACCTGTAACACACAGCACGCTGTATTCTCTACCTGTAACACCACAGAACACGTTGTATTCTCTACCTGTAACAGCACACTGTATTCTCTACCTGTAACACCTACACAGCGCTGTATTTTCTACCTGTAACACCCACACAGCACCCTGTATTCTCTACCTGTAACACCACACAGCACACTGTATTCTCTACCTGTAACACCACACAGCACGCTGTATTCTCTACCTGTAACACCACACAGCACACTGTATTCTCTACCTGTAACACCACACTTCTACTACCTGTAACACCACAAAGCAAGCTGTATTCTCTACCTGTAACAGCACACTGTATTCTCTACCTGTAACACCTACACAGCGCTGTATTTTCTACCTGTAACACCACACAACACACTGTATACTCTACCTGTAACACCTACACAGCATACTGTATTTTCTACCTATAACACCACACAGCACGCTGTATTCTCTACCTGTAACACCACACAGCACACTGTTTTCTCTACCTGTAACAGCACACAGCACGCTGTATTCTCTACCTGTAACACCACACAGCACGCTGTATTCTCTACATGTAACACCACACAGCACGCTGTATTCTCTACCTGTAACAACACACTTCTACTACCTGTAACACCATACAGCACGCTGTATTCTCTACCTGTAATACCACACTTCTACTACCTGTAACACCACACAGCACCCTGTATTCTCTACCTCTAACACCACACAGCACGCTGTATTCTCTACCTGTAACACCACACAGCACGCTGTATTCTCTACCTGTAACACCACACAGCACGCTGTATTCTCTACCTGTAACACCACACTGTATTCTCTACCTGTAACACCTACACAGCGCTGTATTTTCTACCTGTAACAACACACAGCACGCTGTAACACCACAAAGCAAGCTGTATTCTCTACCCATAACACCTACACAGCACTGTATTTTCTACCTGTAACACACAGCACGCTGTATTCTCTACCTGTAACACCACACTGTATTCTCTACCTGTAACACCACACTGTATTCTCTACCTGTAACACCACACAGCACGCTGTATTCTCTACCTGTAACACCACACAGCACGCTGTATTCTCTACCTGTAACACCACACTGTATTTTCTACCTGTAACACCACACAGCACGCTGTATTCTCTACCTGTAACACCACACTTCTACTACCTGTAACACTACAAAGCAAGCTGTATTCTCTACCTGTAACACCACACAGCACGCTGTATTCTTTACCTGTAACAGCACACTGTATTCTCTACCTATAACACCTACACAGCGCTGTATTTTCTACCTGTAACACCACACAACACACTGTATACTCTACCTGTAACACCTACACAGCATACTGAATTTTCTACCTATAACAACACACAGCACGCTGTATTCTCTACCTGTAACGCCACAAAGCAAGCTGTATTCTCTACCTGTAACACACTGTATTCTCTACCTGTAACACCACACAGCACTCTGTATTCTCTACCTGTAACAGCACACTGTATTCTATACCTGTAACACTACACAGCACGCTGTATTCTCTACCTGTAACACCTAACACCGCTGTATTCTTTACCTGTAACACCACACAGCACGCTGTATTCTCTACCTGTAACACCACACAACACGTTGTATTCTCTACCTGTAACACCTACACAGCGCTGTATTTTCTACCTGTAACACCTACACAGCATACTGTATTTTCTACCTGTAACAACACACAGCACGCTGTATTCTCTACCTCTAACACCTACACAGCGCTGTATTTTCTACCTGTAACAGCACACTGTATTCTCTACCTGTAACAGCACACTGTATTCTCTACCTGTAACACCACACTGTATTCTCTACCTGTAACACCACACTTCTACTACCTGTAACACCATACAGCACGCTGTATTCTCTACCTGTAACACCACACAGCATGCTGTATTCTCTACCTGTAACACACTGTATTCTCTACCTGTAACACCACACAGCACGCTGTATTCTCTACCTGTAACACCACACAGCACGCTGTATTCTTTACCTGTAACAGCACACAGTATTCTCTACCTGTAACACCTACACAGCGCTGTATTTTCTACCTGTAACACCACACAACACACTGTATACTCTACCTGTAACACCTACACAGCATACTGTATTTTTATCCCGTAACAACACACAGCACGCTGTATTCTCTACCTGTAACACCACAGAGCAAGCTGTATTCTCTACCTGTAACACACTGTATTCTCTACCTGTAACACCACACTGTATTCTCTACCTGTAACACCACACAGCACACTGTATTCTCTACCTGTAACACCACACAGCACACTGTATTCTCTACCTGTAACAGCACACTTCTACTACCTGTAACAGCACACAGCACGCTGTATTCTCTACCTGTAATACCACACTTCTACTACCTGTAACACCACACAGCACCCTGTATTCTCTACCTGTAACACCACACAGCGCGCTGCATTCTCTACCTGTAACACCACACAGCACGCTGTATTCTCTACCTGTAACACCACACAGCACGCTGTATTCTCTACCTGTAACACCACACTTCTACTACCTGTAACACCACAAAGCAAGCTGTATTCTCTACCTGTAACACCACACAGCACGCTGTATTCTCTACCTGTAACAGCACGCTGTATTCTCTACCTGTAACACCACACATCACGCTGTATTCTCTACCTGTAACACCTAACACCGCTGTATTCTCTACCTGTAACACCACACAGCACGTTGTATTCTCTACCTGTAACAGCACACTGTATTCTCTACCTGTAACACCTACACAGCATACTGTATTTTCTACCTGTAACAACACACACAGCACGCTGTATTCTCTACCTGTAACACCACAAAGCAAGCTGTATTCTCTACCTGTAACACCTACACAGCGCTGTATTTTCTACCTGTAACAGCACACTGTATTCTCTACCTGTAACACCATACAGCATGCTGTATTCTGTACCTGTAACACCTACACAGCGCTGTATTTTCTACCTGTAACACCCACACAGCACCCTGTATTCTCTACCTGTAACACCACACAGCACGCTGTATTCTCTACCTGTAACACCTAACACCGCTGTATTCTCTACCTGTAACACCACAGAACACGTTGTATTCTCTACCTGTAACAGCACACTGTATTCTCTACCTGTAACACCTACACAGCGCTGTATTTTCTACCTGTAACACCTAACAGCGCTGTATTCTCTACCTGTAACACCACACTGTATTGTCTACCTGTACCAACACAGTGTATTCTCTACCTGTAATACCACACTTCTACTACCTGTAACACCACACAGCACGCTGTATTCTCTACCTGTAACACCACACGGCACACTGTATTCTCTACCTGTAACACCACAAAGCACGCTGTATTCTCTACCTGTAACAACACACAACACGCTGTATTCTCTACCTGTAACACCACACAGCACACTGTATTCTCGACCTGTAATACCACACTTCTACTACCTGTAACACCATACAGCACGCTGTATTCTCTACATGTAACTCCACACAGCACGCTGTATTCTCTACCTCTAACAACACACTTCTACTACCTGTAACACCACGCAGCACGCTGTATTCTCTACCTGTAATACCACACTTCTACTACCTGTAACACCACACAGCACCCTGTATTCTCTACCTCTAACACCACACAGCACGCTGTATTCTCTACCTGTAACAAAACACTTCTACTACCTGTAACACCACACAGCACGCTGTATTCTCTACCTGTAACAAAACACTTCTACTACCTGTAACACCACACAGCACGCTGTATTCTCTACCTGTAACAACACACAGCACGCTGTATTCTCTACCTGTAACACCACACAGCACGCTGTATTCTTTACCTGTAACAGCACACTGTATTCTCTACCTGTAACACCTACACCGCATACTGTATTTTCTACCTATAACAACACACAGCACGCTGTATTCTCTACCTGTAATGCCACAAAGCAAGCTGTATTCTCTACCTGTAACAACACACTGTATTCTCTACCTGTAACACCTACACAGCGCTGTATTTTCTACCTGTAACAGCACACTGTATTCTCTACCTGTTACACCACACAGCACACTGTATTCTCTACCTGTAACACCACACAGCACGCTGTATTCTCTACCTGTAACACCACACAGCACGCTGTATTCTCTACCTGTAACACCACACAACACGCTGTATTCTCTACCTGTAACACCACACAGCACACTGTATTCTCGACCTGTAACACACAGCACGCTGTATTCTCTACCTGTAACAACACACTTCTACTACCTGTAACACCACACAGCACGCTGTATTCTCTACCTGTAACACCACACAGCACGCTGTATTCTCTACCTGTAAAACCACACAGCACGCTGTATTCTCTACCTGTAACACCACACAGCACGCTGTATTCTCTACCTGTAACACCACACTTCTACTACCTGTAACACCATACAGCACGCTGTATTCTCTACCTGTAACAACACACTTCTACTACCTGTAACACCACACAGCACGCTGTATTCTCTACCTGTAAAACCACACAGCACGCTGTATTCTCTACCTGTAACACCACACAGCACGCTGTATTCTCTACCTGTAACACCACACAGCACACTGTATTCTCTACCTTTAACACCACACAGCACGCTGTATTCTCTACCTGTAACACCACACAACACGCTGTATTCTCTACCTGTAACACCACACAGCACACTGTATTCTCGACCTGTAACACACAGCACGCTGTATTCTCTACCTGTAATACCACACTTCTACTACCTGTAACACCATACAGCACGCTGTATTCTCTACCTGTAACACCACACTTCTACTACCTGTAACAGCACACAGCACGCTGTATTCTCTACCTGTAATACCACACTTCTACTACCTGTAACACCACACAGCACCCTGTATTCTCTACCTGTAACACCACACAGCACGCTGTATTCTCTACCTGTTAAACCACACAGCACGCTGTATTCTCTACCTGTAACAGCACACGGTGTTCTCTACCTGTATTACCACACTTCTACTACCTATAACACCACACAGCACGCTGTATTCTCTACCTGTAACACCACACAGCACACTGTATTCTCTACCTGTAACACCACACAGCACACTGTATTCTCTACCTGTAACAGCACGCTGTATTCTCTACCTGTAACACCACACTTCTACTACCTGTAACACCACAAAGCAAGCTGTATTCTCTACCTGTAACACCACACTGTATTCTCTACAGCGCTGTATTTTCTACCTGTAACAACACACAGCACGCTGTAACACCACAAAGCAAGCTGTATTCTCTACCCATAACACCTACACAGCACTGTATTTTCTACCTGTAACACCACACAGCACGCTGTATTCTCTACCTGTAACACCACACTGTATTCTCTACCTGTAACACCACACAGCACACTGTATTCTCTACCTGTAACACCACACAGAACGCTGTATTCTCTACCTGTAACACCACACAGCACGCTGTATTCTCTACCTGTAACACACTGTATTCTCTACCTGTAACACCTACACAGCGCTGTATTTTCTACCTGTAACACCTACACAGCACCCTGTATTCTCTACCTGTAACACCACACAGCAACCTGTATTCTCTACCTGTAACACCACACAGCACGCTGTATTCTCTACCTGTAACACCACAAAGCAAGCTGTATTCCCTACCTGTAACACCTACACAGCGCTGTATTTTCTACCTGTAACAGCACACTGTATTCTCTACCTGTAACACCACACAGCACACTGTATTCTCTACCTGTAACACCACACAGCACGCTGTATTCTCTACCTGTTAAACCACACAGCACGCTGTATTCTCTACCTGTAACACCACACAGCACACTGTATTCTCTACCTGTAACACCACACAGCACGCTGTATTCTCTACATGTAACACCACACAGCACGCTGTATTCTCTACCTGTAACAACACACTTCTACTACCTGTAACACCACACAGCACCCTGTATTCTCTACCTGTAATACCACACTTCTACTACCTGTAACACCACACAGCACCCTGTATTCTCTACCTCTAACACCACACAGCACGCTGTATTCTCTACCTGTAACAACACACTTCTACTACCTGTAACACCACACAGCACGCTGTATTCTCTACCTGTTAAACCACACAGCACGCTGTATTCTCTACCTGTAACAGCACACGGTGTTCTCTACCTGTATTACCACACTTCTACTACCTATAACACCACACAGCACGCTGGATTCTCTACCTGTAACACCACACAGCACACTGTATTCTCTACCTGTAACACCACACTGTATCCTCTACCTGTAACACCACACAGCACACTGTATTCTCTACCTGTAACACCACACAGCACACTGTATTCTCTACCTGTAACACCACACTTCTACTACCTGTAACACCATACAGCACGCTGTATTCTCTACCTGTAACAGCACGCTGTATTCTCTACCTGTAACACCACACTTCTACTACTTGTAACACCACACAGCACGCTGTATTCTCTACCTGTAACACCACACTGTATTCTCTACAGCGCTGTATTTTCTACCTGTAACAACACACAGCACGCTGTAACACCACAAAGCAAGCTGTATTCTCTACCCATAACACCTACACAGCACTGTATTTTCTACCTGTAACACCACACAGCACGCTGTATTCTCTACCTGTAACACCACACTGTATTCTCTACCTGTAACACCACACTGTATTCTCTACCTGTAACACCACACAGCACACTGTATTCTCTACCTGTAACACCACAAAGCTGTATTCTCTACCTGTAACCCCACACAGCACGCTGTATTCTTTACCTGTAACACCACACAGCACGCTGTATTCTCTACCTGTAACACACTGTATTCTCTACCTGTAACACCTACACAGCGCTGTATTTTCTACCTGTAACACCTACACAGCACCCTGTATTCTCTACCTGTAACACCACACAGCAACCTGTATTCTCTACCTGTAACACCACACAGCACGCTGTATTCTCTACCTGTAACACCACACAGCACGCTGTATTCTCTACCTGTAACACACTGTATTCTCTACCTGTAACACCTACACAGCGCTGTATTTTCTACCTGTAACACCTACACAGCACCCTGTATTCTCTACCTGTAACACCACACAGCAACCTGTATTCTCTACCTGTAACACCACACAGCACGCTGTATTCTCTACCTGTAACACCACACTTCTATTACCTGTAACACCATACAGCACGCTGTATTCTCTACCTGTAACAGCACGCTGTATTCTCTACCTGTAACACCTACACAGTGCTGTATTTTCTACCTGTAACACCACACAACACACTGTATACTCTACCTGTTACACCTACACAGCATACTGTATTTTCTACCTGTAACACACAGCACGCTGTATTCTCTACCTGTAACACCACACAGCAACCTGTATTCTCTACCTGTAACACCACACAGCACGCTGTATTCTCTACCTGTAACACCACACAGCACGCTGTATTCTCTACCTGTAACACACTGTATTCTCTACCTGTAACACCTACACAGCGCTGTATTTTCTACCTGTAACACCTACACAGCACCCTGTATTCTCTACCTGTAACACCACACAGCAACCTGTATTCTCTACCTGTAACACCACACAGCACGCTGTATTCTCTACCTGTAACACCACACAGCACGCTGTATTCTCTACCTGTAACACCACACTTCTATTACCTGTAACACCATACAGCACGCTGTATTCTCTACCTGTAACAGCACGCTGTATTCTCTACCTGTAACACCTACACAGCGCTGTATTTTCTACCTGTAACACCACACAACACACTGTATACTCTACCTGTTACACCTACACAGCATACTGTATTTTCTACCTGTAACACACAGCACGCTGTATTCTCTACCTGTAACACCACAGAACACGTTGTATTCTCTACCTGTAACAGCACACTGTATTCTCTACCTGTAACACCTACACAGCGCTGTATTTTCTACCTGTAACAGCACGCTGTATTCTCTACCTGTAACTTCACACAGCACACTGTATTCTCTACCTGTAACACCACACAGCACACTGTATTCTCTACCTGTAACACCTAACACCGCTGTATTCTCTACCTGTAACAGCACACTTCTACTACCTGTAACAGCACACAGCACGCTGTATTCTCTACCTGTAATACCACACTTCTACTACCTGTAACAACACACAGCAGCCTGTTTTCTCTACCTGTAACACCTACACAGCGCTGTATTTTCTACCTGTAACACCACACAACACACTGTATACTCTACCTGTAACACCTACACAGCATACTGTATTTTCTACCTATAACAACACACAGCACGCTGTATTCTCTACCTGTAACACCACACAGCACACTGTATTCTCTACCTGTAACACCACACAGCACACTGTTTTCTCTACCTGTAACAGCACACAGCACGCTGTATTCTCTACCTGTAACACCACACAGCACGCTGTATTCTCTACATGCAACACCATACAGCACGCTGTATTCTCTACCTGTAATACCACACTTCTACTACCTGTAACACCACACAGCACCCTGTATTCTCTACCTCTAACACCACACAGCACGCTGTATTCTCTACCTGTAACACCACACAGCACGCTGTATTCTCTACCTGTAACAACACACTGTATTTTCTACCTGTAACACCCACACAGCACCCTGTATTCTCTACCTGTAACACCACACAGCACGCTGTATTCTCTACCTGTAACACCACACTTCTACTACCTGTAACACTACAAAGCAAGCTGTATTCTCTACCTGTAACACCACACTGTATTCTCTACCTGTAACACCACACAGCACACTGTATTCTCTACCTGTAACACCACACAGCACGCTGTATTCTCTACCTGTAACAACACACTGTATTTTCTACCTGTAACACCACACAGCACGCTGTATTCTCTACCTGTAACACCACACAGCACGCTGTATTCTCTACCTGTAACACCACACAGCACACTGTATTCTCTACCTGTAACACCACACTTCTACTACCTGTAACACCACAAAGCAAGCTGTATTCTCTACTTGTAACAGCACACTGTATTCTCTACCTGTAACACCTACACAGCGCTGTATTTTCTACCTGTAACACCACACAACACACTGTATACTCTACCTGTAACACCTACACAGCATACTGTATTTTCTACCTATAACAACACACAGCACGCTGTATTCTCTACCTGTAACACCACACAGCACACTGTATTCTCTACCTGTAACACCACACAGCACACTGTTTTCTCTACCTGTAACAGCACACAGCACGCTGTATTCTCTACCTGTAACACCACACAGCACGCTGTATTCTCTACATGTAACACCACACAGCACGCTGTATTCTCTACCTGTAACAACACACTTCTACTACCTGTAACACCATACAGCACGCTGTATTCTCTACCTGTAATACCACACTTCTACTACCTGTAACACCACACAGCACCCTGTATTCTCTACCTCTAACAACACACAGCACGCTGTATTCTCTACCTGTAACACCACACAGCACGCTGTATTCTCTACCTGTAACACCACACTGTATTCTCTACCTGTAACACCTACACAGCGCTGTATTTTCTACCTGTAACAACACACAGCACGCTGTAACACCACAAAGCAAGCTGTATTCTCTACCCATAACACCTACACAGCACTGTATTTTCTACCTGTAACAACACACAGCACGCTGTATTCTCTACCTGTAACACCACACTGTATTCTCTACCTGTAACACCACACTGTATTCTCTACCTGTAACACCACACAGCACGCTGTATTCTCTACCTGTAACACCACACTGTATTTTCTACCTGTAACACCCACACAGCACCCTGTATTCTCTACCTGTAACACCACACAGCACGCTGTATTCTCTACCTGTAACACCACACAGCACGCTGTATTCTCTACCTGTAACACCACACAGCACGCTGTATTCTCTACCTGTAACACCACACTGTATTTTCTACCTGTAACACCCACACAGCACCCTGTATTCTCTACCTGTAACACCACACAGCACCCTGTATTCTCTACCTGTAACACCACACAGCACGCTGTATTCTCTACCTGTAACACCACACAGCACCCTGTATTCTTTACCTGTAACAGCACACTGTATTCTCTACCTATAACAGCTACACAGCGCTGTATTTTCTACCTGTAACACCACACAACACACTGTATACTCTACCTGTAACACCTACACAGCATACTGTATTTTCTACCTATAACAACACACAGCACGCTGTATTCTCTACCTGTAACGCCACAAAGCAAGCTGTATTCTCTACCTGTAACACACTGTATTCTCTACCTGTAACACCACACAGCACACTGTATTCTCTACCTGTAACAGCACGCTGTATTCTCTACCTGTAACACCACACAGCACGCTGTATTCTCTACCTGTAACACCACACAACACGTTGTATTCTCTACCTGTAACACCTACACAGCGCTGTATTTTCTACCTGTAACACCTACACAGCATACTGTATTTTCTACCTATAACAACACACAGCACGCTGTATTCTCTACCTGTAACAGCACACAGCACGCTGTATTCTCTACCTGTAACACCACACAGCACGCTGTATTCTCTACATGTAACACCATACAGCACGCTGTATTCTCTACCTGTAATACCACACTTCTACTACCTGTAACACCACACAGCACGCTGTATTCTCTACCTGTAACAGCACACTGTATTCTCTACCTGTAACAACACACAGCACGCTGTATTCTCTACCTGTAACACCACACAGCACCCTGTATTCTCTACCTGTAACACCACACAGCACGCTGTATTCTCTACCTGTAACACCACACTTCTACTACCTGTAACACTACAAAGCAAGCTGTATTCTCTACCTGTAACAGCACACTGTATTCTCTACCTATAACACCTACACAGCGCTGTATTTTCTACCTGTAACACCACACAACACACTGTATACTCTACCTGTAACACCTACCTATAACAACACACAGCACGCTGTATTCTCTACCTGTAACGCCACAAAGCAAGCTGTATTCTCTACCTGTAACACCACACAGCACGCTGTATTCTCTACCTGTAACACCTAACACCGCTGTATTCTTTACCTGTAACACCACACAGCACGCTGTATTCTCTACCTGTAACACCACACAACACGTTGTATTCTCTACCTGTAACACCTACACAGCGCTGTATTTTCTACCTGTAACACCACACAACACACTGTATACTCTACCTGTAACACCTACACAGCATACTGTATTTTTATCCCGTAACAACACACAGCACGCTGTATTCTCTACCTGTAACACCACAGAGCAAGCTGTATTCTCTACCTGTAACACACTGTATTCTCTACCTGTAACACCTACACAGCGCTGTATTTTCTACCTGTAACACAGGTAGAGAATACAGTGTGCTGTTACAGGTAGAGAATACAGTGTGCTGTGTGGTGTTACAGGTAGAGAATACAGTGTGCTAACACCACACAGCACACTGTATTCTCTACCTGTAACAGCACACAGCACGCTGTATTCTCTACCTGTAACACCACAAAGCAAGCTGTATTCTCTACCTGTAACACCACACAGCACGCTGTATTCTCTACCTGTAACAGCACGCTGTATTCTCTACCTGTAACACCACACAGCACGTTGTATTCTCTACCTGTAACAGCACACTGTATTCTCTACCTGTAACACCTACACAGTGCTGTATTTTCTACCTGTAACAGCACACTGTATTCTCTACATGTAACACCACACAGCACACTGTATTCTCTACATGTAACACCACACAGCACACTGTATTCTCTACCTGTAACACCTAACACCACTGTATTCTCTACCTGTAACAGCACACTTCTACTACCTGTAACAGCACACAGCACGCTGTATTCTCTACCTGTAATACCACACTTCTACTACCTGTAACACCACACAGCACCCTGTATTCTCTACCTGTAACACCACACAGCGCGCTGTATTCTCTACCTGTAACACCACACAGCACGCTGTATTCTCTACCTGTAACACCACACAGCACGCTGTATTCTCTACCTGTAACACCACACTTCTACTACCTGTAACACCACAAAGCAAGCTGTATTCTCTACCTGTAACACCACACAGCACGCTGTATTCTCTACCTGTAACACCTACACAGCGCTGTATTTTCTACCTGTAACACCACACAACACACTGTATACTCTACCTGTAACACCTACACAGCATACTGTATTTTCTACCTATAACAACACACAGCACGCTGTATTCTCTACCTGTAACACCACACAGCACACTGTATTCTCTACCTGTAACACCACACAGCACACTGTATTCTCTACCTGTAACACCACACAGCACACTGTTTTCTCTACCTGTAACAGCATACAGCACGCTGTATTCTCTACCTGTAACACCACACAGCACGCTGTATTCTCTACATGTAACACCATACAGCACGCTGTATTCTCTACCTGTAATACCACACTTCTACTACCTGTAACACCACACTTCTACTACCTGTAACACCACACAGCACCCTGTATTCTCTACCTCTAACACCACACAGCACGCTGTATTCTCTACCTGTAACACCACACAGCACGCTGTATTCTCTACCTGTAACACCACACTGTATTCTCTACCTGTAACACCACACAGCACGCTGTATTCTCTACCTGTAACACCACACAGCACGCTGTATTCTCTACCTGTAACACCACACTTCTACTACCTGTAACACTACAAAGCAAGCTGTATTCTCTACCTGTAACAGCACACTGTATTCTCTACCTATAACAGCTACACAGCGCTGTATTTTCTACCTGTAACACCACACAACACACTGTATACTCTACCTGTAACACCTACACAGCATACTGTATTTTCTACCTATAACAACACACAGCACGCTGTATTCTCTACCTGTAACGCCACAAAGCAAGCTGTATTCTCTACCTGTAACACACTGTATTCTCTACCTGTAACACCACACAGCACACTGTATTCTCTACCTGTAACAGCACGCTGTATTCTCTACCTGTAACACCACACAGCACGCTGTATTCTCTACCTGTAACACCACACAACACGTTGTATTCTCTACCTGTAACACCTACACAGCGCTGTATTTTCTACCTGTAACACCTACACAGCATACTGTATTTTCTACCTGTAACACCTACACAGCATACTGTATTTTCTACCTGTAACAACACACAGCACGCTGTATTCTCTACCTCTAACACCTACACAGCGCTGTATTTTCTACCTGTAACAGCACACTGTATTCTCTACCTGTAACACCACACAGCACACTGTATTCTCTACCTGTAACACCACACTTCTACTACCTGTAACACCATACAGCACGCTGTATTCTCTACCTGTAACACACTGTATTCTCTACCTGTAACACCCACACAGCACCCTGTATTCTCTACCTGTAACACCACACAGCACGCTGTATTCTCTACCTGTAACACCACACAGCACGCTGTATTCTTTACCTGTAACAGCACACTGTATTCTCTACCTGTAACACCTACACAGCGCTGTATTTTCTACCTGTAACACCACACAACACACTGTATACTCTACCTTTAACACCTACACAGCATACTGTATTTTTATCCCGTAACACACAGCACGCTGTATTCTCTACCTGTAACACCACAGAGCAAGCTGTATTCTCTACCTGTAACACACTGTATTCTCTACCTGTAACACCTACACAGCGCTGTATTTTCTACCTGTAACAGCACACTGTATTCTCTACCTGTAACACCACACAGCACACTGTATTCTCTACCTGTAACAGCACACAGCACGCTGTATTCTCTACCTGTAACACCACACAGCACGCTGTATTCTCTACCTGTAACACCACACTTCTACTACCTGTAACACCACAAAGCAAGCTGTATTCTTTACCTGTAACACCTAACACCGCTGTATTCTCTACCTGTAACACCACACAGCACGTTGTATTCTCTACCTGTAACAGCACACTGTATTCTCTACCTGTAACACCTACACAGTGCTGTATTTTCTACCTGTAACAGCACACTGTATTCTCTACCTGTAACACCTACACAGCGCTGTATTTTCTACCTGTAACAGCACACTGTATTCTCTACCTGTAACACCACACAGCACACTGTATTCTCTACCTGTAACACCACACAGCACGCTGTATTCTCTACCTGTAACAGCACACTTCTATTACCTGTAACACCATACAGCACGCTGTATTCTCTACCTGTAACAGCACACTGTATTCTCTACCTGTAACACCACACTTCTACTACCTGTAATACCACAAAGCAAGCTGTATTCTCTACCTGTAACACCTACACAGCGCTGTATTCTCTACCTGTAACACCTACACAGCGCTGTATTTTCTACCTGTAACACCACACAACATACTGTATACTCTACCTGTTACACCTACACAGCATACTGTATTTTCTACCTGTAACAGACAGCACGCTGTATTCTCTACCTGTAACACCACAAAGCAAGCTGTATTCCCTACCTGTAACAGCACACTGTATTCTCTACCTGTAACACCACACAGCACGCTGTATTCTCTACCTGTAACACCACACTTCTACTACCTGTAACACCACAAAGCAAGCTGTATTCTCTACCTGTAACACCACCCAGCACACTGTATTCTCTACCTGTAACACCTACACAGCGCTGTATTTTCTACCTGTAACACCACACAACACACTGTATACTCTACCTGTAACACCACACAACACACTGTATACTCTACCTGAAACACCTACACAGCATACTGTATTTTCTACCTATAACAACACACAGCACGCTGTATTCTCTACCTGTAACGCCACAAAGCAAGCTGTATTCTCTACCTGTAACACCACACAGCACACTGTATTCTCTACCTGTAACACCACACAGCACACTGTATTCTCTACCTGTAACACCACACAGCACACTGTATTCTCTACCTGTAACAGCACACAGCACGCTGTATTCTCTACCTGTAACACCACACAGCACGCTGTATTCTCTACATGTAACACCACACAGCACGCTGTATTCTCTACCTGTAACAACACACTTCTACTACCTGTAACACCACACAGCACCCTGTATTCTCTACCTGTTAAACCACACAGCACGCTGTATTCTCTACCTGTAACAGCACACTGTATTCTCTACCTGTAACACCACACTGTATTCTCTACCTGTAACACCACACAGCACACTGTATTCTCTACCTGTAACACCACACAGAACGCTGTATTCTCTACCTGTAACACCACACTGTATTCTCTACCTGTAACACCACACTGTATTCTCTACCTGTAACACCACACAGCACACTGTATTCTCTACCTGTAACACCACACAGAACGCTGTATTCTCTACCTGTAACACCACACAGAACGCTGTATTCTCTACCTGTAACACCACACAGCACGCTGTATTCTCTACCTGTAACACCTTCACAGCGCTGTATTTTCTACCTGTAACACCTACACAGCAACCTGTATTCTCTACCTGTAACACCACACAGCACGCTGTATTCTCTACCTGTAACACCACACAGCACGCTGTATTCTCTACCTGTAACACCACACAACACGCTGTATTCTCTACCTGTAACACCACACTGTATTCTCTACCTGTAACACCTACACAGCGCTGTATTTTCTACCTGTAACACCACACAACACACTGTATACTCTACCTGTAACACCTACACAGCATACTGTATTTTCTACCTATAACAACACACAGCACGCTGTATTCTCTACCTGTAACGCCACAAAGCAAGCTATATTCTCTACCTGTAACACACTGTATTCTCTACCTGTAACAGCACGCTGTATTCTCTACCTGTAACACCTAACACCGCTGTATTCTCTACCTGTAACACCACACAGCACTCTGTATTCTCTACCTGTAACACCTAACACCGCTGTATTCTCTACCTGTAACACCACACAGCACACTGTATTCTCTACCTGTAACACCACACTTCTACTACCTGTAACACCATACAGCACGCTGTATTCTCTACCTGTAACAGCACGCTGTATTCTCTACCTGTAACACCACACAGCACGCTGTATTCTCTACCTGTAATACCACACTTCTACTACCTGTAACACCACACAGCATGCTGTATTCTCTACCTGTAACACCACACAGCATGCTGTATTCTCTACCTGTAACACCACACTTCTATTACCTGTAACACCATACAGCACGCTGTATTCTCTACCTGTAACAGCACGCTGTTTTCTCTACCTGTAACACCACACAACACACTGTATACTCTACCTGTTACACCTACACAGCATACTGTATTTTCTACCTGTAACACACAGCACGCTGTATTCTCTACCTGTAACACCACAGAACACGTTGTATTCTCTACCTGTAACAGCACACTGTATTCTCTACCTGTAACACCTACACAGCGCTGTATTTTCTACCTGTAACACCCACACAGCACCCTGTATTCTCTACCTGTAACACCACACAGCACACTGTATTCTCTACCTGTAACACCACACAGCACGCTGTATTCTCTACCTGTAACACCACACAGCACACTGTATTCTCTACCTGTAACACCACACTTCTACTACCTGTAACACCACAAAGCAAGCTGTATTCTCTACCTGTAACAGCACACTGTATTCTCTACCTGTAACACCTACACAGCGCTGTATTTTCTACCTGTAACACCACACAACACACTGTATACTCTACCTGTAACACCTACACAGCATACTGTATTTTCTACCTGTAACACCACACAGCACGCTGTATTCTCTACCTGTAACACCACACAGCACACTGTTTTCTCTACCTGTAACAGCACACAGCACGCTGTATTCTCTACCTGTAACACCACACAGCACGCTGTATTCTCTACCTGTAACACCACACAGCACGCTGTATTCTCTACCTGTAACAACACACTTCTACTACCTGTAACACCATACAGCACGCTGTATTCTCTACCTGTAATACCACACTTCTACTACCTGTAACACCACACAGCACCCTGTATTCTCTACCTCTAACACCACACAGCACGCTGTATTCTCTACCTGTAACACCACACAGCACGCTGTATTCTCTACCTGTAACACCACACAGCACGCTGTATTCTCTACCTGTAACACCACACTGTATTCTCTACCTGTAACACCTACACAGCGCTGTATTTTCTACCTGTAACAACACACAGCACGCTGTAACACCACAAAGCAAGCTGTATTCTCTACCCATAACACCTACACAGCACTGTATTTTCTACCTGTAACACACAGCACGCTGTATTCTCTACCTGTAACACCACACTGTATTCTCTACCTGTAACACCACACTGTATTCTCTACCTGTAACACCACACAGCACGCTGTATTCTCTACCTGTAACACCACACAGCACGCTGTATTCTCTACCTGTAACACCACACTGTATTTTCTACCTGTAACACCACACAGCACGCTGTATTCTCTACCTGTAACACCACACTTCTACTACCTGTAACACTACAAAGCAAGCTGTATTCTCTACCTGTAACACCACACAGCACGCTGTATTCTTTACCTGTAACAGCACACTGTATTCTCTACCTATAACACCTACACAGCGCTGTATTTTCTACCTGTAACACCACACAACACACTGTATACTCTACCTGTAACACCTACACAGCATACTGTATTTTCTACCTATAACAACACACAGCACGCTGTATTCTCTACCTGTAACGCCACAAAGCAAGCTGTATTCTCTACCTGTAACACACTGTATTCTCTACCTGTAACACCACACAGCACTCTGTATTCTCTACCTGTAACAGCACACTGTATTCTATACCTGTAACACCACACAGCACGCTGTATTCTCTACCTGTAACACCTAACACCGCTGTATTCTTTACCTGTAACACCACACAGCACGCTGTATTCTCTACCTGTAACACCACACAACACGTTGTATTCTCTACCTGTAACACCTACACAGCGCTGTATTTTCTACCTGTAACACCTACACAGCATACTGTATTTTCTACCTGTAACAACACACAGCACGCTGTATTCTCTACCTCTAACACCTACACAGCGCTGTATTTTCTACCTGTAACAGCACACTGTATTCTCTACCTGTAACACCACACAGCACACTGTATTCTCTACCTGTAACACCACACTGTATTCTCTACCTGTAACACCACACTTCTACTACCTGTAACACCATACAGCACGCTGTATTCTCTACCTGTAACACCACACAGCACGCTGTATTCTCTACCTGTAACACACTGTATTCTCTACCTGTAACACCACACAGCACGCTGTATTCTCTACCTGTAACACCACACAGCACGCTGTATTCTTTACCTGTAACAGCACACAGTATTCTCTACCTGTAACACCTACACAGCGCTGTATTTTCTACCTGTAACACCACACAACACACTGTATACTCTACCTGTAACACCTACACAGCATACTGTATTTTTATCCCGTAACAACACACAGCACGCTGTATTCTCTACCTGTAACACCACAGAGCAAGCTGTATTCTCTACCTGTAACACACTGTATTCTCTACCTGTAACACCTACACAGCGCTGTATTTTCTACCTGTAACAGCACACTGTATTCTCTACCTGTAACACCACACAGCACACTGTATTCTGTACCTGTAACACCACACAGCACACTGTATTCTCTACCTGTAACAGCACACTTCTACTACCTGTAACAGCACACAGCACGCTGTATTCTCTACCTGTAATACCACACTTCTACTACCTGTAACACCACACAGCACCCTGTATTCTCTACCTGTAACACCACACAGCGCGCTGTATTCTCTACCTGTAACACCACACAGCACGCTGTATTCTCTACCTGTAACACCACACAGCACGCTGTATTCTCTACCTGTAACACCACACTTCTACTACCTGTAACACCACAAAGCAAGCTGTATTCTCTACCTGTAACACCACACAGCACGCTGTATTCTCTACCTGTAACAGCACGCTGTATTCTCTACCTGTAACACCACACATCACGCTGTATTCTCTACCTGTAACACCTAACACCGCTGTATTCTCTACCTGTAACACCACACAGCACGTTGTATTCTCTACCTGTAACAGCACACTGTATTCTCTACCTGTAACACCTACACAGCATACTGTATTTTCTACCTGTAACAACACACACAGCACGCTGTATTCTCTACCTGTAACACCACACAGCACACTGTATTCTCTACCTGTAACACCTACACAGCGCTGTATTTTCTACCTGTAACAGCACACTGTATTCTCTACCTGTAACACCATACAGCATGCTGTATTCTCTACCTGTAACACCTACACAGCGCTGTATTTTCTACCTGTAACACCCACACAGCACCCTGTATTCTCTACCTGTAACACCACACAGCACGCTGTATTCTCTACCTGTAACACCTAACACCGCTGTATTCTCTACCTGTAACACCACAGAACACGTTGTATTCTCTACCTGTAACAGCACACTGTATTCTCTACCTGTAACACCTACACAGCGCTGTATTTTCTACCTGTAACACCTAACAGCGCTGTATTCTCTACCTGTAACACCACACTGTATTGTCTACCTGTACCAACACAGTGTATTCTCTACCTGTAACACCACACAGCACACTGTATTCTCTACCTGTAATACCACACTTCTACTACCTGTAACACCACACAGCACGCTGTATTCTCTACCTGTAACACCACACGGCACACTGTATTCTCTACCTGTAACACCACAAAGCACGCTGTATTCTCTACCTGTAACACCACACAACACGCTGTATTCTCTACCTGTAACACCACACAGCACACTGTATTCTCGACCTGTAATACCACACTTCTACTACCTGTAACACCATACAGCACGCTGTATTCTCTACATGTAACTCCACACAGCACGCTGTATTCTCTACCTGTAACACCACACAGCACACTGTATTCTCTACCTGTAACACCACACAGCACACTGTTTTCTCTACCTGTAACAGCACACAGCACGCTGTATTCTCTACCTGTAACACCACACAGCACGCTGTATTCTCTACATGCAACACCATACAGCACGCTGTATTCTCTACCTGTAATACCACACTTCTACTACCTGTAACACCACACAGCACCCTGTATTCTCTACCTGTAACACCACACAGCACGCTGTATTCTCTACCTGTAACACCACACAGCACGCTGTATTCTCTACCTGTAACAACACACTGTATTTTCTACCTGTAACACCCACACAGCACACTGTATTCTCTACCTGTAACACCACACAGCACGCTGTATTCTCTACCTGTAACACCACACTTCTACTACCTGTAACACTACAAAGCAAGCTGTATTCTCTACCTGTAACACCACACTGTATTCTCTACCTGTAACACCACACAGCACACTGTATTCTCTACCTGTAACACCACACAGCACGCTGTATTCTCTACCTGTAACAACACACTGTATTTTCTACCTGTAACACCCACACAGCACCCTGTATTCTCTACCTGTAACACCACACAGCACGCTGTATTCTCTACCTGTAACACCACACTTCTACTACCTGTAACACTACAAAGCAAGCTGTATTCTCTACCTGTAACAGCACACTGTATTCTCTACCTATAACACCTACACAGCGCTGTGTTTTCTACCTGTAACACCACACAACACACTGTATACTCTACCTGTAACACCTACACAGCATACTGTATTTTCTACCTATAACAACACACAGCACGCTGTATTCTCTACCTGTAACGCCACAAAGCAAGCTGTATTCTCTACCTGTAACACACTGTATTCTCTACCTGTAACACCACACAGCACACTGTATTCTCTACCTGTAACAGCACGCTGTATTCTCTACCTGTAACACCACACAGCACGCTGTATTCTCTACCTGTAACACCTAACACCGCTGTATTCTTTACCTGTAACACCACACAGCACGCTGTATTCTCTACCTGTAACACCACACAACACGTTGTATTCTCTACCTGTAACACCTACACAGCATACTGTATTTTCTACCTGTAACACCTACACAGCATACTGTATTTTCTACCTGTAACAACACACAGCACGCTGTATTCTCTACCTCTAACACCTACACAGCGCTGTATTTTCTACCTGTAACAGCACACTGTATTCTCTACCTGTAACAGCACACTGTATTCTCTACCTGTAACACCACACAGCACACTGTATTCTCTACCTGTAACACCACACAGCACACTGTATTCTCTACCTGTAACACCACACTTCTACTACCTGTAACACCATACAGCACGCTGTATTCTCTACCTGTAACACCACACAGCATGCATATAGTACAAGTTGGATCCGCGGTAACGCAGTGCGGGATGCACAGTCCTCACGGGGTTCGACCCTCACCCCAATCGTATTCCAGGAAAAAGAGCAAAGGACAGCATCTCCTCATAAAGTGCTTATAGTTTTATTGTGCCAGTTTGCAAAAAGAAAGTGCAACGTTTCAGCTCTATGAGCCTTTGTCAAGCATGACAAAGGCTCATAGAGCTGAAACGTTGCACTTTCTTTTTGCAAACTGGCACAATAAAACTATAAGCACTTTATGAGGAGATGCTGTCCTTTGCTCTTTTTCCTGGACCACACAGCATGCTGTATTCTCTACCTGTAACACCACACAGCACACTGTATTCTTTACCTGTAACAGCACACTGCATTCTCTACCTGTAACACCTACACAGCGCTATATTTTCTACCTGTAACACCACAGAGCAAGCTGTATTCTCTACCTGTAACACACTGTATTCTCTACCTGTAACACCTACACAGCGCTGTATTTTCTACCTGTAACAGCACACTGTATTCTCTACCTGTAACACCACACAGCACACTGTATTCTGTACCTGTAACACCACACAGCACACTGTATTCTCTACCTGTAACACCTAACACCGCTGTATTCTCTACCTGTAACAGCACACTTCTACTACCTGTAACAGCACACAGCACGCTGTATTCTCTACCTGTAACACCACACAGCACGCTGTATTCTCTACCTGTAACACCACACTTCTACTACCTGTAACACCACAAAGCAAGCTGTATTCTCTACCTGTAACACCACACAGCACGCTGTATTCTCTACCTGTAACAGCACGCTGTATTCTCTACCTGTAACACCACACATCACGCTGTATTCTCTACCTGTAACACCTAACACCGCTGTATTCTCTACCTGTAACACCACACAGCACGTTGTATTCTCTACCTGTAACACCTACACAGTGCTGTATTTTCTACCTGTAACACCACACAACACACTGTATACTCTACCTGTAACACCTACACAGCATACTGTATTTTCTACCTGTAACAACACACACAGCACGCTGTATTCTCTACCTGTAACACCACAAAGCAAGCTGTATTCTCTACCTGTAACACCTACACAGCGCTGTATTTTCTACCTGTAACAGCACACTGTATTCTCTACCTGTAACACCACACAGCACGCTGTATTCTCTACCTGTAACAACACACAGCACGCTGTATTCTCTACCTGTAACACCACACAGCACGCTGTATTCTCTACCTGTAACACCACACAGCACGCTGTATTCTCTACCTGTAACACCACACAGCACGCTGTATTCTCTACCTGTAACACCACACTTCTACTACCTGTAACACCATACAGCACGCTGTATTCTCTACCTGTAACACCACAAAGCAAGCTGTATTCTCTACCTGTAACACCTACACAGCGCTGTATTTTCTACCTGTAACAGCACACTGTATTCTCTACCTGTAACACCACACAGCACGCTGTATTCTCTACCTGTAACAACACACAGCACGCTGTATTCTCTACCTGTAACACCACACAGCACGCTGTATTCTCTACCTGTAACACCACACAGCACGCTGTATTCTCTACCTGTAACACCACACAGCACGCTGTATTCTCTACCTGTAACACCACACTTCTACTACCTGTAACACCATACAGCACGCTGTATTCTCGACCTGTAACACACAGCACGCTGTATTCTCTACCTGTAACACCACACTTCTACTACCTGTAACACCACACAGCACGCTGTATTCTCTACCTGTAACACCACACAGCACGCTGTATTCTCTACCTGTAACACCACACAGCACGCTGTATTCTCTACCTGTAATACCACACTTCTACTACCTGTAACACCATACAGCACGCTGTATTCTCTACCTGTAACAACACACTTCTACTACCTGTAACACCACACAGCACGCTGTATTCTCTACCTGTAAAACCACACAGCACGCTGTATTCTCTACCTGTAACAACACACAGCACGCTGTATTCTCTACCTGTAACACCACACAGCACACTGTATTCTCTACCTGTAACACCACACAGCACGCTGTATTCTCTACCTGTAACACCACACAGCACGCTGTATTCTCTACCTGTAACACCACACAACACGCTGTATTCTCTACCTGTAACACCACACAGCACACTGTATTCTCGACCTGTAACACACAGCACGCTGTATTCTCTACCTGTAACACCACACTTCTACTACCTGTAACACCATACAGCACGCTGTATTCTCTACCTGTAACACACTGTATTCTCTACCTGTAACACCTACACAGCGCTGTATTTTCTACCTGTAACACCTACACAGCACCCTGTATTCTCTACCTGTAACACCACAAAGCTGTATTCTCTACCTGTAACCCCACACAGCACGCTGTATTCTTTACCTGTAACACCACACAACACGCTGTATTCTCTACCTGTAACACCTACACAGCGCTGTATTTTCTACCTGTAACACCTACACAGCACCCTGTATTCTCTACCTGTAACACCACACAGCACGCTGTATTCTCTACCTGTAACACCACACTTCTACTACTTGTAACACCACAAAGCTGTATTCTCTACCTGTAACCCCAAACAGCACGCTGTATTCTTTACCTGTAACAGCACACTGTATTCTCTACCTGTAACACCTACACAGCGCTGAAATTTTCTACCTGTAACACCACACTTCTACTACTTGTAACACCACAAAGCTGTATTCTCTACCTGTAACCCCACACAGCACGCTGTATTCTTTACCTGTAACAGCACACTGTATTCTCTACCTGTAACACCACACAGCACGCTGTATTCTCTACCTGTAACACCACACAGCACGCTGTATTCTCTACCTGTAACACCACACTTCTATTACCTGTAACACCATACAGCACGCTGTATTCTCTACCTGTAACAGCACGCTGTATTCTCTACCTGTAACACCACACAGCACGCTGTATTCTCTACCTGTAACACCACACAGCACACTGTATATTCTACCTGTAACACCTACACAGCGCTGTATTTTCTACCTGTAACACCACACAACACACTGTATACTCTACCTGTTACACCTACACAGCATACTGTATTTTCTACCTGTAACACACAGCACGCTGTATTCTCTACCTGTAACACCACAGAACACGTTGTATTCTCTACCTGTAACAGCACACTGTATTCTCTACCTGTAACACCTACACAGCGCTGTATTTTCTACCTGTAACAGCACGCTGTATTCTCTACCTGTAACACCACACAGCACACTGTATTCTCTACCTGTAACACCTAACACCGCTGTATTCTCTACCTGTAACAGCACACTTCTACTACCTGTAACAGCACACAGCACGCTGTATTCTCTACCTGTAATACCACACTTCTACTACCTGTAACACCACACAGCACCCTGTATTCTCTACCTGTAACACCACACAGCACGCAGTATTCTCTACCTGTAACACCACACAGCACACTGTATTCTCTACCTGTAACACCACACTTCTACTACCTGTAACACCACAAAGCAAGCTGTATTCTCTACCTGTAACAGCACACTGTATTCTGTACCTGTAACACCTACACAGCGCTGTATTTTCTACCTGTAACACCACACAACACACTGTATACTCTACCTGTAACACCTACACAGCATACTGTATTCTCTACCTGTAACACCACACAGCACACTGTATTCTCTACCTGTAACACCACACAACACGCTGTATTCTCTACCTGTAACACCACACAGCACACTGTATTCTCTACCTGTAACACCACACTTCTACTACCTGTAACACCATACAGCACGCTGTATTCTCTACCTGTAACAACACACTTCTACTACCTGTAACACCACACAGCACGCTGTATTCTCTACCTGTAACACCACACAGCACGCTGTATTCTCTACCTGTAACACCACACAGCACGCTGTATTCTCTACCTGTAACACCACACAGCACACTGTATTCTCTACCTGTAACACCACACTTCTACTACCTGTAACACCACAAACCAAGCTGTATTCTCTACTTGTAACAGCACACTGTATTCTCTACCTGTAACACCACACAGCACGCTGTATTCTCTACATGTAACACCACACAGCACGCTGTATTCTCTACCTGTAACAACACACTTCTACTACCTGTAACACCATACAGCACGCTGTATTCTCTACCTGTAATACCACACTTCTACTACCTGTAACACCACACAGCACCCTGTATTCTCTACCTCTAACACCACACAGCACGCTGTATTCTCTACCTGTAACACCACACAGCACGCTGTATTCTCTACCTGTAACACCACACAGCACGCTGTATTCTCTACCTGTAACACCACACTGTATTCTCTACCTGTAACACCTACACAGCGCTGTATTTTCTACCTGTAACAACACACAGCACGCTGTAACACCACAAAGCAAGCTGTATTCTCTACCCATAACACCTACACAGCACTGTATTTTCTACCTGTAACACACAGCACGCTGTATTCTCTACCTGTAACACCACACTGTATTCTCTACCTGTAACACCACACAGCACGCTGTATTCTCTACCTGTAACACCACACAGCACGCTGTATTCTCTACCTGTAACACCACACTGTATTTTCTACCTGTAACACCACACAGCACGCTGTATTCTCTACCTGTAACACCACACAGCACGCTGTATTCTCTACCTGTAACACCACACTTCTACTACCTGTAACACTACAAAGCAAGCTGTATTCTCTACCTGTAACACCACACAGCACGCTGTATTCTTTACCTGTAACAGCACACTGTATTCTCTACCTATAACACCTACACAGCGCTGTATTTTCTACCTGTAACACCACACAACACACTGTATACTCTACCTGTAACACCTACACAGCATACTGTATTTTCTACCTATAACAACACACAGCACGCTGTATTCTCTACCTGTAACGCCACAAAGCAAGCTGTATTCTCTACCTGTAACACACTGTATTCTCTACCTGTAACACCACACAGCACTCTGTATTCTCTACCTGTAACAGCACACTGTATTCTATACCTGTAACACCACACAGCACGCTGTATTCTCTACCTGTAACACCTAACACCGCTGTATTCTTTACCTGTAACACCACACAGCACGCTGTATTCTCTACCTGTAACACCACACAACACGCTGTATTCTCTACCTGTAACACCTACACAGCGCTGTATTTTCTACCTGTAACACCTACACAGCATACTGTATTTTCTACCTGTAACAACACACAGCACGCTGTATTCTCTACCTCTAACACCTACACAGCGCTGTATTTTCTACCTGTAACAGCACACTGTATTCTCTACCTGTAACACCACACAGCACACTGTATTCTCTACCTGTAACACCACACTGTATTCTCTACCTGTAACACCACACTTCTACTACCTGTAACACCATACAGCACGCTGTATTCTCTACCTGTAACACCACACAGCATGCTGTATTCTCTACCTGTAACACACTGTATTCTCTACCTGTAACACCACACAGCACGCTGTATTCTCTACCTGTAACACCACACAGCACGCTGTATTCTTTACCTGTAACAGCACACAGTATTCTCTACCTGTAACACCTACACAGCGCTGTATTTTCTACCTGTAACACCACACAACACACTGTATACTCTACCTGTAACACCTACACAGCATACTGTATTTTTATCCCGTAACAACACACAGCACGCTGTATTCTCTACCTGTAACACCACAGAGCAAGCTGTATTCTCTACCTGTAACACACTGTATTCTCTACCTGTAACACCTACACAGCGCTGTATTTTCTACCTGTAACAGCACACTGTATTCTCTACCTGTAACACCACACAGCACACTGTATTCTGTACCTGTAACACCACACAGCACACTGTATTCTCTACCTGTAACAGCACACTTCTACTACCTGTAACAGCACACAGCACGCTGTATTCTCTACCTGTAATACCACACTTCTACTACCTGTAACACCACACAGCACCCTGTATTCTCTACCTGTAACACCACACAGCGCGCTGTATTCTCTACCTGTAACACCACACAGCACGCT
Source organism: Dendropsophus ebraccatus (assembly GCF_027789765.1). Classification (NCBI taxonomy): domain Eukaryota; kingdom Metazoa; phylum Chordata; class Amphibia; order Anura; family Hylidae; genus Dendropsophus; species Dendropsophus ebraccatus. The sequence goes on along the minus strand of NC_091466.1, from coordinate 74,824,716 downwards.
GTATTCTCTACCTGTAACACCACACAGCACGCTGTATTCTCTACCTGTAACACCACACTTCTACTACCTGTAACACCACAAAGCAAGCTGTATTCTCTACCTGTAACACCACACAGCACGCTGTATTCTCTACCTGTAACAGCACGCTGTATTCTCTACCTGTAACACCACACATCACGCTGTATTCTCTACCTGTAACACCTAACACCGCTGTATTCTCTACCTGTAACACCACACAGCACGTTGTATTCTCTACCTGTAACAGCACACTGTATTCTCTACCTGTAACACCTACACAGCATACTGTATTTTCTACCTGTAACAACACACACAGCACGCTGTATTCTCTACCTGTAACACCACAAAGCAAGCTGTATTCTCTACCTGTAACACCTACACAGCGCTGTATTTTCTACCTGTAACAGCACACTGTATTCTCTACCTGTAACACCATACAGCATGCTGTATTCTGTACCTGTAACACCTACACAGCGCTGTATTTTCTACCTGTAACACCCACACAGCACCCTGTATTCTCTACCTGTAACACCACACAGCACGCTGTATTCTCTACCTGTAACACCTAACACCGCTGTATTCTCTACCTGTAACACCACAGAACACGTTGTATTCTCTACCTGTAACAGCACACTGTATTCTCTACCTGTAACACCTACACAGCGCTGTATTTTCTACCTGTAACACCTAACAGCGCTGTATTCTCTACCTGTAACACCACACTGTATTGTCTACCTGTACCAACACAGTGTATTCTCTACCTGTAACACCACACAGCACGCTGTATTCTCTACCTGTAACACCACACGGCACACTGTATTCTCTACCTGTAACACCACAAAGCACGCTGTATTCTCTACCTGTAACACCACACAACACGCTGTATTCTCTACCTGTAACACCACACAGCACACTGTATTCTCGACCTGTAATACCACACTTCTACTACCTGTAACACCATACAGCACGCTGTATTCTCTACATGTAACTCCACACAGCACGCTGTATTCTCTACCTGTAACACCACACAGCACACTGTATTCTCTACCTGTAACACCACACAGCACACTGTTTTCTCTACCTGTAACAGCACACAGCACGCTGTATTCTCTACCTGTAACACCACACAGCACGCTGTATTCTCTACATGCAACACCATACAGCACGCTGTATTCTCTACCTGTAATACCACACTTCTACTACCTGTAACACCACACAGCACCCTGTATTCTCTACCTCTAACACCACACAGCACGCTGTATTCTCTACCTGTAACACCACACAGCACGCTGTATTCTCTACCTGTAACAACACACTGTATTTTCTACCTGTAACACCCACACAGCACCCTGTATTCTCTACCTGTAACACCACACAGCACGCTGTATTCTCTACCTGTAACACCACACTTCTACTACCTGTAACACTACAAAGCAAGCTGTATTCTCTACCTGTAACACCACACTGTATTCTCTACCTGTAACAGCACACAGCACACTGTATTCTCTACCTGTAACACCACACAGCACGCTGTATTCTCTACCTGTAACAACACACTGTATTTTCTACCTGTAACACCCACACAGCACCCTGTATTCTCTACCTGTAACACCACACAGCACGCTGTATTCTCTACCTGTAACACCACACTTCTACTACCTGTAACACTACAAAGCAAGCTGTATTCTCTACCTGTAACAGCACACTGTATTCTCTACCTATAACACCTACACAGCGCTGTGTTTTCTACCTGTAACACCACACAACACACTGTATACTCTACCTGTAACACCTACACAGCATACTGTATTTTCTACCTATAACAACACACAGCACGCTGTATTCTCTACCTGTAACGCCACAAAGCAAGCTGTATTCTCTACCTGTAACACACTGTATTCTCTACCTGTAACACCACACAGCACACTGTATTCTCTACCTGTAACAGCACGCTGTATTCTCTACCTGTAACACCACACAGCACGCTGTATTCTCTACCTGTAACACCTAACACCGCTGTATTCTTTACCTGTAACACCACACAGCACGCTGTATTCTCTACCTGTAACACCACACAGCACGCTGTATTCTCTACCTGTAACACCTACACAGCATACTGTATTTTCTACCTGTAACACCTACACAGCATACTGTATTTTCTACCTGTAACAACACACAGCACGCTGTATTCTCTACCTCTAACACCTACACAGCGCTGTATTTTCTACCTGTAACAGCACACTGTATTCTCTACCTGTAACAGCACACTGTATTCTCTACCTGTAACACCACACAGCACACTGTATTCTCTACCTGTAACACCACACAGCACACTGTATTCTCTACCTGTAACACCACACTTCTACTACCTGTAACACCATACAGCACGCTGTATTCTCTACCTGTAACACCACACAGCATGCATATAGTACAAGTTGGATCCGCGGTAACGCAGTGCGGGATGCACAGTCCTCACGGGGTTCGACCCTCACCCCAATCGTATTCCAGGAAAAAGAGCAAAGGACAGCATCTCCTCATAAAGTGCTTATAGTTTTATTGTGCCAGTTTGCAAAAAGAAAGTGCAACGTTTCAGCTCTATGAGCCTTTGTCAAGCATGACAAAGGCTCATAGAGCTGAAACGTTGCACTTTCTTTTTGCAAACTGGCACAATAAAACTATAAGCACTTTATGAGGAGATGCTGTCCTTTGCTCTTTTTCCTGGACCACACAGCATGCTGTATTCTCTACCTGTAACACCACACAGCACACTGTATTCTTTACCTGTAACAGCACACTGCATTCTCTACCTGTAACACCTACACAGCATACTGTATTTTCTACCTGTAACACCACAGAGCAAGCTGTATTCTCTACCTGTAACACACTGTATTCTCTACCTGTAACACCTACACAGCGCTGTATTTTCTACCTGTAACAGCACACTGTATTCTCTACCTGTAACACCACACAGCCCGCTGTATTCTCTACCTGTAACACCACACAGCACACTGTATTCTCTACCTGTAACACCTAACACCGCTGTATTCTCTACCTGTAACAGCACACTTCTACTACCTGTAACAGCACACAGCACGCTGTATTCTCTACCTGTAACACCACACAGCACGCTGTATTCTCTACCTGTAACACCACACTTCTACTACCTGTAACACCACAAAGCAAGCTGTATTCTCTACCTGTAACACCACACAGCACGCTGTATTCTCTACCTGTAACAGCACGCTGTATTCTCTACCTGTAACACCACACATCACGCTGTATTCTCTACCTGTAACACCTAACACCGCTGTATTCTCTACCTGTAACACCACACAGCACGCTGTATTCTCTACCTGTAACACCTACACAGTGCTGTATTTTCTACCTGTAACACCACACAACACACTGTATACTCTACCTGTAACACCTACACAGCATACTGTATTTTCTACCTGTAACAACACACACAGCACGCTGTATTCTCTACCTGTAACACCACAAAGCAAGCTGTATTCTCTACCTGTAACACCTACACAGCGCTGTATTTTCTACCTGTAACACCACACTGTATTCTCTACCTGTAACACCACACAGCACGCTGTATTCTCTACCTGTAACAACACACAGCACGCTGTATTCTCTACCTGTAACACCACACAGCACACTGTATTCTCTACCTGTAACACCACACAGCACGCTGTATTCTCTACCTGTAACACCACACAGCACGCTGTATTCTCTACCTGTAACACCACACTTCTACTACCTGTAACACCATACAGCACGCTGTATTCTCGACCTGTAACACACAGCACGCTGTATTCTCTACCTGTAACACCACACTTCTACTACCTGTAACACCACACAGCACGCTGTATTCTCTACCTGTAACACCACACAGCACGCTGTATTCTCTACCTGTAACACCACACAGCACGCTGTATTCTCTACCTGTAACACCACACTTCTACTACCTGTAACACCATACAGCACGCTGTATTCTCTACCTGTAACAACACACTTCTACTACCTGTAACACCACACAGCACGCTGTATTCTCTACCTGTAAAACCACACAGCACGCTGTATTCTCTACCTGTAACACCACACAGCACGCTGTATTCTCTACCTGTAACACCACACAGCACACTGTATTCTCTACCTGTAACACCACACAGCATGCTGTATTCTCTACCTGTAACACCACACAGCACGCTGTATTCTCTACCTGTAACACCACACAACACGCTGTATTCTCTACCTGTAACACCACACAGCACACTGTATTCTCGACCTGTAACACACAGCACGCTGTATTCTCTACCTGTAACACCACACTTCTACTACCTGTAACACCATACAGCACGCTGTATTCTCTACCTGTAACACACTGTATTCTCTACCTGTAACACCTACACAGCGCTGTATTTTCTACCTGTAACACCTACACAGCACCCTGTATTCTCTACCTGTAACACCACAAAGCTGTATTCTCTACCTGTAACCCCACACAGCACGCTGTATTCTTTACCTGTAACACCACACAACACGCTGTATTCTCTACCTGTAACACCTACACAGCGCTGTATTTTCTACCTGTAACACCTACACAGCACCCTGTATTCTCTACCTGTAACACCACACAGCACGCTGTATTCTCTACCTGTAACACCACACTTCTACTACTTGTAACACCACAAAGCTGTATTCTCTACCTGTAACCCCAAACAGCACGCTGTATTCTTTACCTGTAACAGCACACTGTATTCTCTACCTGTAACACCTACACAGCGCTGAAATTTTCTACCTGTAACACCACACTTCTACTACTTGTAACACCACAAAGCTGTATTCTCTACCTGTAACCCCACACAGCACGCTGTATTCTTTACCTGTAACAGCACACTGTATTCTCTACCTGTAACACCACACAGCACGCTGTATTCTCTACCTGTAACACCACACAGCACGCTGTATTCTCTACCTGTAACACCACACTTCTACTACCTGTAACACCATACAGCACGCTGTATTCTCTACCTGTAACAGCACGCTGTATTCTCTACCTGTAACACCACACAGCACGCTGTATTCTCTACCTGTAACACCACACAGCACACTGTATATTCTACCTGTAACACCACACAGCGCTGTATTCTCTACCTGTAACACCACACAACACACTGTATACTCTACCTGTTACACCTACACAGCATACTGTATTTTCTACCTGTAACACACAGCACGCTGTATTCTCTACCTGTAACACCACAGAACACGTTGTATTCTCTACCTGTAACAGCACACTGTATTCTCTACCTGTAACACCTACACAGCGCTGTATTTTCTACCTGTAACAGCACGCTGTATTCTCTACCTGTAACACCACACAACACACTGTATTCTCTACCTCTAACACCTAACACCGCTGTATTCTCTACCTGTAACAGCACACTTCTACTACCTGTAACAGCACACAGCACGCTGTATTCTCTACCTGTAATACCACACTTCTACTACCTGTAACACCACACAGCACCCTGTATTCTCTACCTGTAACACCACACAGCACGCAGTATTCTCTACCTGTAACACCACACAGCACACTGTATTCTCTACCTGTAACACCACACTTCTACTACCTGTAACACCACAAAGCAAGCTGTATTCTCTACCTGTAACAGCACACTGTATTCTGTACCTGTAACACCTACACAGCGCTGTATTTTCTACCTGTAACACCACACAACACACTGTATACTCTACCTGTAACACCTACACAGCATACTGTATTCTCTACCTGTAACACCACACAGCACACTGTATTCTCTACCTGTAACACCACACAACACGCTGTATTCTCTACCTGTAACACCACACAGCACACTGTATTCTCTACCTGTAACACCACACTTCTACTACCTGTAACACCATACAGCACGCTGTATTCTCTACCTGTAACACCACACAGCACGCTGTATTCTCTACCTGTAACACCACACAGCACGCTGTATTCTCTACCTGTAACACCACACTTCTACTACCTGTAACACCACACAGCACGCTGTATTCTCTACCTGTAACACCACACAGCACGCTGTATTCTCTACCTGTAACACCACACAGCACGCTGTATTCTCTACCTGTAACACCACACAGCACACTGTATTCTCTACCTGTAACACCACACTTCTACTACCTGTAACACCACAAACCAAGCTGTATTCTCTACTTGTAACAGCACACTGTATTCTCTACCTGTAACACCTACACAGCGCTGTATTTTCTACCTGTAACACCACACAACACACTGTATACTCTACCTGTAACACCTACACAGCATACTGTATTTTCTACCTATAACAACACACAGCACGCTGTATTCTCTACCTGTAACACCACACAGCACACTGTATTCTCTACCTGTAACACCACACAGCACACTGTTTTCTCTACCTGTAACACCACACAGCACGCTGTATTCTCTACCTGTAACACCACACAGCACGCTGTATTCTCTACATGTAACACCACACAGCACGCTGTATTCTCTACCTGTAACAACACACTTCTACTACCTGTAACACCATACAGCACGCTGTATTCTCTACCTGTAATACCACACTTCTACTACCTGTAACACCACACAGCACCCTGTATTCTCTACCTCTAACAACACACAGCACGCTGTATTCTCTACCTGTAACACCACACAGCACGCTGTATTCTCTACCTGTAACGCCACACTGTATTCTCTACCTGTAACAACACACTTCTACTACCTGTAACACCATACAGCACGCTGTATTCTCTACCTGTAATACCACACTTCTACTACCTGTAACACCACACAGCACCCTGTATTCTCTACCTCTAACAACACACAGCACGCTGTATTCTCTACCTGTAACACCACACAGCACGCTGTATTCTCTACCTGTAACGCCACACTGTATTCTCTACCTGTAACACCTACACAGCGCTGTATTTTCTACCTGTAACAACACACAGCACGCTGTAACACCACAAAGCAAGCTGTATTCTCTACCCATAACACCTACACAGCACTGTATTTTCTACCTGTAACAACACACAGCACGCTGTATTCTCTACCTGTAACACCACACTGTATTCTCTACCTGTAACACCACACAGCACGCTGTATTCTCTACCTGTAACACCACACTGTATTTTCTACCTGTAACACCCACACAGCACCCTGTATTCTCTACCTGTAACACCACACAGCACGCTGTATTCTCTACCTGTAACACCACACTTCTACTACCTGTAACACTACAAAGCAAGCTGTATTCTCTACCTGTAACACCACACAGCACCCTGTATTCTTTACCTGTAACAGCACACTGTATTCTCTACCTATAACAGCTACACAGCGCTGTATTTTCTACCTGTAACACCACACAACACACTGTATACTCTACCTGTAACACCTACACAGCATACTGTATTTTCTACCTATAACAACACACAGCACGCTGTATTCTCTACCTGTAACGCCACAAAGCAAGCTGTATTCTCTACCTGTAACACACTGTATTCTCTACCTGTAACACCACACAGCACACTGTATTCTCTACCTGTAACAGCACGCTGTATTCTCTACCTGTAACACCACACAGCACGCTGTATTCTCTACCTGTAACACCACACAACACGTTGTATTCTCTACCTGTAACACCTACACAGCGCTGTATTTTCTACCTGTAACACCTACACAGCATACTGTATTTTCTACCTATAACAACACACAGCACGCTGTATTCTCTACCTGTAACAGCACACAGCACGCTGTATTCTCTACCTGTAACACCACACAGCACGCTGTATTCTCTACATGTAACACCATACAGCACGCTGTATTCTCTACCTGTAATACCACACTTCTACTACCTGTAACACCACACAGCACGCTGTATTCTCTACCTGTAACAACACACTGTATTTTCTACCTATAACAACACACAGCACGCTGTATTCTCTACCTGTAACAGCACACAGCACCCTGTATTCTCTACCTGTAACACCACACTTCTACTACCTGTAACACTACAAAGCAAGCTGTATTCTCTACCTGTAACAGCACACTGTATTCTCTACCTATAACACCTACACAGCGCTGTATTTTCTACCTGTAACACCACACAACACACTGTATACTCTACCTGTAACACCTACCTATAACAACACACAGCACGCTGTATTCTCTACCTGTAACGCCACAAAGCAAGCTGTATTCTCTACCTGTAACACCACACAGCACGCTGTATTCTCTACCTGTAACACCACACAACACGTTGTATTCTCTACCTGTAACACCTACACAGCGCTGTATTTTCTACCTGTAACACCACACAACACACTGTATACTCTACCTGTAACACCTACACAGCATACTGTATTTTTATCCCGTAACAACACACAGCACGCTGTATTCTCTACCTGTAACACCACAGAGCAAGCTGTATTCTCTACCTGTAACACACTGTATTCTCTACCTGTAACACCTACACAGCGCTGTATTTTCTACCTGTAACAGCACACTGTATTCTCTACCTGTAACACCACACAGCACACTGTATTCTCTACCTGTAACAGCACACAGCACGCTGTATTCTCTACCTGTAACACCACAAAGCAAGCTGTATTCTCTACCTGTAACACCACACAGCACGCTGTATTCTCTACCTGTAACAGCACGCTGTATTCTCTACCTGTAACACCACACAGCACGTTGTATTCTCTACCTGTAACAGCACACTGTATTCTCTACCTGTAACACCTACACAGTGCTGTATTTTCTACCTGTAACAGCACACTGTATTCTCTACATGTAACACCACACAGCACACTGTATTCTCTACATGTAACACCACACAGCACACTGTATTCTCTACCTGTAACACCTAACACCACTGTATTCTCTACCTGTAACAGCACACTTCTACTACCTGTAACAGCACACAGCACGCTGTATTCTCTACCTGTAATACCACACTTCTACTACCTGTAACACCACACAGCACCCTGTATTCTCTACCTGTAACACCACACAGCGCGCTGTATTCTCTACCTGTAACACCACACAGCACGCTGTATTCTCTACCTGTAACACCACACTTCTACTACCTGTAACACCACAAAGCAAGCTGTATTCTCTACCTGTAACACCACACAGCACGCTGTATTCTCTACCTGTAACACCTACACAGCGCTGTATTTTCTACCTGTAACACCACACAACACACTGTATACTCTACCTGTAACACCTACACAGCATACTGTATTTTCTACCTATAACAACACACAGCACGCTGTATTCTCTACCTGTAACACCACACAGCACACTGTATTCTCTACCTGTAACACCACACAGCACACTGTATTCTCTACCTGTAACACCACACAGCACACTGTTTTCTCTACCTGTAACAGCATACAGCACGCTGTATTCTCTACCTGTAACACCACACAGCACGCTGTATTCTCTACATGTAACACCATACAGCACGCTGTATTCTCTACCTGTAATACCACACTTCTACTACCTGTAACACCACACTTCTACTACCTGTAACACCACACAGCACCCTGTATTCTCTACCTCTAACACCACACAGCACGCTGTATTCTCTACCTGTAACACCACACAGCACGCTGTATTCTCTACCTGTAACACCACACTGTATTCTCTACCTGTAACACCACACAGCACACTGTATTCTCTACCTGTAACACCACACAGCACGCTGTATTCTCTACCTGTAACACCACACTTCTACTACCTGTAACACTACAAAGCAAGCTGTATTCTCTACCTGTAACAGCACACTGTATTCTCTACCTATAACAGCTACACAGCGCTGTATTTTCTACCTGTAACACCACACAACACACTGTATACTCTACCTGTAACACCTACACAGCATACTGTATTTTCTACCTATAACAACACACAGCACGCTGTATTCTCTACCTGTAACGCCACAAAGCAAGCTGTATTCTCTACCTGTAACACACTGTATTCTCTACCTGTAACACCACACAGCACACTGTATTCTCTACCTGTAACAGCACGCTGTATTCTCTACCTGTAACACCACACAGCACGCTGTATTCTCTACCTGTAACACCACACAACACGTTGTATTCTCTACCTGTAACACCTACACAGCGCTGTATTTTCTACCTGTAACACCTACACAGCATACTGTATTTTCTACCTGTAACACCTACACAGCATACTGTATTTTCTACCTGTAACAACACACAGCACGCTGTATTCTCTACCTCTAACACCTACACAGCGCTGTATTTTCTACCTGTAACAGCACACTGTATTCTCTACCTGTAACACCACACAGCACACTGTATTCTCTACCTGTAACACCACACTTCTACTACCTGTAACACCATACAGCACGCTGTATTCTCTACCTGTAACACACTGTATTCTCTACCTGTAACACCCACACAGCACCCTGTATTCTCTACCTGTAACACCACACAGCACGCTGTATTCTCTACCTGTTGTGTTCTCTACCTGTAACACCACACAGCACGCTGTATTCTTTACCTGTAACAGCACACTGTATTCTCTACCTGTAACACCTACACAGCGCTGTATTTTCTACCTGTAACACCACACAACACACTGTATACTCTACCTGTAACACCTACACAGCATACTGTATTTTTATCCCGTAACACACAGCACGCTGTATTCTCTACCTGTAACACCACAGAGCAAGCTGTATTCTCTACCTGTAACACACTGTATTCTCTACCTGTAACACCTACACAGCGCTGTATTTTCTACCTGTAACAGCACACTGTATTCTCTACCTGTAACACCACACAGCACACTGTATTCTCTACCTGTAACACCACACAGCACGCTGTATTCTCTACCTGTAACACCACACAGCACGCTGTATTCTCTACCTGTAACACCACACTTCTACTACCTGTAACACCACAAAGCAAGCTGTATTCTCTACCTGTAACACCACACAGCACGCTGTATTCTCTACCTGTAACACCTAACACCGCTGTATTCTCTACCTGTAACACCACACAGCACGTTGTATTCTCTACCTGTAACAGCACACTGTATTCTCTACCTGTAACACCTACACAGTGCTGTATTTTCTACCTGTAACAGCACACTGTATTCTCTACCTGTAACACCTACACAGCGCTGTATTTTCTACCTGTAACAGCACACTGTATTCTCTACCTGTAACACCACACAGCACACTGTATTCTCTACCTGTAACACCACACAGCACACTGTATTCTCTACATGTAACACCACACAGCACACTGTATTCTCTACCTGTAACACCACACAGCACACTGTATTCTCTACCTGTAACACCATACAGCATGCTGTATTCTGTACCTGTAACACCTACAGAGCGCTGTATTTTCTACCTGTAACACCACAGAACACGTTGTATTCTCTACCTGTAACACCTACACAGCGCTGTATTTTCTACCTGTAACACCTAACAGCGCTGTATTCTCTACCTGTAACACCACACTGTATTGTCTACCTGTACCAACACAGTATATTCTCTACCTGTAATACCACACTTCTACTACCTGTAACACCACACAGCACGCTGTATTCTCTACCTGTAACACCACACTTCTACTACCTGTAACACCACACAGCACGCTGTATTCTCTACCTGTAACACCACACAACACACTGTATTCTCTACCTGTAACACCACAAAGCACGCTGTATTCTCTACCTGTAACAGCACACGGTGTTCTCTACCTGTATTACCACACTTCTACTACCTATAACACCACACAGCACGCTGTATTCTCTACCTGTAACACCACACAGCACGCTGTATTCTCTACCTGTAACACCACACAGCACGCTGTATTCTCTACCTGTAACACCACACAGCACACTGTATTCTCTACCTGTAACACCACACATTTATACAAACAAACACTGGGTTTTAGTTTTAAAAATTATATATATAAGATTTTTATTATGTATACATTAGTACAAAATACAATATGTTTCTCATAAAAGAAGAATTTAAAAAAATGACCACAATAAAAAAGTATATAATACCAATAAAAAGCTGATGTTAGCAGATATACATCATCATGGACAGTGCATCTATAATAATCTCTTTTAATTCTAGTCCTCTGCCTCACTATGTCACAAAGGGGTATATATGTATCTAGGGACTTAATAATCTCCTAGTTCCCCATATGCTTACATATAGTCACAAGAGGTATATAATCCACTATTATTATCTCCTAATCTTTATTGCACTCACCCATGCTGCCAAACCGCCAAAGAGAGCCGTCTCTCTCAAAGAGAGACGGCTCTCTTTGGCGGTTTGGCAGCATGGGTGAGTGCAATAAAGATTAGGAGATAATAATAGTGGATTATATACCTCTTGTGACTATATGTAAGCATATGGGGAACTAGGAGATTATTAAGTCCCTAGATACATATATACCCCTTTGTGACATAGTGAGGCAGAGGACTAGAATTAAAAGAGATTATTATAGATGCACTGTCCATGATGATGTATATCTGCTAACATCAGCTTTTTATTGGTATTATATACTTTTTTATTGTGGTCATTTTTTTAAATTCTTCTTTTATGAGAAACATATTGTATTTTGTACTAATGTATACATAATAAAAATCTTATATATATAATTTTTAAAACTAAAACCCAGTGTTTGTTTGTATAAATTTTAGTGCGGGTTGTTTTTTTGTTAAGGGGACATCTGGTGGCGCATAGTGGTATTGCAGCCTAAGTTGTGAGATTACCTCGTTCCCCTTGTCTCAAACCTTGTGTGTAATTCTGTAACACCACACAGCACGCTGGATTCTCTACCTGTAACATCACACAGCACGCTGTATTCTCTACCTGTAATACCACACTTCTACTACCTGTAACACCATACAGCACGCTGTATTCTCTACCTGTAACACCACACTTCTACTACCTGTAACAGCACACAGCACGCTGTATTCTCTACCTGTAATACCACACTTCTACTACCTGTAACACCACACAGCACCCTGTATTCTCTACCTGTAACACCACACAGCACGCTGTATTCTCTACCTGTAACACCACACAGCACACTGTATTCTCTACCTGTAACACCACACTTCTACTACCTGTAACACCATACAGCACGCTGTATTCTCTACCTGTAACAGCACGCTGTATTCTCTACCTGTAACACCACACTTCTACTACCTGTAACACCACAAAGCAAGCTGTATTCTCTACCTGTAACACCACACTGTATTCTCTACAGCGCTGTATTTTCTACCTGTAACAACACACAGCACGCTGTAACACCACAAAGCAAGCTGTATTCTCTACCCATAACACCTACACAGCACTGTATTTTCTACCTGTAACACCACACAGCACGCTATATTCTCTACCTGTAACACCACACTGTATTCTCTACCTGTAACACCACACAGCACACTGTATTCTCTACCTGTAACACCACACAGCACGCTGTATTCTCTACCTGTAACACACTGTATTCTCTACCTGTAACACCTACACAGCACCCTGTATTCTCTACCTGTAACACCACACAGCAACCTGTATTCTCTACCTGTAACACCACACAGCAACCTGTATTCTCTACCTGTAACAACACACTGTATTCTCTACCTGTAACACCTACACAGCGCTGTATTTTCTACCTGTAACAGCACACTGTATTCTCTACCTGTTACACCACACAGCACACTGTATTCTCTACCTGTAAAACCACACAGCACACTGTATTCTCTACCTGTTACACCACACAGCACACTGTATTCTCTACCTGTAAAACCACACAGCACGCTGTATTCTCTACCTGTAACACCACACAGCACACTGTATTCTCTACCTCTAACACCACACTGTATTCTCTACCTGTAACACCACACAGCACGCTGTATTCTCTACCTGTAACACCACACAACACGCTGTATTCTCTACCTGTAACACCACACAGCACACTGTATTCTTGACCTGTAACACCATACAGCACACTGTATTCTCGACCTGTAACACACAGCACGCTGTATTCTCTACCAGTAACACCACACTTCTACTACCTGTAACACCATACAGCACGCTGTATTCTCTACCTGTAACAACACACTTCTACTACCTGTAACACCACACAGCACGCTGTATTCTCTACCTGTAACAGCACACAGCACGCTGTATTCTCTACCTGTAACACCACACTTCTACTACCTGTAACACCACACAGCACGCTGTATTCTCTACCTGTAAAACCACAAAGCACGCTGTATTCTCTACCTGTAACAGCACACAGCACACTGTATTCTCTACCTGTAACACCACACAGCACGCTGTATTCTCTACCTGTAACACCACACAACACGCTGTATTCTCTACCTGTAACACCAGACAGCACACTGTATTCTCGACCTGTAACACCACACAGCACACTGTATTCTCTACCTGTAACAGCACACAGCACGCTGTATTCTCTACCTGTAACACCACACAGCACACTGTTTTCTCTACCTGTAACAGCACACAGCACGCTGTATTCTCTACCTGTAACACCACACAGCACGCTGTATTCTCTACATGTAACACCACACAGCACGCTGTATTCTCTACCTGTAACAACACACTTCTACTACCTGTAACACCATACAGCACCCTGTATTCTCTACCTGTAACACCACACAGCACGCTGTATTCTTTACCTGTAACAGCACACTGTATTCTCTACCTATAACACCTACACAGCACTGTATTTTTTACCTGTAACACCACACAACACACTGTATACTCTACCTGTAACACCTACACAGCATACTGTATTTTCTACCTATAACAACACACAGCTCGCTGTATTCTCTACCTGTAACACCACACAGCACGCTGTATTCTCTACCTGTAACACCACACTGTATTCTCTACCTGTAACACCACACAGCACACTGTATTCTCTACCTGTAACACCACACAGCACGCTGTATTCTCTACCTGTAACACCACACTGTATTTTCTACCTGTAACACCACACAGCATACTGTATTTTCTACCTATAACAACACACAGCACGCTGTATTCTCTACCTGTAACGCCACAAAGCAAGCTGTATTCTCTACCTGTAACACACTGTATTCTCTACCTGTAACACCACACAGCACGCTGTATTCTCTACCTGTAACAGCACACGGTGTTCTCTACCTGTATTACCACACTTCTACTACCTATAACACCACACAGCACGCTGTATTCTCTACCTGTAACACCACACAGCACGCTGTATTCTCTACCTGTAACACCACACAGCACGCTGTATTCTCTACCTGTAACACCACACAGCACACTGTATTCTCTACCTGTAACACCACACATTTATACAAACAAACACTGGGTTTTAGTTTTAAAAATTATATATATAAGATTTTTATTATGTATACATTAGTACAAAATACAATATGTTTCTCATAAAAGAAGAATTTAAAAAAATGACCACAATAAAAAAGTATATAATACCAATAAAAAGCTGATGTTAGCAGATATACATCATCATGGACAGTGCATCTATAATAATCTCTTTTAATTCTAGTCCTCTGCCTCACTATGTCACAAAGGGGTATATATGTATCTAGGGACTTAATAATCTCCTAGTTCCCCATATGCTTACATATAGTCACAAGAGGTATATAATCCACTATTATTATCTCCTAATCTTTATTGCACTCACCCATGCTGCCAAACCGCCAAAGAGAGCCGTCTCTCTCAAAGAGAGACGGCTCTCTTTGGCGGTTTGGCAGCATGGGTGAGTGCAATAAAGATTAGGAGATAATAATAGTGGATTATATACCTCTTGTGACTATATGTAAGCATATGGGGAACTAGGAGATTATTAAGTCCCTAGATACATATATACCCCTTTGTGACATAGTGAGGCAGAGGACTAGAATTAAAAGAGATTATTATAGATGCACTGTCCATGATGAT
The DNA here is from genome assembly GCF_027789765.1 of Dendropsophus ebraccatus. NCBI lineage: Eukaryota > Metazoa > Chordata > Amphibia > Anura > Hylidae > Dendropsophus > Dendropsophus ebraccatus. Next base: position 74,808,652 of record NC_091466.1, on the reverse strand, counting down.
GTATATCTGCTAACATCAGCTTTTTATTGGTATTATATACTTTTTTATTGTGGTCATTTTTTTAAATTCTTCTTTTATGAGAAACATATTGTATTTTGTACTAATGTATACATAATAAAAATCTTATATATATAATTTTTAAAACTAAAACCCAGTGTTTGTTTGTATAAATTTTAGTGCGGGTTGTTTTTTTGTTAAGGGGACATCTGGTGGCGCATAGTGGTATTGCAGCCTAAGTTGTGAGATTACCTCGTTCCCCTTGTCTCAAACCTTGTGTGTAATTCTGTAACACCACACAGCACGCTGGATTCTCTACCTGTAACATCACACAGCACGCTGTATTCTCTACCTGTAATACCACACTTCTACTACCTGTAACACCATACAGCACGCTGTATTCTCTACCTGTAACACCACACTTCTACTACCTGTAACAGCACACAGCACGCTGTATTCTCTACCTGTAATACCACACTTCTACTACCTGTAACACCACACAGCACCCTGTATTCTCTACCTGTAACACCACACAGCACGCTGTATTCTCTACCTGTAACACCACACAGCACACTGTATTCTCTACCTGTAACACCACACTTCTACTACCTGTAACACCATACAGCACGCTGTATTCTCTACCTGTAACAGCACGCTGTATTCTCTACCTGTAACACCACACTTCTACTACCTGTAACACCACAAAGCAAGCTGTATTCTCTACCTGTAACACCACACTGTATTCTCTACAGCGCTGTATTTTCTACCTGTAACAACACACAGCACGCTGTAACACCACAAAGCAAGCTGTATTCTCTACCCATAACACCTACACAGCACTGTATTTTCTACCTGTAACACCACACAGCACGCTATATTCTCTACCTGTAACACCACACTGTATTCTCTACCTGTAACACCACACAGCACACTGTATTCTCTACCTGTAACACCACACAGCACGCTGTATTCTCTACCTGTAACACACTGTATTCTCTACCTGTAACACCTACACAGCACCCTGTATTCTCTACCTGTAACACCACACAGCAACCTGTATTCTCTACCTGTAACACCACACAGCAACCTGTATTCTCTACCTGTAACAACACACTGTATTCTCTACCTGTAACACCTACACAGCGCTGTATTTTCTACCTGTAACAGCACACTGTATTCTCTACCTGTTACACCACACAGCACACTGTATTCTCTACCTGTAAAACCACACAGCACACTGTATTCTCTACCTGTTACACCACACAGCACACTGTATTCTCTACCTGTAAAACCACACAGCACGCTGTATTCTCTACCTGTAACACCACACAGCACACTGTATTCTCTACCTCTAACACCACACTGTATTCTCTACCTGTAACACCACACAGCACGCTGTATTCTCTACCTGTAACACCACACAACACGCTGTATTCTCTACCTGTAACACCACACAGCACACTGTATTCTTGACCTGTAACACCATACAGCACACTGTATTCTCGACCTGTAACACACAGCACGCTGTATTCTCTACCAGTAACACCACACTTCTACTACCTGTAACACCATACAGCACGCTGTATTCTCTACCTGTAACAACACACTTCTACTACCTGTAACACCACACAGCACGCTGTATTCTCTACCTGTAACAGCACACAGCACGCTGTATTCTCTACCTGTAACACCACACTTCTACTACCTGTAACACCACACAGCACGCTGTATTCTCTACCTGTAACACCACAAAGCACGCTGTATTCTCTACCTGTAACAGCACACAGCACACTGTATTCTCTACCTGTAACACCACACAGCACGCTGTATTCTCTACCTGTAACACCACACAACACGCTGTATTCTCTACCTGTAACACCAGACAGCACACTGTATTCTCGACCTGTAACACCACACAGCACACTGTATTCTCTACCTGTAACAGCACACAGCACGCTGTATTCTCTACCTGTAACACCACACAGCACACTGTTTTCTCTACCTGTAACAGCACACAGCACGCTGTATTCTCTACCTGTAACACCACACAGCACGCTGTATTCTCTACATGTAACACCACACAGCACGCTGTATTCTCTACCTGTAACAACACACTTCTACTACCTGTAACACCATACAGCACCCTGTATTCTCTACCTGTAACACCACACAGCACGCTGTATTCTTTACCTGTAACAGCACACTGTATTCTCTACCTATAACACCTACACAGCACTGTATTTTTTACCTGTAACACCACACAACACACTGTATACTCTACCTGTAACACCTACACAGCATACTGTATTTTCTACCTATAACAACACACAGCTCGCTGTATTCTCTACCTGTAACACCACACAGCACGCTGTATTCTCTACCTGTAACACCACACTGTATTCTCTACCTGTAACACCACACAGCACACTGTATTCTCTACCTGTAACACCACACAGCACGCTGTATTCTCTACCTGTAACACCACACTGTATTTTCTACCTGTAACACCACACAGCATACTGTATTTTCTACCTATAACAACACACAGCACGCTGTATTCTCTACCTGTAACGCCACAAAGCAAGCTGTATTCTCTACCTGTAACACACTGTATTCTCTACCTGTAACACCACACAGCACGCTGTATTCTCTACCTGTAACAGCACACAGCACACTGTATTCTCTACCTGTAACAGCACACAGCACACTGTATTCTCTACCTGTAACACCACAAAGCACGCTGTATTCTCTACCTGTAACACCACACAGCACACTGTATTCTCTACCTGTAACACCACACAACACGCTGTATTCTCTACCTGTAAAACCACACATCACGCTGTATTCGCTACCTGTAACAGCACACGGTGTTCTCTACCTGTATTACCACACTTCTCCTACCTATAACACCACACAGCACGCTGGATTCTCTACCTGTAATACCACACTTCTACTACCTGTAACACCATACAGCACGCTGTATTCTCTACCTGTAACACCACACAACACACTGTATTCGCTACCTGTAACACCACAAAGCAAGCTGTATTCTTTACCTGTAACACCACAGAGCATACTGTATTCTCTATCTGTAACATCCAGTGTGGTGTTACAGGTAGAGAATTAAGTGTGCTGTGTGGTGTTACAGGTAGAGAATACACACAGCGCACACACAGCGCTGTATTCTCTACCTGTAACACCACACAGCACAGTCAGCTACTGTGTGGCAGAACCGCTCAGATATGGTAATACATTAGACACATCTTTATAACTTTTAATAGAAAACAAGTTTTCCCCATGTGGAGGTCCCCTTTAAACTTCAAATTTCACACACACAGCACTGAGAATCAAGGGCATAAAGTTACCTCCATCCTTAGCACCCCATATGGGGCAAATCTGTACACATGGAGCAGGGATAACCCCATTTAGATATATAGGGGAAGATTTATCAAAGGGTGTCAATTACAGACTGGTGTAAACTGCCCACAATAAACCAATCACAACTCCTCTTTTATTTTACCAGAGCTGACAGCTGAGAGGAGCTTTGATTGGTTGCTGTGGGGCAGTTTACACCAATCTGTATTTTACCCCCTTAGATAAATCTGGGCTATAGAATATATTTTTCAGTCTCTGACATTTCTCAAAGTCTGCTGCATGGTCTTTACTGGTTACATATAGACTTTTCTTTAACATATGAAATACTGATAATTTCCTATTTAATATAAGTTACCTTTTCTTTCTGTAGATGACCCTGTCATCAAAAAGGAAGAAGCTGCTCACTCTTCATTAAAAGAAATTCCTAGGTAAGTAAATCTTAAAACATACATAGACATTTTATTGCTCCACTGTTAAAAGGAATCTGTCACTCAATGAAAGCAGCATAAACTAGTGACAGAAAAGCTGAACGGATTGGTGTATCACTTCCATCATTCTTTTCAGCCATTCTCCTAATTTGCAGGAGAATAGGATTATTGCCACACCCCTTCCCCCGCTGCTGATTGACAGGTAACTGCCAATCAGCAGCTGGTGGGTGGAGTTTTCTTCTCATGAATACTGAGGACTACTTATTGTCCATGTTATTCAGGAGGAGATCTCTGGATCAGCTGCACATAGCAATGTAAGTGATACATAATTCTGTTCAGCTTCTCGGCATCACTAGCTTATGCTGCCCTGAGATACCATAAACCTGCTGACAGAGTCTCTATAAAGTAACTGTGTGTATCTGTGCTGATAAGTGAAGGCTTGTTAGACTGGTAGGTAATGTGACATCTCAGCCTCTCTATATAGAATACAATGTCATATATTACTAGTAGTGACCCCGTAAACTATTCTACGGACACAGAACATGTCAAAAGTTCTTTGCACTGACAAAGTTTAGATTAGTCAGGGGTCTCAGATCACAAGATATGGCGGAGAGAATTGCACACTAAGCACATTCCCTCCCAGCTCTCCCCATATGACTGAGACACATTTCTATTGCAACACTTAACTGGAAGAAGCGGCGATCGATTGCTTCTTCTCCATCCTGTTCTAGTGATTAGTGTGGAAGTATATATTCCCCCTCCCCCACCGATGTTCAATAGTGACAGGTAGACTTTAAGGGGAATGCTCATAATCACATACCCGAGACTGATAGAGACATAAGATAAGACATGATGCGGAGAGCTTTCATCGCTCTCTGTATGTAATTTTCTTTGGAGTAAATGTCGGTTTTATCCCCTGTACAGGACACTTTCATTTGAACCAGACAGCAATGGCCATACATTCTCTGCTAGCAGAGGTAAGATTGTACAGCCATAATACATGTTACAGGACTGCAAGTCATTGAGGCAGGTCCCATTGGTCTCTTCCCACCCTGACTGATCTTTTTACAGGCAGAAGCTGCTGGAACCATTCCAATGAGCCTATAGCCCTCCAGCTGTTTGCAAAACATTTCCCATTCATGCCTTCTCATTAGGAATGATGGGACGTGTAGTTTTTCCTCAGCTGATGGGCTGTAGGCTCCCCATCCCTGCTGTAAGGGTATGTTCACTTGTACCTACCACTGTGGACTTCCACTACTTTTACATTGATGAAATCTGCAGCTGATTGAGTAAGGGCCCTATTAAACTAAGGGTGGGTTCAGACTACAGAATCTGCGTGGATAAATTATGGCGGATTTCGTCACTAGTACGCGCACCTTTCAGACAGCTCTTTTGGCGGAATCGGCCCGCCCATAGAATGGTGTCTATGGAGCTGGCGGAAAGGTGCGCGTACTAGTGACGAAATACGCCGTAATTTATCCCTGCAAATTCCGTAGTCTGAACTCACCCTAACAGATTATCTGACAGGTTTTTTTGGGGCCAAAGCCCGGAATGGACTATAAACAGAGAACAGGTAATAAAGGAAAGACTGTCAGATAATCTGTTGGTGTAATAGGGCCCTAACTGAACGCAGCCTGTGAGGGCCATGCTGCACATGGGGTGGGTACTATGTCACAGGTTCCCTTGAACATTATTTCATTGCAAAATACATCAACATAACAGTTTTCCTATTTTCCTCCTGCAGTCTATATCACGTCAGAGAAGACCGACTTTTATTCCCCAAAAGTAGCGGAGACAGAAGAAGCTAAAGAGAAGCACAAAAAGAATGTTTTTAAGAAGTTCTTCAAAAAATAAAATGAAGCCATTTATACAGTAAATTCTCTCATCTCTAATTAGCAGCTATTACTCCCTGATAAGGGGCGGGGCTTGCCTGGGCTCTTCCTGCCCTGGGGAACGCCCCCTGGGTACTTAAACCTAATTTATATATTAACAAATGAAATATGTGCAAAATGAATGAAATTGTATTCCAAGTCTGACATTTAAATGTGATGAATATTTTAATTTATTTTAAATATTTTGTACTATTCCATCTATTTATTACATGAACATTTCAAATGAAAAGATGGCATTTTAATATTAAAGATTATTCCATATTTCTAAAGCAGATCTATTTTTCTCAGAAAACCCCTTTAAATCTATCTTCTACATTTAGCTTCCCAGCTTGTCAGCACGGCTTCCTAACCACCTCAAACAGTGTAACTTCCCTGCACCTCCTGAGGCCAGAGGGAAGCTAAGTTTGGGAAATGGGAAGGCCCCTTGAAGTTATCCAAATGCATAAACCAGTGCTCTCCAACCTGTCTCTTTCCAGTTGTTGTTAAACTTAAACTCAACTGTCAGGGTATGATGAGAGTTGTAGTTTTGCAGCTGGAGAACCAGAGGCTGGGGAACACTGGCATAAACAATAGCAAAGAAATTCAACTTTGAAAGCATGTAAAAATATGGGGTACTTTAACATAACAGTAGAACAAAGGCTTAATTTACTTACATTTGTTGGGACCCAATCCTGCACAGGGGGAAGAAACAACAAACAATGGGCTAATACTCAGTTATGTGCACAGACCCCCAAGACGTGAGTTATAGAACACTGGCCATAGAAATAAGTGAATGACCTTCATGTAATGACAGCAGCACAGACAGACAGAACATAGTAAACCAGGCACTGTTTATTTAGAGAGATGTGCTCTAACATGAGAACATTCCCGTGTTCCATGGAAACCAGACACAAGTTTCATCCCTTTATTTTCACAGATTAAGCAGCGACAATAGTTTATCCTAGAGATTTGTTATGCTACATAGTGATAAAACATTGTCAGACACAGGAACACATAGCAGCTTCTTCTATACCCTGTTACTGGTGGAATAGCCAGCCAATGTATTCGAAGTACGGCACAGTCATAGGGAGTTTAGCAATGATCTCCCCCCATTCACTGACTATATGAGTAACAGTAATTAGAGGGATTGCCAACATATTTCACAGCATGACCTCTATGCTCAGACCCCCCCACCAATCCTCACATAGAGCTAAGAGCATAGCTCCTCATCTCACTGCATAGACTTATAATGGAGACGGTCTCCTGCAGTAAGATGGGAAGTTAAGTGCTTAGATTACCTCAAATGTATCTCCAGACTCTTACAACCAGTCTACAAACTATCTTAAAACTTTTGAAAAGTTAAAGGGGTTATCCAGCGCTAAAAAACATGGCCACTTTTGCCCCTCTCTCATTCTCCAGTTCAGGTGCGGTTTGCAATTAAGCTCCATTTACTTCAATGGAACAGATTTTTAAACCCCACCCAATCTGGAGATAAGTGGCCATGTTTTTGTAGCACTGGATAACCCCTTTAAAATACCTATTTAAACTCTAGGGTCATGTTCACACGTAGGATTTGATCAGTATTTGTAGCCAAATTCAGGAGTGTGTCCAAAGCACAAAAAAGTACAAAATTTTCCATTCTAGTTGTTTGTGTTGGTTTTACTCTGTTTCTTTTGTAAAAGTACATAATCGAAACCACAGAGTATATAGTGGATCCTAATTTTGGCTTCAAAAACTGCATCAGATGAGCATGTGTGAAGCCGTCCCTAGGTAATCTAACTTGGTCCTTAAACTTTTTCCATAGGAAATTTCCTTCATTACTTATATAGCTGCGTATGAATTAAAAAATAATAATAATAACAACGTAAGTCCCTTCATATTTACCATTCCCATTCGTGTAGTATAACAGGCCTGACCATATTCCACCACCATAAGGCTAGGGGGCAGCAGGATGGAACCAGGTGTAATACTGATACATAGTGAAGGAATAAAGCAGAGCTTATAACATAGGACAAGTCTTATCAGATGACCCCTTGTGCAGACGAGAGCTCCGCTGTATAACATTTGGTGAATACCATTCCCTCGGTACCTGATGCAGTCCTCACACGCTGATGCAGTCCCTCCGCTTCTGTTTACATTCTACGGCCTCTCGTAACACTTGCAGGATCACCTTCTCATTATTCTCCACATTATACTCTGTGAGATTGATCAGTTTGTCAAAGTCTTCCTTACTGTAAGTTAGTTTAAGCACCCCATATGACGACTTTTCACCCAGATCCACTAACCCCTCTTCTTTCTCTTGGTCTGTTAACCGGTTAACTCCTGAGAAGAAACAATACAAAATATTCAGAAACTTGTAAAGGTTTGCAGCCCTGATGGCTGATTTTTATGATGCTCTCCTTTTATTTGTATTTCATGCAAGATTCTAGCAGAGAGAAGAGGCAAACTTACTTTCCTCTGCTGGTGACATATACCTAGAATGGACATTACAGGCCTGCAGTATTGTGACCTTTATCAAAGTAAACTGTTCAGGCCGGCAGCCATTGGACCAGCTAACAGTGATGATCAAGGTTTCCTTTGGAGTGCTCTTATACAGCACATGCAGTTTTTAAAGGGGTACTCTAATGAAAATCTCTTTTCTTTCAAATCAACTGGTGTCAGAAAGTTATACAGATTTGTAATTTACTTCTATTTAAAAAATCTCCAGTCTTCCAGTACTTATCAGCTGCTGTATGTCCTGCAGGAAGTGGTGTATTCTCTCCAGTCTGACACAGTGCTCTCTGCTGCCGCATCTGTCCATGTCAGGAACTGTGCAGAGCAGCAACAAATCCCCACAGAAAACCTCTCCTGCTCTAAGCAGAGGTGGCAGCAGAGAGCACTGTGTCAGACTGGAAAGAATACACCACTTCCTGCAGGACATACAGCAGCTTATTACTAATTGGGCCGTGTAATAGGACCCTAAGTGTCTTTTGAACAACTTATGTATAACTGTAGTCTAGGAGGGGTTTTGAAAGTCGCCTCTTAAACTCCAGGAATACATACGTAGATCCAATGACACAGCCTTGTGAAGGCTCTTTAAACCATCAACCATCAAGATCGGTGCTAGTTATCAGACCCCCGTCTAAACGAGATTATTTAGCTCAGGGATGGGGAACCTTTGGCTCTCCAGCTTCATGCTTGGACAGCTGAAGCTTTTGCTGTCCAGGCATGATGGGAATTGTAGTTTTGCAACAGCTGGAGGGCCGAAGGTTCCCCATCCCTGGTTTAGCTTAGTGTTCGTTTCATGTAATATCACTGACACTCACGTTACCTGATTGACTTACCTGGATGCTTGAACTGCTTGAATGTGTCATTTACTAAAGGGAAATGCAGAATAGTGGGACACTTGGGGTCTCCGCAGCCTGAGAAGTAGTAACACTCCTTAGGATTTGCTTTCTCTTCATCAGACACTTGTATTTTAGGAAAGCGGATATCATGAACTTTGCAGTACTCCTCGGTTCGCTCCACAGACTGAAATAAAAGAAAATAATCACAATCATACAACAAGCCACCTATATTCACATCTGCTACTCTCTCATTTCTTTGGGGCTTCTTATCCTACAACCTCCATAAGTATAATCGTCCTGTGTAAGAGCATTAAAAGTGGTTTATGAGACGCCATGATTCAGACATCTCACTATGTATTTTACAGCAGACTGCACATCACCACTTACTCTAAACTTCTCTGTTAATCCGTAGTCAAATGCCAGGAGAACGTCCACTTTGCGTTCCTCTCGGAGCAGTGGGGGGAAGCTGGCGTTAATGTAGTAGGCAGTGTCTACAAGGCAAAGCTCTTCAGAAGATGGCGTCAGCTTGTTTGGAGAATTATCCAGTTCTGTATCTAAGAGGCAGAGCAAAGAATACAATAAGAAACTCTTCTACCAATATCCCCATACCTTTTCTGAAGGGATTGTCACTCAGTTACAAAGTATCCCCTATATGATTCTAGACCTTTTACAATCTTGAAAATGGGGACCCGAGGATAGCGGCAGTCGTGCTATCTAGTGTGGGTACCATAGAGAATGAATGGAGCAGCTGTGCCAGAGTTGTATCTCTGCTCTTCACTTACAGAAAAAACAGGGTTCTGATCGGCTTGTACTGTTCCATTTTACAATATATACTGTTGTCTTCTATCACCCCCCATAACCGATCACAAAAACCATTATGATGGGCAGAAGTTAACTGCCCAGCCTGCAGCTTTGCGTCTATAACAAGGCCTCTTACCATCGAATGCACAGAATCCATTATGTGTACAATACTCCTTGTGCATCTGCAGTCCTTTTAGGAAGTTGTGATGTTCTCCATCAAGGGGACGATTGGTTAATATTTCCCGTATAGTACGGCTGAAATCACTTGCCGGCTGGGTCACACGTGTAGGTAAACCTGCTGACATTCTCCTCTTACGTAACGCTTCTTCTTCACCTGTTTAAAAAAAAAAATAAATAAATTAAAATAAAATGAAGAGGTAAGGGATGTGACAAGAAACACTGGCCTGAGCTCTAGCTTGTGTTTTATAGTCTACTATTCCTATACAATCTCATTTATATGGTGCTATAGCATACCCAGTTTACAGTGATACATTTGTCCGACATTACTATATATTTCAGGCTACAGTGGCTAAAATATTACACAAAATAGAGAAAGTAGACTCTCCTATACAGTTCAGTGGTTTCCCAATAGATTGTAATTCCACGCACTGTCCACCAGGGGAGGCTGTGGTTTCCTGCAGGTCCCGAGGTGCTGACAGTGTAGTGAAGGTGTATGTACCTTATTGTGTGTGGTACCTTTCTTGTAGCCAATCGGTGCAGAGAGGCCATTGTTAGTGCAAGGTGTCCAACGCTCTGAGCTTAATGTAGTGAGTTGGTACATTCAGTTTGATCAAAGTTTGCTAAGAACCTCATTTTTTTTTTTTCGAATAAATTTTATTTAAAAAAAATTAAAAAAAAAATATTTTCAAAAAAATGTTTCAAAAATTTCCTTAAAAAAACTAAAATGTTATATGGCACTTGTGCTTTGCTGCAGCAATGAGGTGTTCGTGCCGCACTTAGGCAAGCCTCACCACCACTTCCTCCTCCCTGTTTGATTGCGGCCTGGCCTTCTGCTTCCTGATGATGTTGCTGGCTAGGGCCGCGTGCCAACTTGCCAGTATGCGCATGCGCCCTGGATCTGTCAGGTATTGCACGCTCCTGCATCCCGAATTGCGCATGCACTGTAGTGCTGAGGCACGCCGATGGTCTGAAGCCAGTGCCCACAGTTGCACCGCTCATCTGTACTATGGCGCATGCACGATTCGAGACGCAGGAGTGCACAATACCTGACAGATCCAGGGCGCATGTGCATACTGGCAAGTTGGCACACATCCCTTGCCAGCAACGTTATAAGGAAGCCGAAGGCCAGGCCACAATCAAACAGGTAGGGCCGGGCAGCAGACAGGGAGGAGGAAGTGGTGGTGAGGCGTGCCTAAGTACGGCACAAACACCTCACCACTACAAGTTACGGGCAAGAATAAGAAAAATCTACTGCACCGATGGCTCAAAGAAAGGTACCACACACAATAAGGGACATACACCTTCACTACACTGTCAGCACCTCAGGACCAGCCCAGGTGCTGACAGATTCCCTTTAACCTGTGTAAGGCTACATCTCTTCTCCTGTCATTCAGGCTCATATTTCAACAGCTCAATGCAGAAAGTGACACTTTTTCACAATTCTAGTGCACAGAGGGTTTTGTGACAATTTTTGCTGCAGTTTACACCAAAATCTGATGTAAATACCCTGATAAATTCCCCCTTTGGAAAATTGGTTAAGTCCAATAAAGACTATATAGAGACACTAACCAAATAAGATAAGTGATAGTAAGTGTAATGAATGCATCTTATAAAGTAGATACTCACTCAGCTCATAGATCGTATCCCTGGTGAATCTGTGCCAGAAATGCTCAGAACTTACAGCTGAGAACCAGGCATCCATCAGGTTTATAGAAAAGACGTTACTCCATAATCCTACACCAAAGCAACAAACATTACAACATTACACAACAAACAGGCATTATAGCAATGTACTCCCCTACCACGGAGCATATGTATGCTGCCCCGATGAGCCACTCTCACTGTGTTACCCCTATACCTATTTGCCAGTCTCGATTTACCCACCACCATTCACAACCTGCCCCCTCCATGCATCTCCTGAGAACAATGCAATGGTCGGCCACTCAGATGTCTCACCCTGCAGGTAACAGATCCTGGACTCTGGAAGTGCCCTAGTGCGCCGTCCCATGAAAAATTCACTGCCGAAGTCTTCTGAGCGGATGAAGGCTCCGTACTTCAGCAGCCCCACTTCGTAAGGAGAGAACTCGCACCATTCTGTGAAGAATACAGAGGACGATACATTTAAGGTGTTTTCAATAAAAACCTGTTATGAACATTCACATGTGGTAAGAAGTATCACTCTGGCTTTACCGTATAGACTGGGGGGTCAGGAAAATGACAGATTTCCGGAATCTTCCAAACTAAAGCCACTGTTACACAGGGCGATACGAGGGAGCGAGCACCGACCAATCACTTTCCCCTCGTTCCCCACTCACTGCCGGCACTATTACATGCGCTTACAGTGAGCGGGTAAGTGGTGGGGGGCCCATAGGAGATAGCGGCAGTCTGCTGCACGGAGTGACGGCAGCAGATCGTTGCTAACATGTTGAAAGACAAAGATCAGTCAACATCGTTCATGCCGGCTGATCGTTGCCTATTATTACACAAAGCGATTATCGGCTGTGATGGCCGATAATCGCTTCATGTAATAGGGCCTTAAGAACACTGCAATGCCAATAAAAGAGTCAATGGACATTTACGGTAGATTGTATCTTCACGTTTACCGCTGTGATGGATGGGACACTGCGTTCAGCACACCACAACAGGACTGTAGATAACCAGGACTCCTGACAACCAGGATTCACATGGTAACAAACCTTTATAATCCAGCGTGGAGCTTTCATTTGGCTTCACATTCATTGCCAGGCACAGAGGGAGCGGGTTCTGTCCATTGGCCAATGCTTTTCTCTGATCCGATAGCTTTGTCTCATTGACCTGTGCGATAAGTGCAAACACAACTATTAATCCAAGTATGAAACCGTATAATACATCATATACCATCCGATGAATAAGGATAGAATGCAGAATTACAACTGAAGAGTGACAGCTGAATTAGCAGTGGTCCCCAAGTAATGGCGACATCTGACTCATCTCTGCACGGGATGAACCAAGGTGGTCACCTAGTGCGTAAGAGCCATCTCTTTTATAGACATAATATTCAGTGTGGCTTCACATTATCACCTGTGGCCTGCATAATGGTTCACAACATTAGAGAGGTCTAGTACTTTCTGCTCTACAGTGAAAGCCATATTGAAGAAATTATAATAATCTGTAAACCTAGAAGATGTCTGACAGAGTATATAACAGCCATCGCATGTATCCAACTACCAGGAGGTGAATAACATACTGACTCCTCATACTTTGGTTATTTGCATGTATGCAATATGTTACTGTATACAGAATACGTACATTATCACAGTACATGGACTCGAGAACCAGACCCCACAGGTCTGAGAATGACGTCTTGTAGCCCATCCTTGCTCGTGTGTTTATTTCATCCCGGTAGAACGCCAGACGATCAAAGGAAAAAGCACCAGACTTGCTTTTGGTCACGTTCCTACAAGCATCTTCTATGGGTGCACAAAGATCTTTCTGCGACCAGTCAGGATCTTCATATAATTTACTCATTGACCTAGATTAGAACACACTAGATGTCACTGTACAGACCATATACAATAAGTAGCTATGTGTCTGTTAACAATAAGGCTTCTCACCAAGTGGATCCTGAAGCTCCGGTGAGGTAGGTCACACAGTCCAGGAGACCCAGCTTCTTCAGTCCCGCCAATGTGCCATAGAGAGATATCATAGCTCTAACACCTCCTCCTGTGGTTGTGACGGCAATCACAGGAATCTGTAATGGACAGTGCATAGCATGAGAAGATACAGCAATGGCATCGGGAATCTTGCAAGCTGTCATTGTGATGAATAAAATTACTAAGGGAAAATGTTATGGTTGTGTCTACATGGCAATATGTTACGCCATTCAGTGTATGAACCTGGAAAGTTCTCTATGGATACACAGAACACAGCACAATAGGTATGAAGATGGGCAGGTGTTGAGAACCTCAAGACCAGTGGTAGGGAACTTTAGCTCTCCAGCTGTTGCTAAACTACAACTCCCATCATGCCTGGACAGCCAAAGCTAAAGCTTTGGCTGTCCAGGCATGATGGGAGTTGTAGTTTTGCAATAGCTGGAGAGCCAAGGTTCCCTACCCCTGCTAAAGACAACGCAGTACAAGGACCATACATGAGGGCTGCCGGTCACATACCTCATGATCCTCTAAATCTCGGTCAAGCTTCAACAACCTCTTCAGTGTTTCGGCAACAACTTTTCTCCTCTTTGAGAGGTAAAGCTTCTCATCATCACAAAGGCTAAATCCCATCCGTACATCCAGTTTATCAGTGCTGGGACGGCAAGAAAACAAGAATGGTTAGAAAAAAAGCTGACAAGAGTAATGGACGCAAGGAAATATCACAGACTTCATTAATGTGTTTTATAGCTGGCCTAGTGCAGCGTACAAGACCTGAGAGGTCACATCCGGATTTCTACAAATAAAATATAAATATATATATATATATATATATATATATATATATTATATCAGTGGGACTCATTCCACAATGTATATTATCACTTATACGGAGCTAGTATGTTCACACATGAAGGATACGCCGTATATCATTTGCAGCTAAAAAATAAAGAATCAGAGTATCCGGCCCAGTGTGAACCTCTCTGTCACTTCAAAAACTATTGTTGTGCCCTAGAGATGTGTCAAAAGATTTGAATGGTCGGGGTCTGAGTGTTTAGAGGTAAATGCTAAGCAGGTTTTATCTCCACTTTAACAGAAGTTCTATAGTTCATAGGAGCATCTACTGCAGGGAGCAGAGAGAAGCGCTCAGTTGCATTCTTCACCCTTCTGGCTCTAGTGATCGTTGGGGTCTGGATACTAAGGGCCCTATTCCACCTGACGTTTATCGTTCAGATTATCGTTAAATCGTTCGAATCTAAACGATAATCGTTCGGTTGAAATGCAGTTAACGATTAACGACCGAACGAGAAATCGTTGATCGCTTTATAAGACCTGGACCTATTTTTATCGCTCATTCGCAAATCGTTTGCATTGAATAAGACCTCGTTCGGTCGTTCGCAATAGATACGAACGCAATAGCGAATAAATAGCGAAGAAAAAACGATCGCAATTGCGATCATAAGTAACGATTATCGTTCCATGGAAATGAGTGAACGTTTTCAGGTCTTTCGCAATAGCGGTCGTTTGAGATCGTTAATCGTTAACGATTAGGAATAGGGCCCTAAGACCGTGACCGATCAAACCTTTTTGTCATGTTTCCAAGACAGGTCCACTTTACAGGAGTTACCCCATCATTATGCCATCACTTCCATATCCGATTCAGATTTACACAATGGTGATAACCATGGCCGGACAAAATTGGAGCTACTGTGTAATGTTAAGACATCACTAGAAAACAGATCCTATATTATTACTCCTGTCAGTGGTTACTTTCCTATGCTTGTTACCAATATTATTGTTAGCTGTATGTCTACTACTGCATGGAAGCTGCCTGACACAAGCTCTCTGCTGCCCCCTTCTGGCTTTGTTGTGACTCAATCCTGTTGAAGTTGGTCGTAAACTCTGCTACACACCAATCCTCGGCTTCAACACTGCTACATGCCCATTCCCTGCTAGACCCAGCGATGGCCGGCTGATGGCTGTGTGTACAGCAGTAGGGATCCTCACCTACCAGGAATGATGCAGGGGATCAGTGATGTCCTACTTCAAGGCTACACATGATCCCATGCAGACAGGATCACTGTACACCAGGGATGGACAATTTTCAGCCTTCCAGCTGTTTCAAAACTACAATTTCCATCATGCAGGGTTTCAACTTTAGCTGTCCAGCCATGATGGGAATTGTAGTTTCACAGCAGCTGGAGGGCCAAAGGTTCCCCATCCTTGGTATCCCTGGGTGTTTAACATGGTTTCTCAGGAGTCCCAACATGGTCAGAGGGGGCAGTAGAGAGACAGTATGGCAGCACAGATCCACCTTGGAATTTGCAAACTTAAAGGGGTATCCAGCATTAAACTAGTTTTAATATATTACTGCCGTTCTATAGTAAACCTGTCCATGCTCCCCTGCTGATCGCAGCTGCCCTCACTTCAAAGATAAAGTGGTCTCGGGAGTGACAGCCAGCTCAGCCAATCACTGACAGACAGGACAGCGCCACGGACAGTGATTGGCTGAGCAGGCTGTCATTCCTGAGACTAGTTTGTCTTTGAAGTGGAGGCAGCTGCGATCAGCAGGGGACACAGAGACACCAGGGGAGCATGGGCAGGTTTACTATAGAACAGCAGTAATATATTAAAACTAGTTTAATGCCGGATACCCCTTTAAGTTTGCAAATTCCAAGGTGGATCTGTGCTGCCATACTGTCTCTCTACTGCCCCCTCTGGCCATGTTGGGACTCCTAAGCAACCATGTTATACACTATTATATAACTATTATACACTACTATATAACAGAAGCGATATATTAAAACTTGTCTAACGCTGGATACCCCTTTAAGTTACATTAAAAAGTTCATTTAACAAATGTTACCCATTCCTGCACTGGTTTCCAGAAGGAGAACTTTATATAACTATCCCAGGACATAAGGACTTCTTATAGTATCAGCAATAGGAAAAGAATTCTAGATACTTTACCAGTCTTTAGCTTTCAGCTTCACTTCCAGGGGTCTGGCCTAAGGAAGAACAGAGGCGATATTTATTGTGAGAATACGGAAAGCTGTGAACACTGCTGATATCCCAGATGTTATAGGATGGTTATATAATACATACTATAGTACAATCGCTCTATAATACACGATGCAGCAATGTCCGGTTATGGTCATACGGTTATAGCATATGGTTATATTAAAGATTCCAAAATAGCGTCACACCTGACAAAGACCCCTGATCCCGCCTCACATGTGCCTAGTGGTCACCCAGCATGGCACGGCCGGGGATCCACTTATTTATGCCTGGTTTATTTTGCTCTTAAGTTGAATTTTCATTTATGAAATCTACATATGAGGTTCTCAGCTTAACAGTGCCCCCCCCCACCCAAAAAAAAAAAAAAAACTTTCCAGCATATATTAACTTAAAGGGGTTTTTCAGAATTAGAAGTAGCTCCTATCTTCCATAAACAGCGCCACTCTTCTCCCCAGTTTAAGTGCAGTATTGCAGCTCAGGTCTGTTAAAGTGAACTGAGCTATAATACCGCACACAGCCTGGGGACAAGGTTGATATTGTTTGTGGAAGAAAGGAACTTCATTTCAAAATGTGGTGTAGGTAGCGTTAAAAGATAAAACATACTTCTGTACGCTCCAATCTTTCTGACCAACTACAGTCAAAGGTGTCCGGCAGCGGCTTTACCACCCATCCCTCTATTGAAAACACATGGACATTTGGTTGAGACAAAGCCTGGCTGCCAAGATACAATATAAGCAATGTAACCAATGATATGTAGTGTGATGGTATTATTTTTATTTTAAGCAAGTGATGTATACCTTGCAGAGTTATTTTTTACTTATCCCCCTATCCACAGCATAGGCATAGTTGGCTTGGGTAGACCTTTGTTCCCCCTGGGAAGCTCTAGAAAAGCACCCCGACTATTTGAAGCTCTCCATTCTCTATGGAGCTGCCGAATGGTCTGAAATGTAAATCAAGATTTCCCTCTCATCTCTGACCACCCATAAACCCGTATGTGCATCATGTTCCTACTAATGCGTGTAATCCTGAATGTAATCTCCCAACCTTTAGCTTGTCATCAGCAGCAGAAGTGGTTCAGTGCTTAGTGTAACCCCTTCCCTTTCTGCTCAGATAGCACCATGCAAAGCCAGTGTATCAGTAACAACTTCTCCCCCACACTCCATCTAAAGCAGGGTACTGTATACCATCCCCAGCCCGTGCAGTCTTGTGCCCTTTCATAAGCGCTATGTAATGGTAAAGCCGGGGAAGGAAGTCTAGGTGTGAGTACTGCATGCCAACAGCCCAGGACTGGTCCTGCCTCCTGAAATGGAGAGAATGAGAAATAGCTGTGCTCAATAACAGAAGTGAGTGCACTAAAATCTCCTTGTCACCACTCCAAAGGCTTAATCTAGTAAAGGAAAGGACAGGTCCACCCTAACAAAGTATTACAGTTTACAGATGTGTTTGTGATAATGCTAATAGTGGGCATTGAATGACTTGTGTCAGGGACATAATGATACAACCGATAATGGAGACTGGTAATAACTGGTGCTTCTATGGGGCCAAAACAGTCAATCTGATTAATTTTCCAGATCATAAGAGAAAGCTATGGAACATGTGATACTATTTAATGTTCTGTCGTGTACTATCCAGGATATTTAGGATATGGGGGAACTCAAACTATCCAATGCAATAGCTACTGTAAGGCCTGTAGATAGCGTGGGCAGTGGTGCATTGGGTACGGAGATTCTGTGAGTGCTGGATAACAGACCCAGGGTGGACTAACCTTGCTGCTGCAGATGGGTCTTCGACATTTACGGAGGATCAGTGGTGACCAGCAACTTGTGATCCTTCGAGCCTTAGAGTTGCATATGGCCGGGGAACCTCTAGGCTTAAAAGTAGGGGTAAAATAAGAGGAGAATGGATGTGGTAATAAGCTACGTACTTCCTCCATCTCCATGTAAATCCTCAACAACAAATGTTACTGGCTTCATGCTAGAGATTATAGAGGCTTATGCCCATGAAGCCACCATGGAACTAGGTACAACATACATACTAGAAATGGTCTGAGAGCGCTATATCATTTCAGGACATTATAATTATAATGCAATATATTATAGGCCTCATAATACTAGAGAGCTGATCTTCTAAGCTTCATAGTGTAATAGAGGCTCGGTTGAGCAGTAGCATGCATGCTTCCTTACTCCCCCTCCCCTGCATGATTGATGTACAAGGTTCAGTGCAGGAAATAAACCCTGTATATCAGTCATGCAGAGCAGTTGGGGAGGGAGAGGGTGTGCATGCTGCGGCTCAGCACGGTTTCTATAACTATTGAGCTTAATAGAAAAACGTATTACTTAGAATATATCATGGCTTAGTAATAAAACTACTCTATAAAGCAAATGTCTAGAGAAAGGCCATACCAAACCCGAGGGGCACAGGTACTTCCCATGTGTCCAGGTAGATCAGCGCTTACAGGAGAATCTGATGAAGGAGTGCTCCTTAAAGGTTCAGATTCTTCATAAACCCTTCAGGGTTCAGTCACACTGTTTATTACACAGCTGGGAGAGAGGACACGGCCATTACTCAGCGCCTGATAGTGAGAATCCTACGAGGCTGCGGTTATTGCTAACACTGACTCATCTCTTCTCACTGCCGAGAGTCCGTGGTGAGTGTGACGGTGACATGTGACAGATACAACAAAGCTAATGGCTGCTATTAAATATTACAAAGGCTTTAACTATTGTGTGGTACTTAAAGGATATTCTGATATAAACTACAATTATTGTTCTAGAACGGACGATTACTCACCCAACACAAAGCCAAGTGAAGGTTATAGGCAAAAACGCACAAGAGCGGCTGGTGGTATGGCAAGAAACCATTGCAATTACTGGTCTTACTGGGATTCTGTGTTCAAATATAGAACATATATGGAATATATGGAAACCAGATGGATTCCAGCACTGGAGTACAATTGTTTTAGTAACTGGTGGGGGTCTCCCTGCACTTGGACCCCATCAGTCCAACCTTCTGATAGTTATCCTTTAACATGGCTCCTAACACTGGATAAATAGCAGGACACCAATTGTAAGTGACCATTTGCACGTCCAAACCACACCAGAAGCCCCACCCATAACCAGTATAGAGGATGAGGGAACAACTGGTAAAGGCGTTGATACTCAATACAACATAACAGCCGATGTATAGTGATCTGCATATATAAAAAAAATAATAATAATAATAAAAGAGGAGTCAGGAACACAAGGTCTATGGAGGAACGTCTCCCAGTAAGCTCTAAAGGTCGCTGGTCTCTAGGAGAGAGTTGGCTGCTTTACTAGGTGGGCACTGGCAAAGGAGGAGATCATGGCGATTTTGGAAGGTGTCTGTGATCACTATAGATGAAGGACAAACTTTGATTACCGTTTGCTGTTGGACGCAATAGGCCGGATCCATGTTTCTAGGACCCCCCAGGGCGGCATCCAACATCTTCAGCCACTGGGAATCAAATGCAGAGAGTTCGGGTTTGGAGGAACTCAAATGTAAGTGAAGTTTGTTCATCTTTAGTGATCACTACTACTACTACGATAGGGTTGGGAAGATCTGGTCATGGAGTTGGCTTTGGGCCGCTCCTGGAGCTGAACAGGCTGAATGTACGGCCTGGAAAGTCTTCTAGGGTAGAGAAAGTAAAATCCTCCCAGTATGAGCGTACGTGATGATTGGCTAGCCGTGTCCTGATTGGGGTGTAACTCTTTGGCATTGGTGGGAAGATAGACAGTTGCTCGGCAGGCCTGTGGAGTGGCCTAGGCCTGGTTTGTAGGCCATTGGAGACAGTCCTGAGTAGTAGGCCTGGCCAATAGCTGTAGTGAGGTGCCTGAGAGTGGGGTCTATGGGAACAAGACTACATGACATGGGAGCAGACATTACTGAGGCCTAGTGGCACCACTGAAGGGACACAACCTATTACTATGAGGAGAACAGGGACCTGACACCGATTCCAGAATGTTAAATATTCTTATACTCAACGCTGTTCAAGTACTGATGCCACCCTGTGCGGATGTAAGTTGACAACTATAACCATCAAGTTTGCCCCTGTATGTAAAGAAGTGCTAAGTGAATTAGCTCAAACCACTCTGGGCTGGGTGTGACTTCAGATTGGAGCAGATTGGTGTGTGGCGCTACACGCTCATATGAAAACCTTGCGGCCTGGCTGCATACAGCATGACAAACATTTTATACATATAAACTACCCTGCATAACGCAGACACCTTAGGGGACCTTGTCACACACACTAATACAGTAGTTCCCCTCACAAACAGTCACCGTAGCCAATGATTACAATCTGCAAACATGCAAGCGGTGATCTGCATAAAGACAAACACCACAACCCATCTGTGAGCTGTCCTACGAGGAATGCCAACAATGGGCTGCCAACTAGTGACGGTGCAGCAAGCACTGACAGGATCTGAGTCACACGCCAAGTGCTTACATTTTCTCTTAATGATTAGAGTCAGATTGTAAAACTTGTTCTTCTATTCTAATCTGTTTCTATTTTCTGACTATAATTTTTTTTATTTCACTGTTTGTACATTGTTATGGGGGCAGCCATCTTGCCTGGGCTGTTTTTAACAGCATTTAGTGACCTGCTTTACAGCCAGCCTCATAGGCATAGACGACAATAGACGGACACTGTGCACTTGAGATGAATGTAAAACATTACAGAGCGTGATCTGTGACCTGGAAGAGGTCATTCCCCACGGAGCTGCTATTGTCTCCTCTATCTACCGGTGTCAAATGATGCTGCAATGCTGTACAGATCACTTTACAGCAGCCTCCTCTTATCACCACAGGCTTAGTTTTAGCCCCAGCGGTGAGAATGAGAACTTCAAGATCTCAGGATTATTTTAAAATATAGATAGAAAAATTAGGAAAAAATGGCACCAAAACTTCTTAAGAAAATATAATATTTGAACAATAAGTAATTTTCTGATGACTCTTTCCCGCATTTAACCACAGAGACACCTAATGTAGATGTGGACTTGTTAGAAAATTTTTAAGTGTCATCATAGAAAACTTTTGACAGGTTATGGAGATATGTCAAAAGCTTTGATTGGCCCAGGTCAAAGTGTTCAGCCCTGTACCGATCGGGAGAATGAGCCGGGAGAAGACCGCGCTGCAGCACCGTCCTTTCTCCACTCTGTATCAGCATCATCAGTCGGGCTCCATAGACTTACATTATGAACCTGACTGATCACGTGACTGATCACCTCGCTTAGTGCGGTCTTCTCCTGGGTCGTTCTCCCAATCAATATGGGTCTGAGCCCTGAGACCTGGACCAATCAAAACTTTATGACATGTCAAAAGTTTTCTATGAAGACAGTGACACTTTAAAGGGATTGTCTAAAATTATATATCTCCACATCAGCAAACTTTGGTATCAGAACAACAAAACACAGTATACTCACCCGATTTATGCAGTCAGATTTATCAGTTCCCGCCCTGGGAACGTGACCCAGAAAGCATCATACAGGGAAGTAACCACATTACCATTCCTAGCATGGCTCTCCGCTTCTTGTCTTGTTGCCACATCCTGATATATATACAGGACTCTGTATGTTCCAATACAAACCTGTAGTATAACCAGTGCATTATAAAACCCGGCCCTTGGTGGCCCATCGGCAACCTTCATTTCGGCAGGATTTTTTTTTTGTTCAGATGAAAATCTCACGTAAAATGATGAAGGAATAGGGCACAGTACCTGGATCCATCGCAGCGGCAGGAAGCAGCGGAAGCCCCAGCAATTTGTATAAACCTAGTCAAATTTTTTAAAAGTTAAATACTGTCTAGAAACTGCCGGAAACATACAATAGTGGTCATTAGAGAGAAGGAACAAGAACATGAGAGGTTAGGAGATCCGGCCAGTGACAGGTTACATCGGCCTCCTATATACCTGCTGCTACTGACTGAGATAAGGGACGTCCTAGGGGTCGTGTAACATGTGCAGTCATTCATATTGCACAATGTACAAAGGGCTGAAGGAAGAAAAACCTCAAATTCTGGGTCCAAAGTAGACAAGATTTTTCTCAATGAAGGCAAACTTCCTAATGTTTTTAAGGGGTTGTTCACCAAACAAAATTTCCAATCAACTGGTGCCAAAAAGTGCCAGAGATTTGTAATTTACTTCTATTAAAAAATCTCCAGTCTCCCAGTACTTATCAGCTGCTGTATGTCCTGCAGGAAGTGGTGTATTCTCTCCAGTCTGACACAGTGCTCTCTGCTGCCACCTCTGTCCATGTCAGGAACTGTCCAGAGCAGGAGAGGTTTCTATGGGGATTTGCTGCTGCTCTGGACAGTTCCTGACATGGATAGAGGTGGCAGCAGAGAGCACTGTGTCAGACTGGAGAGAATACACCACTTCCTGCAGGACATACAGCAGCTGATAAGTACCAGAAGACTGAAGATTTTTTTAATAGAAGTAAATTACAAATCTCTGGCACTTTCAGGCACCAGTTAATTTGAAAGTTTTTTATTTTTTTGTGAACTACCCCTTTAATAGTCACAGACACAGTTATGATTTGCTGAGTAAAATATCCATTTTTAATGCATATCTAGTCACTTAACTATTTTTTTTTTCTTTTAAGCCAAATACAAAAAATTTAAGGGTCAATCGCACTAAATCATAATGTTATAGACCACGCTGCCCATGTCCTCTTCTGTCCCAGGTCCTCTGTGCCGGTCTTTCTCCTGCAGGCGGCGCGCGATGAAATGACGTCATCGCGCGCGGCCCGCAGGAGACTGAAGACACGCGCCGCTCTGCTGGGGAAGAAGCCGGCACAGACAGCATCCTCCTGTGTCCGGCAGCTGTCACAGACACCGGAGGATGCTGTGTATGCCGGCTCCTTCCTCCTCCAGAGCGGCATCACAGGGGAGCTGCGGGCCGCGGGCCGCATCGGGAGGTCTCAGGGGCCGGATGCGGCCCGCGGGCCGGAGGTTCCCCACCCCTGTTATAGACTAATCTAATATATAGGTGGAAGCCAGGGATACACTATCTGGAGCAATTTAAAGGGAGCCGGAGAGCATCATTTTTAATGTATCATGTGCCGATAATCCAACTTTGTTCAGAAAAGTATAAAATTTGGGGACTATATGCAAATTAGGAGCAACTAGTCATTGGGGCAGAACTAGTAACATGATGGCGAAAGGGAGTGTATTCCCCGTGCTCTTCTCTATGTGGGTGCAGGTGAAGAGTACTGCTGCAGAGAGTCAATAGCACTGCACATGCCTGACACCAAGGCCAGGTATACAACATGGGGGGCTGATATCACTTGCATGTCCAGAAGCCATCATTTCTCTGTATATGGTGCATGCATTGGTGTACATAACTTTTCTCTAGAGCCGGGCTGTAGGGTACATTACACACTATGGATTACCATCACGCACAATGCATTCTGTGCTGTTTTTTTGGCTTAGATCAGGGTAAATCAGATGATCCATTCCACGGAGGGAAAACAGGATCTGGCTCAAAAGAACGGACTGGTCCTCCATAAAGGACTATAGGGAGGGATGGTGAAGGTGTAACCTGATCCGTTGTTGTTACTCAGCAAATCACAGTATGTCCCTGGTATAAACGCCAACCATTCTGGATATGACGGGATAAGCTCCGGGTTTGGGAGACACCTGTCACTAAGACAAGTCCTGTTTACATTAGATTTTCTATTAAAGTAGAACCTATGGGTGCAGGTGTGTCCACCAGGCAGCTGACACTATCCTAACCCCGCCACTCAGGAGGCCGGAGAACATTCTGCTATACGGCTGTTCCTATTAACATAATCAGGACGACCATAGATTATTATGGTATACCTTTCTGTTTTTGGAAAAGCTGCAATGTTTGAAGCTACTTAGTGGATATAACCGCACCTATAGGTCAGGATTTATAGTGGATCTAAAAGATCTACTCTCATTTCCCTAAGGCTATGTTCACAAAATACACAATAACATTCTTGCAAACACAGCGCCACCCCTGTCTTCAGGTTGTGTATATTATTACAATTCGGTACCATTCACTGCAATGGAGCAGAGAGGCAAGACCCCACACTCAAACCGAGGACAAGAGTTGTGCTGTTTCTGGAAGAAAGTGGCAGTGTTATTCTAAACCTGGATGGAAATGATCTCCTGATCATGTATATGTATTGGTCTATGTGCACAGTAGAGCACAAGCTGTTATGGCCATTAAACATTGGGAAGTAAGAATGAAAAGCCTAAGGTCAGCCATAGAAATACATGAGAAGATCACATTGGGGAAGTTTATAATCTTGGACCCCTGGAAAATGATGAGATTGCAATGCACCATAGAGCCTAATGGGGTCTGGACGGTCCATATACTTTACACTGGAGAACAGGCCGCACATTGGGCCCAATACCTAAAAACTCTATGGTGTTCTTTCAAATAACCGGTGGTCAATATTAGACATGAGAGAATTTACAGTACGTCTAGAGCCATGTCCTTAGCGTGTCGTACTGGGCTGTTCTGGGAATCGCAACGCTTTGAACGTAACTCTACTACTAAGCTGAATGCCACTTAGGAAAACCCCTCAAACTTTCCTGCAACTAGTTAAGATCCAAGACTTCACCAAGGTGACCTTCTCACATGTATCTACACCATATCAGAGGATCATTATGAATGTGGAGACAAGTTAGTAAGAACATGGAGCAACAAAATGTTAGAAAGGAGAAGAAAAGAACAAAAATAAGAGGATAAAATAAATAAGCATAGCCCCAATTCTCTGCTGCCCCTGGCCAGTGTTGCTTTGCCTATAAGATAAACATACAGGATACATAGAGATAAGTATATTAGCCAAGTGTAGATTCATGTTAATAATAAAGCGTTCTGAGCTCCATTTCTAGACAGTATTTCTGTTGTTGTTCGGAGGATGTACTGGACGGGCACGGCTCGGTATATACCAATACATGTGATGGTACAATGAAGCTATATAACGGTACATACAAGGATCTGCATGCCGCTGGGACGTTCCCGACGATCTGTTCTAGTCTACAGCCTAGAACTAGAACATAATGTGGATTTTCATTAGACCAGACAGAGCAGAGAGAATGGTTCAGGATATAGACTTTGTATGACTGTCCACAGATTCCGGAATATCTGATTATTTACCGTCTGTCTGGTTAATAAATGGTCTGTACTTTGGATACGCTGAATTGTTATTATGAGCTGTGGTCAAGCAGCGTCTATAATACGGATGCAAACGTGTGTGTGTGTGATACACGGGTGTAAGACCGGCCTATATCTGTATCAAGAGGGATATACACACGGCCTAGAAACAGCATCCGAAGCATTACAGACCATTATGTACATATACCACCGCAGCGTATGGAAGAACCAGACAGGATTAGGGCCAGGAAGTACATGGATATGTTGCTGTGATGAAAACTTTATGCCTCCTGCATTACATTCTCTCATGTTGCGCAGCTGTAAGGACCCAATGTTTGTACCCGGAGCGTACAGTACATCCGCCATACACAGACGCCAACCAGGACACTTCTCTCTGCTTTGTACATGAAAGAGAGAGGACTCCACTATGACCAGGGAGCTCAGGATACTAGAGGGATCTAAGTATTGGTATCATACGTGTCATAACCTCACCACAGATGCCATGTAAGTGTACAGCAGGTCCAGGCCCAATGGGAGGAAGGATCGGAGGAAACAAACTTTTATCAGGGAGGAGAACTAAAAGCCATCGCCACTTATAAGCCCACTCATTCTGAATAATAGTTAAGGCGAAAGACTAAAAGTTTATCATTTGCCATAAAACCAAAATAAATAAATAAATAAATAAATAAATCCCACTAAAAACAAAAAGTGTAGAAAAATTATAATTAAAAAAAAATATAGAACATCAATCACACACTTTTTACAAGGCTTTTATCGCCATGATCATAAATAGCAAATATTTGGGATCATTATACCGTATTCCCATAAACCTACTGGAAATTACATACGTTATTATGAAACTTTGATGAATTGCTTAAAAAATACCAAAAAATTGTTAGAATTGTGTATTTAGAAGGCTGAAGGGTAAAAAAAAATGTGTTCATCGCTGTATAGCTGAAAATCAGAAGATGATGCTCATCTAGGAGACTAAAGCCATAACCTACCAGGACTATGAGATATCCCTGCAGGCACTGGCTTAGAAATAACAAGTACATGATGTGAGATGGAGCCATGTATGACAGAAGCTTTTACTGCAACACACATGTATACAGGCAACTCTGATCTCATAGATTACAATGGAACCATAAAAATCATCTATGTATAAAAAAAATTATGTATGTATATATATTTAAAAAAAAAATAAAAAAAATTATATATATATATATATATATATATATATATATATATATATATATATACACACATATATATATTATTATGTTATATATCATAAAGTATTGTTCCTAAATGTGAAGGATGCCAGCAGGTCCTATGGGTTGTAGGCACAGAAGTGAATGATATTATCAGGCACAGTAGACCTGCACCATGGGCAGCAGAGGATGAGGATGGAAGTCTCTTCTCTTATTGTCAAAGAATAAGCCGAGATCAGAGAAAAGCAATGATAAACAGTATAGGATTCCACAGATTGTGTGCTGTCACGCTCCATGTACATGTAACACTATATGTGTAAGCCGCTCACTGCTTAATACCTATCAAGTCTCTATTGTCACAGGCTAAGATCTCCTAAAGGCAGAAGACATCATTGATTTATTTGCTGCTGGATAAACGTATATAAAATAAGTTTTGTCAAAGGATTTCCAGTAATTAAAAAAAACAAAAAGCAAAAGGTGTAAATACAGCCTAGCACTTAAAGGGGTTTTCCAACTTCGAGGACAAAGAGGATGTGTATTAAAGA
The DNA here is from genome assembly GCF_027789765.1 of Dendropsophus ebraccatus. Taxonomy (NCBI): domain Eukaryota; kingdom Metazoa; phylum Chordata; class Amphibia; order Anura; family Hylidae; genus Dendropsophus; species Dendropsophus ebraccatus. The sequence goes on along the minus strand of NC_091466.1, from coordinate 74,781,129 downwards.
GGTTGCCCAGGAAAAATTAACATTTCCTCTATTCACAGGATAGTGATAATATAGGAGATCGCAGGGGGGCTGACCTCTGTATCCCCTGCTGATCTCCGTATGGGACCCCGCTGGCTCTGTTATGAATACAGCCCCCCCGGTCAGCACGTGACTTGCACCTCTATTCCTATGCAGCAAGGAAAAGAGACGAGTACTCTGCTCTTTCTGTCAGCTTCATAGGAATGAATAGAGGTGCGAGTCACGTGCCAACAACCCAGGACTCTATTCTTAACAGAGCTAGCGGGGTCCGATACGGAGATAAGCAGAGGATACAGAGGTCAGACCCCCTGCGATCTCCTACTTTTACCACTATCCTGTGGATAGAGGAAATGTAAATTTTTCTTGGACAACCTCTTTAATCCACATCCTCTATGTCCTCGAAGTTGTACAGCATGGTAATATATGTGACAGTATATGACATTGCGTCCTATTGTATCGTGCCTCTGATGTTATGCAGAAAAATAAGTATTATGCGGTGCTTTATAAGAGGTCATAATATGGAGGTCCTTCTGCCTAGAACTCTGCAATATACCTATCTCCATAGTATGTCGCTGTATTGAGACACTACATGAGAGCCGCAGCAAGTCTGGCATGTGTATGGTCTACTTCTGTCACAATAATAATTAGGGCAATGGACATATAGGTAAGGGGTCTAACACTTCTCCATTAAATACAATGGATGTAGAATAGATGTATTTTGAGGCTGTTTAAAAACTTTAAAAAAATGGCCATAACCAGGACGGCATCCATCTTTTCCAGGCAGCTGGAGAACAATAGCAGCAGCCTGACAAGTCGACAGCCAAATGGCTTTGTTTCAGTACAACTGTATATTTGCTCATCTCTAATCTTTATGATGCCGGTAACCTGCATTGTACAACAACATCTGGTTGTGTCTTGCCACTAATGTTCACTATTTTATGGATTAGACGGGGAGACCCACGTCTGATGTGACCACGGATAAGACCAGTGCTCATTTCACAAACCTACTACATGGCCTGACTATCATGGCTGGATTGTCTACGTGGCCTATTATTTCTATCATTCGTCCCCCTCTCCCATGGGGAGATATGCGGCTGCCAAAAAGGGATTTTTTTTTATTCTATCCAAACAATGTGATTGGCCAAAGTGATCTAACCTAACCGTCCACCGGAGTGTAAGATAGAGAAGAGAGACTTACTGGCACGGTGGAGAGGAGGATCTTCTGTTCCTGTCCCATGTGAAGCAATTTTACAGGAATAACCTGAATGGCCTGGTTATCTGCTCCCTGCAGAGAGGGTGAGAAATAAAAGATATCAAGACAAGGCAAACTCAGGCACTACAGCTGCTGCAAAACTACACTTCCCATCATGCCTGGACAGCTAAAGCTTTAGCATAATGGGAATTGTAGTTTTGCAACACCAGGAGATCCAAAGTTTGACGTCCTTGCGGTTAGACTGTTGTGACCAGGTAAGGGCTGTTATAAGAAATCTCCAGTAACCCAGGCTCATCCCGCTCCATACAGCCATAGGGGACCTGGGGCGCCATGCTATTATTAATACTAAAGCAAACACGCCACCATTGAGAACACAACCCGTCAATAATTTTACCTCTACATAAGCTGTAAACTTTGGGTCCCATCTCTTGAGGTAGTGGAATCTGCAGGCCTGTATGGGATTGGGGCCGGTGCACGGACTCAGCTCCATTCTGCAGACTTCTTCACAGGAGTCTTCCAGCGACAAGATGAGAAGTTTGCCTGGATGAACAGGAACAGAGAATTTATCTTCTCTCTTATCCAAGCACAGACCTATTATCACTAATAACATGCCTGTGTCTGGTACGTTTCTATGGAACAACATGGATGTCAATATAAAAAGAATTATGTTTCTCAGTCCAAACCAATGGGGAAGGTGAAAGCTTCACCAAATCCACAGTATTCCGGAAAGCAAATCAATGCCAGTTTTTATGTAAATTTACAGACAAGTCACAGAGGCATGTCAAAAGTTTCAAATGTTTAATCTAGATGGAACAGGGAGAAGCACACGGATGAACGCTTCTTTTTCTGGCTTGCTACAATCTGTCTGACTGCAGGTGATGGGCTCCAAAAACTTTCTGCCAAGCTGGTCTCCTGCAGTGAGACAGAGATCACAGTGATCTGGGAAGTTAAGCGCTCATCCCCCTCTTCTCCTATCTAAAGATCATTATGGGTGTCTGAACATCCAGACCCGGACCGATCAAAATTTTTGATATCTCAAGGACATATGAAAAGTTTTTTTTTCCAAATGATAGGTACACTTTAAAGGGAATGTTCACCAACATTCTTTTACTTGTATGAAAAAATCCCCAGTCTTCCAGTATTTATTAGCTGCTGTATGTCATGTAGGAAGTTGTGTATTCTCTCCAGTCTGACACAGCGCTCTCTGCTGTCACCTCTGTCCATGACAGGAACTGTCCAGAGCAGCAGCAAATCCCCATAGAAAACCTCTCCTGCTGTAATTATTCATATATTTACTATCAGAGGCCCGATTGCTGATACCCACAGTGTGGCTCTCTACAGAAGTTCCTTCCATATATAACTGGATTTTGAGTGTAGATCAGATATTTAGGCTTGAAGACATCTCCCACTGGGAATCTAACACCCAACCCCTTGGATTGAGAGACAATACTCCCTAAGGGTGTGTTCACACGTACAGGATATGCAGCAGATTTGAAGTTGCAGATTCAAAGCAAATCAAATCTGGACCATCAAATCTGCTGCGGATCCTGTACGTGTGAACACACCCTTAACCAACTTAAACTTAACAGATCTTAAACCTATCCTATCGAACTTGATTTGTTATCCTAATACGTAATAAAAAACTGAAAAATGATAGATATAAAATGTATATAAATACATTATAACCCGCATTGTATTCCTCATACATGTTCTATACTCCTTACATAACCGGTTTTTATATTCATTATATAACCTTGTTTTGTAGATCCTATACAACTTATCTTGTATACTTATCTGTTAGAAATTTTACTAACTCCTCCTATATGTGAACTTAATGTGTGATGTAACATATTCAGTTGTTTCTATATGACAATTATATTACACCTTTGTATTATTCTTTTTGACCCATTTTACATAATTTTGACCCATTTTACATAAGTATAAGAGAATAATTTTACTGGTATAACTAACTAAAAATCTCTTTTAAAAAAAAAAAACCTCTCCTGCTCTGGACAGTTCCTGACATGGACAGAGGTGGCAGCAGAGAGCACTGTGTCAGCCTGGAAACAATACACCACTTCCTTCAGGACATACAGCAGCTAATAAGTACTGGAAGACTGGAGATTTTTTTTTTCTTTATAGAAGTAAATAACATGTTTTTGGCATTTTCTGGCACCAGTTGATTTGAATGAAAACAATTTTTGATGCTTTATCCCCCCAGCAGCCCACCTTGTAGGTTCTCTGGTATCCGGTGCTTGTCCACACATATGTCCAGGCAGGTCATCTCTCTGGCCTGAAAGACAGATACAAAGAGACACAATAAGGGAAGAGCTGATGGCTTGCTAGTACAACAACAACAACAACACAATATACTAAACTCTGCATAGTGATCGGAATAGCAGAAAAAAGAAAGGAAGATGATGGACTTGAGTGAAGACTTATAAACAGAGATGAGCGCAATGCGAACATGCTCCAGTCCAATCACTCAGCATCTAATTATTGGTGGCTAAAGAAGATGGAGGCAGCCTGGAAAACAGGACTATAGGACTCTAGGGCTGCATCCAACTTCTTCAGCCACCAGTAATGAAATGCTGAGCGGTCGGACTTCGGTATGCTCCACTTGCGATCATCTCTACTTAGAATCCGACCTTTCTATTCATAAGTGGTTGTGATGACTGGCTGCATTACACTGAATTACATATGTCAGCACCGATAGAACAAATGCAGAGAGTACAGTAACCTTCCAGTATATGGGACTCACCACAATCACCCCATTGGTTAGTATTTTCTCACGGCAGCCTTGGCTGAAATGAAATAAAGCGATAAATAAGTACAGCAGGTCCTACATGAGCGCACACATTGTATATAGACTGGAGGGAAGAGAGCGGACAGAGACTTACAATTCTGCCAGAGAAAACTCCACTTGTAGAAATTCCGGCCCCTAATGTAAAAAATAAGATCAGAATTATATATTCTCAGTCATTGCTTTATGATGACGGTATACAGAATATCCCAACACGTTTCCCCCTCCCCCCCTAATAAAATCCATGGTCCAGGGATTCAGGGAAGAAAAAAAGATGTAAAAGTCTTCAATACCCCAATCACAGTAAGCTGAGCCATTAACAATCTTCTAAGATGACATATATCATGTTTCCCCCAAAATAAGACCGTGTCTTATATTAAGTTTTGCTCTCAAAGATGCGCTAGGCAGGAACAGCGCACGGTATGATGGCTTCTGGCCACCAGGGGGAGCTCATCACAGCACACTCATACAGCATAGCAGGGACAGCGTACGGTATGGCGGCCTCCGGGGGAGCTTACCACAGCACACTTGTACAGCACAGCAGGGACAGCGTACTTATATTAAGCAATTCAGTAAAACCTCTACTAGGTCTTATTTTCGGGTGATGTCTTATTTTCTGAGGAACTGTATAAGATGGCTGACCACTTGACTTACATTAGGGTTGAGGCAGAATGTTTTTTGCTTAGTCTCCCCGATCCGGATTCTGCCCACATCGTACGTCAGTGTATACAGGAGGTCATTTCCTGTGATGACGTCCTCATCATGAAGCGTCAGGTGTAACACGTTCTGGAAGAGAAGTTGAGTGCGGATTAATGTAAGCTGAGGAGGAGGAGGAAGTGTCCGGAAGCTTCTATCTAAATGGCACTTACCTTGACATTATTGCAGATGGTATACTGAAAGGTCTCATTCCATACGGGGTCACTGGTGTCTGACACGGTTTTTGTCTTTAGGATCTTATTGGTACAGGTTGGTAACCACAGACACACATAACAATCGGCATGGCTCACTGCAAAGGGGAAGGCAAAGCATTAACCCTTCACTAACTTTAAATGAGCATTTCACAAAAATGTCACAGAGAACCCATGAAAAGTTTGGATCAGCCAGGGTCTGAGTGTTTGGATCGTGACAAATCACAGGAAAAGTGTGTTCTCTCCTATAATGCAAGTCTATGGGACCATCTCAGTCCCATAAACAGATGGCAGGAGAAGAAGCACTCAGCCATATGCTTCTCTCCCTATGCGTTCTAGTAAGTTTCAAACCCTGACCAATCAAAACACTTGAATATATTAAAACGACAACAACACTTTAAGGGTATGTTCCCACTGAGGATTAGAAGAAGAATTGAGGAGGAAATTTTCCTGAGGAAAACTTTCTCCTCTTCAGTTTTGAAGCAGAATTTATGCAGAATTCAATCGGAATTTGAACAAAAAGTCAAAGCCCCAATGACTTCTATAGGACTTTCACCCAAAAAATCTGCATGTCAGTTCTTTGGGCGGAAAGCAGATCCGAGGCGGAACATTACGTATGTAAACTCCATCGCGTGAACAACGCGAGTGGAAATCCCGTAGAACACAATGGGACATATTTTACAGGCGGAATTTCACTGCAGCCAGAGTCATGTAGCAGCAAAGTACCAGCAGCCTCGGGAAATATTTCCTATAATACATAGTGGAAGCCGTCATACGTACTCAGGTCAGCCCAGGGGATATGTGCGGCCTGTACAACCCTGACTGTCAGCAAGCTGAGGGCGCACTCCTCCTGTAAGAGATCAGAAAGAACAATGTTACATTGGGATAAACCTTACTGTACAATAGAGGAATTGGTCTGCAGCTAATATATCTCATCGGGTACTGTAAGGACTATAAGACAAGACAGCACCACCCACCCAAATATCACCAGAACGTGACTGGTATCAGTCTCACACCATCAGAATATACTATACCCAGTGGATACGCCATACATGTGCAGGCAGTGATAAGCGCTTTAAATTTGGCAACCTTATAACTAAACAATTAGCACTTCCCACCTTATGAGTTTTCTAAAAGCAAAAAAAAAAAAAAAATTATAAATCAACTCAATTATACATGACATGGGAACCATCTTAACCTCAAAGGGTGTACTCTGGAGAAATGTAATCCTTTAAAATTGACTGGTGTCAAAAAGTAATATAGATTATTAAAAATGTAAAAAGTCTCCCAGTACTTATCAGCTGCTGTATGTCCTGCAGGAAGTGGTGTATTCTTTGCTTTCTGCTGCCACCTCTGTCCATGTCAGGAACTGTCCAGAGCAGTAGAAAATTCCCATAGAAAACCTCTCCTGCTCTGGACAGTTCTTGAAATGGACAGAGGTGGCAGCAGAGAGCACTGTGTCAGACTGGAGAGGATACACCACTTCCTGCAGGACATACAGCAGCCAATAACTACTGGAAGACTGGAGATTTTTAAAATAGACAAAATCTAGCACTCTGCGGGTGTTTGTCACTTATGGATGTTACACCGGGATGTAGACTAGTGTCAGGACAGGACAAGTAACCAGTCTATCCAGCTATGTATACATATATACCCATGATTGTGACATAACCGCAGAGCTCTGACAGATCACACGGCTCCTCCTTATTCCTCCAGGCCATAGACTCTTTCTCCAGCAATGTCTGTATACTGGGAGGTTTATTGTCTCTAATAGTATATTCAGCTTTCAGCTCCGAAAACAATTATGTGGCAAACTATTTCTGACGCCTTGTCACCTCCGGTCAGGTCACTGGCAGGAGAACTAATGGCTCCCACGGCCAAGGATTTAAAGGGAACCTGTCACGCTGATAATGGACTCCAGTCTGTGGGCAGCGTGTTACAGAGCAGGAGGAGCGGAGTGCACTGATATATAGTGATATATAGGGAAAAGTGTTAGGGTAACTCGCCATTTCATTGTGTAAATTTCTGCTCATTCAGTAGTCAAGTGGGCGGTCCTAATTGGGAAATGACAGCTATCTGTGAATATATGCGCATAAAGACAGGGCTGTCAATAATTGGGTAAGACCGCCCACTTGACTTTTAACCCAAAATGAGAAGATATTTACATGAATAAATGACGATGGTTGATCTGCTTAGCTCCTCCTACTCGTTCCATTGAGACAGGGTCCCTTTAAGAAATAACTCTATTGTGACTTAGGGCCCTATTCCACCGGACGATTATCGTTCGCATAATTGTTAACGATTAACGATCTCAAACTACCGCTATTGCCAAAGACCTGAAAACGTTCCATGGAACAATAAAAGTTACTTATGATCGTATTTGCGATGTTTTTTTTTCTTCGCTATTGCGTTCTACTGCGAACGACCGAATCAATGCAAACGATCTGCGAACGTTTTGCGAACAGGCAACGTTAAAAATAGGTCCAGGTCTTATAAAGCAATCAACGATTTCTCGTTCGGTCGTTAATCGTTAACTGCATTTCAACCGAACGATTATCGCTTAGATTCAAACGATTTAACGATAATCTGAACGATAATAATCCGGTGGAATAGGGCCCTAAGTCATACGTTGTTTATTTTTTTTTGTGGGGCAGGAATAGCCTGGGCTGAACACTGTGGGAGATCGGCTGCGGTATGATGGCTAAGCTCTTGAATTAACTACAAACAGCAGAGAAACCTCAGATCCTTGTAGCTTAACCCCTTATATGCCACAGTTACAGAGACTCTTTCAGCAGGTTTATGGCGTCTTATATCAGGGTAACATAAACTAGTGACAGAGAAGCTGAACAGAATGATGTATCACTTACCTTGTTCTGTACAGCTGATCCAGAGATCTCCTCCTGAATAACATGGACAATAAGTAGTCCTCTCCGTTATGTGCATGAGCTCGGTAGTCCTGGATATTCATGAGAAGCAGAAAACTCCACCCACCAGCTGCTGATTGGCAGTTATCTATCCATGCTGTGTATAGGAAGTCACCTGTCAATCCGCAGCTGGAGGGCGGGGGGAGGGGTGTGGCAAGAATCCTATTCTCCTGCATATTAGGAGAACGGCTGAACATAATGATGTAAGTAACACACCGATTTGTTCAGCATTTCTACCACTAGTTTATGCTGCCCTCATTTAAGGCGTCATACACCTAGTGACAGATTCCCTTTAATAATATTGATAATAATTTGATATTATGACATCTAAGTGATTTTTGGGTATCTGTCAATTCTTTCGCCCCCAATCACTGGATACTGGTGGATTTCCATGGCAGTAAGGTGCCTATTTATGCACATTTGTTCTTGATCTGGTAGGTAAAGACTAGCTGCTATGATGTCTCCAAGCACTGCACCCACAGACAGGAGGAGGATCCTGTGTCCCTTTATTTCTATAATACATACTTAGGAACAGAAGCAGCATGAAGGGCATTATAGAGCAGCTCTGAGGGTAACCAATGAATATAACAATGGGGTATGGTGTAAAATTTACAATAAACTCCTGTCTAGTCCTTTCTAGCTGTCTCAAGCAATCCGCACCCATCTCTCTTCTCCCGTCTACAGACACTTGTATATTCAGCATGTAATCTCACCCCTCAGGGTGATAATCAGAGAGAGAGAGAGGCAATTTTCTCTGATAAGATATATTACAAAGTTCCTTACATTTGCCATTTTGTTAATTGATTTATGTGATCTGTTAAAATAACAGTGACCTTTTAAGAAGGTTTTACTAGTTGATTTCTATATAGCTAATATCTATTTCTCAATTTGTCACATCTCTCCCTCTTCTATTCACACCTGACCTGGAGAGAAGAGTAGTGCTGTCTCTGGGAGAAAGTGGCCATGTTATTCTAAAGCTGGAGAACCGCTTTAAGTGCGCAAGTTCACCCATCATTATAAGCCTAATAGCTCATCCCCCTAATGTTCTTATCCGGTGTTCCCCAACCTATCACCCTCCAGCTGGTGCAAAACTTCAACTCCCATCATGCCTGGAACAGCTTCTGTAGTTATACCAAGGCTAGAGAGATACACTGGGAAACTCTGCTGTGATGTACAGAAGCGTGTCATAGCGATTGGCCCGATATAATTACAGGTGACTCACAGAATAAAGGGAATGTCTTAAAGTAGAATCTCTTTAAATACCATCTATCAAATAATTGTCCACACGTGGTTAACATTCTGTAGTCAAGCACGGACAACACCGTGACGCCATTGTGCTAGTATTAGGGTATTGAGAGAAAACGGCGGAGCGTGACACATTTGTGCGCATCCGTTTTTCCATTGACTTCCATTACAAAAAAAAGGGATCAAAACACATCATTTTTTTAACATACACAAAAACGTTGACATTTGTGTACGCTATAAAAAAAAAAAAAACGGATGCGTTTTTATGCTTTTTTTTTTTATAATTGAAGTCAATGGAAAAACGGATGCACACAAATTTTTTTTTATTTTTTTTTAAACGGATGAAAATAATGCAGTGTGAACCCATTCTGACACATCTATTATCTCAGCTAAACAGGTCCAGCATAGCAAAACCCCATATTTCCTATGAAATCCCCTTTAAAATATACGTTGAGCAAGAAGCTACATTGTATCCATCCATATACATAAGGGATAAAGAGACGGCAATAAAAACAAACCTTCCCCATACAATCTAGAGGATCATAAAGAAAGCCAAGTAATCTACAGCCGCATGCTTCACTACATGAGTGAATTACTGGCCGTCGTTAATGGTGACTAATGGCCGTTTACAGGTGGCTGCTACATGTGACGGCCGCTTACACACCATTACTAGAGGGAGATTTCCTGGTAAACCTCAGGGTAACAGCTCATTACATTTCACTATAACCTGCAGAATTACCAGAGATTGTCGTTAAAAAGCAAAACGAGGACAGAAATGTTATATAATAGGAAACACAATATATCCAGACAACATGGGGCATCAAAGTGGGGGAAATTATTATCTGCAATTGTTATTTCCTGGAGTCCGTGGGCAGCACATTATTATTATTATTATTATTATTTTTATTATTATTATTATTATGCTGCTGAAGCTTGACAAAACACAACATCACAAGATCAGTAATAAAAAATCCAATGGAGTACTCTTTTAAGAGTCTCTATTGATACATTTCCCACTATAACATTTGAATATGCAAAAAAAAAAAAAAAAAAAAAGGGACCGAGGAGCCTCAGTTACGAGTCTCAAAACACGAGAATAGCCAGATATCCCTCCAGGGACGGAAAACCTGTTGCCAAGGGGGAGATCACTAAACCACCCTGTTAGATAGCCCCTTAAATCCCACTCGATTGAGAGTATTGGAACATAAATAGGGAAACACCAGGGTGGCCCCTTTTGCGTCAAAGTTTAACTCAATTGCGAGTATTGCAACCTTACAAGGGATTCCAAAAGTCAGGCATCAATCCACAGACAGCTGTTTCAGGGTTTTTGCCCCTCGTCAGCGTGGAGCAGGATTCTGGCTAACAAGGGCAAGGAAAAGTAGACCAACAAAACACAACAATCACTAAGCTCAGAGAGATCAGCAAAACACAGTAATCACTGAGCTCAGGGAGATCAACAAAAGAGCAATCACTGAGCTTAGGGAGAAAAGCAAAACACAGCAATCACTGAGCTCAGGGAGAAAGCAAAACACAGCAATCACTGAGCTCAGGGAGATCAACAAAAGAGCAATCACTGAGCTTAGGGAGAAAAGCAAAACACAGCAATCACTGAGCTCAGGGAGAAAGCAAAACACAGCAATCACTGAGCTCAGGGAGAAAGCAAAATATAGCAATCGCTGAGCTCAGGGGGAAAAGCAAAACACGGCAATCACTGAGCTCAGGGAGATCAGCAAAACATAGCAATCGCTGAACTCAGGGAGATAAGAAAAGCATAGCAATTGCTGAGCTCTGGGAGATCAGCAAAACACAGCAATCACTGAACTCTCGGAGATCAGCAAAAGACAGCAATCACTGAACTCTCGGAGATCAGCAAAAAAAAAGCAATCACTGAGCTCAGGGAGATCAACAAAACACGGCAATCACTAAGCTCAGGGAGAACAGAGGGGAAAAAAATCATTTAAGAGTCTCCATTGATACATTGCATATGTATTATAGCATTTGCAAACTGACTATTCTTTGTTTCTCCACAGTTTCAAAGTTTAGGGTGGATCACAAGGGACAATAGTTTTGTGATCGTTGCTATGAAAGAGGGCCAAAGCTTGGAGCCCATCTAATAGACAACCCAACCTGAATCAATGGTTCTTCACTGGATACAACAATGGTCGGGTACGTTACCGATCCATAACCCCCAAAGAACACTAAATACAAAGCCTTAAATCTGGGATGGGGAACCTTCGGCCCTCCGGCTGTGGCAAAACTACAATTCCCATCATGTCTGGACAGCCAAAGCTTCGCTTTGGCTGTCCAGGCATGATGGGAATTGTAGTTTTGCCACAGCCGGAGCCCCGGCTGTGGCAAAACTACAATTCCCATCATGTCTGGACAGCCAAAGCTTCGCTTTGGCTGTCCAGGCATGATGGGAATTGTAGTTTTGCCACAGCCGGAGGGCCATAGGTTCCCAATCCCTGCCATAAATAAAAGGGCTACAATAGTAAGTGAGACTCACGTAGTAGGAGATAGCAGAACGTCTCCGGGCCATCCTTGTGGAGCACGCGTGGTAGCTGTCACATTGGAGTCAGGATTACAACCTTATGTCACTCGCTGGCAATAAAAGATGAAACTCCAGTCTGAGCTGTGTAGAAAGGTGAGAAGCGTAAATATACATGGCTCACCACGCCTGCTCCCAAATTACATATACATATAAACGCCTCCTTCATTCTGTTCTTCACAGGTCATCAGCCAGGTATGGATGGGAGGAGGAACATGGCCGGCTCTGCCATCAGGATTATTACAGCCACATGAGCAAACAGGAAGCCACCGCAAACGCTCAGCCTTTTTGGTGTTCAGACACATAGATCAAAAACTAAGCTGGACGCTACAAGGCTGGAACGTGCGGCGTGGCCTGGGCTAAAGTTACTGTATAACATAAAAGAGGTAGTTCACCAATAAAAAAAAAAATTCTTTCAAATCAAGTGCTAAAAATTTGTAATTTACTTCTATTAAAAAAATCTCAAGTCTTTCAGTACTTATCAGCTGCTGTATGTCCTGGAGGAAGTGGTGTATTCTTTCCAGCTTGGAGAGCAGGAGAAGTTTTCTATGGGGATTTGCTGCTGCTCTGGACAGTTCCTGACATGGACAGAGGTGGCAGCAGAGAGCACTGTGTCAGAATGGAGAGAATACACCACATACAGGAGCTGATAAGTACTGGAAGACTTTAAATTTTTTAATAGACGCTAATTACAAATCTCTGGCACTGATTAGAAAGAAAATAATTTTTAATAAACAAGCCCTTTAAGTAAATTATACCGACCAACAGCTTTTCGTTGAAGATTTGGAAGCAAGGCCCTATTACATGGTGCGATTATCATTTAAAAATTCGCTATAATGACCGGAAATGAACGATTATCTGCCCGTGTAATAATACCCAATGATCAAACGAAGAAAGAAAAATCGTTAATCGTTGCCTTAACCATATTAAAAAATTATCGATGGTAGCGCGCCAATCATTCGCAAATCTGTTCGTCTAATAAGTCGTTCGCATGCAAAGCATGTTGTGTGAGTTGTCCCGTGGAACGAGTAACGACCGTAAAAATGATTAACAATGATAACAGCAATTGGTGAATGTAGTAACATCAGAATCGTTTGCTACTAAATCGCTAGTTATTGCTAGTAATTAATCATTATAGCGAATCTTTTACACAATAATCGATACTGTAATAGGTCCTTTAGGGTCCAATTCGACAAAGCAAAATTATTTTTTTTTTTTGTATAACATTTTTGTATAGCAATTTTTACCGATTGACGATTGCAAACGAGATTGTTCATCGTTAACTGGAAATCGTTCACCATATTACACAGAACGACAGTCGTTAGTTACGGTTACTCCATCTGATCCCAGCAAAAGAAGGAAGGATGTGGAATTATGGTCCGTTTACATGGAGCGATAATTAGCCCAATCGATCATTTATCAATTTAGATTTTTGTAACGATCAGCGTTTAGACGAAGAGATAAATCGTTTGAAAAAATTGTTTTTGCGATCGTTTTAAGATCGCTTACGCCCATCTCACACATCAGGATGAATCGGTGAAAGACTGTTTAGACGAAACGATCTGCAAATTTTTAGCGAACAACCAGCGACGATTTGAGAACATGCTGTAAGACCACCATGAACGATTTCTCTCTCGTCACTTGAACGTCCGCGTGTTAACACGAGCTGATTATCGCTCAAATGCCAAAATTCGAGTGATAATTGCTCCATGTAAACGAACCATTAGGCACACAACGTTTTTGCAATCCGTTCTTTTAACCTTTTTTTTTTTTTTTTTTTTACAAAAAATGAATGAAAAAAAACGGATGCATGAGTGTGCATCTGTTTTGATCCGTTTTCCCATTGAATTTCATTATAAAAAAAATACCGGATAAAAACGGATCAATTTTTTTTTTAACAAACACAAAAATGAGGTCGACTATGTTTTTGTGTACGTTAAAAAAAAAAACGGATCCGTTTTGATTCTTTTTTTTCATAATGGAATTCAATGGAAAAACGGATAAAAACGGATGCACTCTCATGCATCTGTTCTTTCTATCCGTTTTTCATCCGGATTGCAAAAACGTAGTGTGAACCCAGCCTAACACTGAACAATTAGTGAACGATTAACGATGATTTTAAGGTCAGGGTTTTCGTTTAAATTTAAACGATATAACGATTTTCTGCACGATAATGGTCCCGTGTAATAGGGCCCTTACAGATATATGGCCGTTCTAGGACTGTCAGAAAACATCTCTATCACTGACAGGAGAAGACACAATGTCTTTTGTGGACAGACAGGAGAAAGGATGTTACCGCTCTCCTCAGGAATTGTTATCATTAGGGATTTATGGGATTACAGCTCTGATCCGAGGAGTGTTTGAGATTCCCAGATGTTTTATGATACCCGGGGCTGAGTCACCCTCCGCCTCTGAATACACCACCTTTAGGGTAAGGTCACACTTGCACTAACTAAACAAACACTAACCTCCTGTTATTTCTTACAGCTCCAAAGTATCTTTATTATTGACATAAAGCGAGTGGCGTCAGCGCGGTGCTCATCCGCCATCGTCCTGCCAGGCAGTTATACCAACACGGCATACAATGATCCCATACAATGTGCACCCGCCATACAGATGGGTAACGTCTCATTATAGCTGCAAAAAAAAAAATTCTACAACCATGTAAAGAATTTCTGTACAACTACACGATCTTGGCAAGAAACTGCAACTTCTCCAATATACAAAGAAAGACTATAGATGGCTAGAGGAGTCTGTAACTCAGAGAGTCCATGGATGGCAAGAGCTAGAGGAGTCTGTAACTCAGAGAGTCTATGGATGGCAAGAGCTAGAGGAGTCTGTAACTCAGAGAGTCCATAGATGGCAAGAGCTAGAGGAGTCTGTAACACAGAGTACATAGATGGCAAGAGTTAGAGGAGTCTGTAACTCAGACAGTCCATAGATGGCAAGAGCTAGAGGAGTCTGTAACACAGAGAGTACATAAATGGCAAGAGCTAGAGGAGTCTGTAACTCAGACAGTCTATGGATGGCAAGAGCTAGAGGAGTCTGTAACTCAGAGAGTCTATGGATGGCAAGAGCTAGAGGAGTCTGTAACTCAGAGAGTCCATAAATGGCAAGAGCTAGAAGAGTCTGTAACTTAGAGAGTCTATGGATGGCAAGAGTTAGAGGAGTCTGTAACTCAGAGAGTCTAAGGATGGCAAGAGCTAGAGGAGTCTGTAACTCAGAGAGTCCATAGGTGGCAAGAGCTAGAGGAGTCTGTAACTCAGAGAGTCCATAGGTGGCAAGAGCTAGAGGAGTCTGTAACTCAGAGTCATGTGATTGAACCCCCTCTGAGCGATCTGATCAGCTGATCACTAGACATGGATGTGCGGGGTCTCCCAAACATTCCCTAAAGGGCATTTCCAGCAAAAACTTTTTTCTTTCAAATCAAATGGTGTCAAAAAGTGCCGTAAATTTGTAATTTGATTCTATTAAAACAAAAACTCAAGTTTTCCAGTACTAACCAGCTGCTGTATGTCCTGCATATCGATGTCTATGATATACAGCAGCTGATGAGTACTGGAAGACGTGAGATTTTTTTTTTTTTTAATGGAAGTAAATTACAAATATCTGGCACTTTCTGACACTGGTTGATTTGAAAGAAAAGAATTTTAGCTGGAGTACCCCTTTAATGGATGGGGGATAAATACATGATCATAGGGGGTCCGACCTCTGTGACCCCCTGCAGTTTACAGGAGTCTTCCACTGTCCACTGTAGTGGTGCCTGAAACCAAACGCTCTGCATTTGATTACTGGTGGCTGAAGAAGTTGGATGCCGCCCTAGGGAGTCCTGGAACACATGGATACAGTCTATGGACTATGGCTGCATCCAGCTTCTTCAGATGCAGAGTGTTTACAAAGGCCAGGGGAACCAGTTTATTGCTCCTCTTTGCTGGAGATAGATGCAATGGATAGTCCATATCTCCTGCAGAGAGCTCCCAGACTCGGCGCTGTATGACACTTCCCATACACGCTGCTGGATAAGTGCTGATCTGACTGACACGCTGACTCGTGGCCCTGAGACTCCAGCTGCTTACTCACTGTACAATGCAGTTTAGCTATGATAATGAGCGGCACGAGGAAACCTGGTATGAGACACATGGCACATAGCACTCAGCAATTATTCCCTGGGCACAACAAATGCCTGTAACCGGGGTATGTCATGCAAGGGAACGGCACACTGATAGGGCAATTCAACAGACAAATAAAAATAATTATGTCAAATTAAAACCTTGTATTGTTGAAGTGATCCTAGGCAGGATGGATGGCAGCAATGATTATGATAGGCTGCTACAACCTGTAATACAGCCATAGATCACACACCTGACATTTATACAGCTATCAGACGAGGGTTCCTAGAGCACTGTCTATGAGCTGCAGAAAGTGGTGTATTCTCTCCAGTCTTCCACTACTTATCAGCTGTTGTATGTCCTGCAGGAAGTGGTGTATTCTCTCCATTTTGACACAGTGCTCTCTGCTGCCACCTCTGTCCATGTCAGAAATTGTACAGAGCAGCAGAAAATCACCATAGAAAACCTCTCCTGCTCTGGACAGAGGTGGCAGCAGAGAGCCCTGTGTCAGATTGGAAAGAATACACCATGCAGGACATAAAGCAGCTGATAAGTACTAGAAATTTTTAAATAGAAGTACAGTAAATTACAAATCTATGTATGTTTCTATAACCAGTTAATGAAGATGTTTTTTTTTTGGCCGGAGTACCCCTTTAATCTATGGAGAATCCCGAAAGTCTGCAGCGCCACCACGAGGAAAATAAAGCATTACACAGTGCCTATTCCTGTAAATGGGTTCTCTGTGTAGTGCATGACAGGGGTGAGGGGCTGCTACAATACAGGACATGAGATGTAGTCTGATCAGGTTTGGTAACCCTCTTCTATCAGTCAGAGCAATGAGTCACTCAATTATTGGGAAATCTGACGGCTACGCAGAGCTATGCCTCACTAAAAACGGGGAACCTAGAACATATCGGGCACGTGCCAGAAAGCAATAACAGAGCCACCAGTAATCTTGCCAAAAATCTTCTATGCCAACAAGAATCCCAATGACATGGCACTGTACATTCAGTAATGATACGGTGCTGGATAATCCCATACAGAATACATGATAAGTAATATATCAGTCATCATAGCGCCCTCTAGCTTTGGTGGAGAGGTGGTGCAGGTGACCACCCTGATGACTGCATGAAGGTGGTTACAGCTTCCCCATCTGTATACCTGTGCAATTGTATCTTATACAGGTGAGTATGGCTGCCACTGAATGCAGCTTTAATCCATCTGTACTGAGAAGGAATAGTCGGCCCGACTCTACAATACGGCTGTGCAGCAGCTAAACGTAAGGTAATGGAGTCTCCTAATAACAGCCCTGGAGGAAATTATAGGTTTGCTGAAAATACCGAGATATATACGCTGAATGTGAAAGCAAAACATGGTGTGAACTTATATATATTAACCTCCGTGAGGATGACTCCACAATTGCTGTTTTTCTAGACAAATGCACAGGGAGGATATCCTAAGGCTGGAGTGTCACACACTGGTGTTACCTAAACTCCCGCCAGGGTATGATCCCAACCGAGTTATATATACAGGCCCGGCAGAGCTAGCGTACATTTCAACTACAATTTACCTCCGATTGCAGGTGTATCTGTCACTTTAAATGAAAATTTTAACCGGTCAAGGTCAAACCCTAACCAGCACTAGAGCAGATGGGGAGAACATGCAGCTGAGCACTTCTCCCTCTGCTCTCCGTGCCTGCAACCGAGATGAACACATACACTTAAGGCCCTACAGATTTGTTGGCTGTGAGGGCCGATTACCAAGATCGTCACTCGCTTACAGTGACTTCACACAGCATAACAAAAAGAGTCTGCACACAGTCTTGTAGGCCGGGGATCAGGGAAACCACACAGGCTTGTAGGCCGGGGATCAGGGAAACCACACAGGCTTGTAGGCCGGGGATCAGGGAAAATACACAGGCTTGTAGGCCGAGGATCAGGGAAAACACACAGGCTTGTAGGCCGAGGATCAGGGAAATCACACAGGCTTGTAGGCCGGGGATCAGGGAAACCACACAGGCTTGTAGGCCGGGGATCAGGGAAACCACACAGGCTTGTAGGCCGAGGATCAGGGAAAACACACAGGCTTGTAGGCCGGGGATCAGGGAAATCACACAGGCTTGTAGGCCGGGGATCAGGAAAACCACACAGGCTTGTAGGCTGGGGATCAGGGAAACCACACAGGCTTGTAGGCCGGGGATCAGGGAAATCACACAGGCTTGTAGGCCGGGGATCAGGGAAACCACACAGGCTTGTAGGCCGGGGATCAGGGAAATCACACAGGCTTGTAGGCCGGGGATCAGGGAAACCACACAGGCTTGTAGGCCGGGGATCAGGGAAATCACACAGTGTGATGAGAAGGAGAGGAAAAAGGGGTATCCCCATCTTATAAAGAGATGGCATATCGCTCATCCCTGGGACCCTTAGAGATCAAGAGAATTAAAGGGCTGCAATGCTAATTCATGTTATAGCCCCTTTAACATATTTCCTGCACAGAGACGCCCCAGCCATCAGATTTAAGTGAATGTGGCCGAGTGTCCATGGGCTGAATCGCTGCTGTGGCCCCTAAGCTCTCAGGATTGAGAATTTATCATGATTTACATCTGCAAACCGGTGTAAATCATGGCAAAAACCTACACCTGCTACGGAGGAGATGTAATTTATGCGCCTGCCATAGATCCAACAAATTTACTATGAGACTTGGGCCTCTTGGTAAATAAAGTGGGGTGCATGGGGGGGGGGGGGGAAGAAAAAAAAAATTAAAATCAACCGGAGTCAGAAAGTGCAAGAGATTTGTAGTTTATTTCTCTATCGACAGATGATGCTGGTATAGAAAAGGATTTTTGCAGCCTGAGCCTTTTGCTGTAGGAGGGATGGGCTATGGCGACGTGTGTATGACGTCGCCCGGAGAGATGAAGGTGTAACTCATAGACTAAAGTCACCTAGCCTCAGCCTTCAGTGATCAGAACAAGTTGTTACACGCTAAAGCAGGGGTAGGGAAACTCAGCTCTCCAGCTGTTGCAAAACTACAACTCCCATCATGCCTGGACAGCCAAAGCTTTAGCTTTGGCTGTCCAGGCATGATGGGAGTTGTAGTTTTGCAACAGCTGTAAAGCAGAGGTTCCCTACCCCTGTGCTATAGCCACACAATGATATAACCAGTACTACGATAATATTGTTGGTATATATGTTCTCCATCCTCCCATGCCTATCCTATCACCACGTGAATCTCTATAACACAAGCAATGCTCTGTGAGAGCTGTTTACTTACATGCGCAGTATATGAGCCACATCAGCGGGGTAAACACCAGACAAATTCCGGTGGAAAGACAAAGCAGGGTTCTGATCTAAGAGCAATAAAATAATTCTTATCTCACCCGATACAAGGTGATAGGAGCCCTATCGCACAGCATGAAGGGATGACACAGTCCAAAACTTGTTCTTACATAGAACTAACTGTGTAGGATCACTAAAAAAAAATTATAACATGCAAATGGTTTAATTTTGACTATTGGCTACAGCTGCAGTCCACCGCAATACAGTAAGTTGTATACAGCCGTCATTCAATAGTTAAAGGGGTTTTCAGCTCAAACGTAAATTTTCATATGTTGCTGCCCATGGTGAGACTGACAATTGCTTCCATACTTGTTATTACCTATTCAGTCTCCTTCCCCCAGTTCTGAGCTGCTGCTTTCTACTGAAGACACAAAAAGCTGAGCTGTTCAGGCTGTTTCTGCTCTCAACCCCACACAGTGAGTTTATCAGCAACTTGACCTCAGATTAATCCTCCCAGCATTACAAAGAATCTACAAAGTTGCAGATAAAGCCTGCCAGGGACTTGTTAACATCAGCCGTCTCAGCAGGAAGGGTAGAGGAGGGGGAGACAGAGAGAAAAGCTCAAACACAAATTTGTGTCTCTTCAGCAGAAAGCTGCACCTCAGAACTGGGGGAAGGAGACTGAACAGGTAATAACAAGTATGGAAGGAATTGTTAGTCTTACCATGGGCAGCAACATATTAAAAGTTAGGTTTGAGTGGAGTACCCCTTTAACCCTTTAAGGACAGAGCCAATTTCGATTTTTGCGTTTTCGGTTTTTCCTCCTTGTGCTTAAAAGGCCATAGCACTTGCATTTTTCCACCTAGCGACCCACATGAGCCCTTATTTTTTGCATCACTAATTGTACTTTGCAATGACAGGCTGAATTTTTGCATAAAGTACACTGCAAAACCAGAAAAAAAATCAAAGTGTGGGGAAATTGAAAAAAAAAACGCATTTTGTTTATTTGGGGGAAATGTGTTTTTACGCCATTCGCCCTGGGGTAAAACTGACTTGTTATATATGTTCCTCAAGTCGTTACGATTAAAACGATATGTAACATGTATAACTTATATTGTATCTGATGGCCTGTAAAAAATTTAAAGCATTGTCAACAAATATACGTCACTTAAAACCGCTCCATTCCCAGGCTTATAGCGCTTTTATCCTTTGGTCTATGGGGCTGTGTCAGGTGTCATTTTTTGCGCCATGATGTGATCTTTCTATCGGTACCTTGATTGCGCATATACGACTTTTTGATCGCTTTTTATTACAATTTTTCTGGATTTGATGCGACCAAAAATGCGCAATTTTGCACTTTGGGATTTTTTTGCGCTGACGCCGTTTACCGTGTGAGATCAGGAATGTGATTGATTAATAGTTCGGGCAATTACGCACGCGGCGATAGGAAACATGTTTATTTATGTATTTATTTATTTACTTTTATTTATAACCTGGGAAAAGGGGGGTGACTCAGACTTTTATTAGGGGAGGGGGCTTTTTACTATTAACAACACTTTATTTTTTACTTTTACACTTATACTAGAAGCCCCCCTGGGGTTAGGGTTGTTCCCCCCTGGGGTTAGGGTTGTTCCCCCCTGGGGTTAGGGTTATTCCCCCTGGGGTTAGGGTTATTCCCCCTGGGGGACTTCTAGTATAAGTGCTTTGATCTCTCATTGAGATCTCTGCAGCATAGATATGCTGCAGAGATCCATGAGATCGGCACTCGTTTGCTTTCGGCTGCTGCAGCCGGAAACAAACGAGTGCCGAGCCGAGGACGGCGCCATCTTGGACGCGTCCCCGGCCGGCTTCAGTTACGGAGATCGCTCCTCCGGGACAACATCCCGGAGGAGCGATCTCCTCCACTAGACCCCAGGGAACGGCTGAATCCGGTAATCGGATGCAGCTGTCATGTTTGACAGCTGCATCTGATTACTGTATTAGCGGGCACGGCGATCGGACCGTGCCCGGTAATACCTACGGTCCCGGGCTACTCGCGGCACCCGGGACCGGCGCGGTTCAGAGCGGGGTCGCCGCGCGGCCCCGCTCTGAACTTCCTTACCGGCATCAGGGCGTAAATTTACGCCCGATGTCGTTAAGGGGTTAATGTGAATCTGCAAGCTACAAAAAGTTACTGTGTAGTCTTATAATGATCAGTCTGGTTGAGAAGAGATGAATGGATTCTGTGTCAATAATGCCTATTAAAAGGGGTACTCCAGTGATTTTTATTTATTTATTTTTTCAAATCAACTGGTCTATTAAAAATATCCCCAGTCTTCCAGTGCTTATCAGCTGCTGTTTGTCCTGCAGGAAGTGGTGTATTCTCTCCAGTGTGACAGAAAGCTCTCTGCTGCCACCTCTGTCCATGTCAGGAACTGTCCAGAGCAGGAGAGGTTTTCTGGTTCAATGTTTTTATTAGGTTTTTTAAGAACATATTACAAAAGAGAAAATCTATAAGCACTGACTTTAGCGCCAACAGTAAAGTTAACATGTTTGTACAACAAGCAGGAGAGGTTTTCTGTGGGGATTTGCTGCTGCTCTGGACAGTTCCTGACATGGACAGAGGTGGCAGCAGAGAGCACTGTGTCAGACTGGAGAGAATACACCACTTCCTGGAGATTCTTTAAGTAAAAGTAATTTCCGGTAAGTTCCGGACAGATGGTAAGTTTGATAGTGACCTATAGTTTTCTTTATAGCAATGAGTTTTGTTACAGCATAGTAAATCTGCTCATTCCTTCATACATGGAAATGTAGGTTAAATACGGCCCTTTTATGCCATTTATTGTAGTGTTTAGATGTTACTTACCTAATTATTTATGATGTGTGTAAGGTCTCAGTCACTGCATTGTGGCACCAGGTGTATATGTAACACTTCCTGTAAGACATAAAGGACGGGTTATACACAGATATAGAGAGCTGGATGGTATCCCGGCATTAGGAACCAGTCTGATCACCTTCACCAGGAAACAATCCTCCCATCCAGGTAAAGGATCTCACTAAATTACCCGGTCAGGATACACGTGAAATGCCAGAGATATAGAGCTGGCACAGAGCGGACAAATAGCTGACATGCACAGAGAACACTCACCGCTATCAGTGCATCATTGTACCCGATAGTGGGGAGAAAGAACAAAGAAAGACATTATAGAACGGCCACACCACAGCACTCCAGCTAACACTCCGTCCCATAGACCGGCCACAGCCCTCGAGCCAACACACCTCCCATAAAATGGCCACAGCACTCCAGCTAACACTCCATCCCATAGAACGGCCACAGCACTCCAGCTAACACTCCATCCCATAGAACGGCCACAGCACTGCACCTAACACTCCATCCCATAGAACGGCCACAGCACTCCAGCTAACACTACATCCCATAGAACGGCTAAAGCACTCCAGTTAAAACTACATCCTAGGAATCATGACATAAGGACAAACGGCGAATGGAAAGAAGGGGAAAGAGCGGAGTGCTCATTGGGTAAAGTTTTTAAATGGGTGCAGTAACTACAAAGGTATTTACCAGTCAGTGTTCTGAGACCTTCACCCATCACGACATGTATCCAGGAGGTGTGCGCACTAAATTTGCCTCTCACCTCTGTCCCATCTATAGAAAGTCTATGGGACCGTCTCCTGTCTCACGCTCTAGGCTGTGCACTTTTCCCTCTAGCCATCGGACCCCCACAGATCAAAACTTTTGACGTGTCTCTAGAGAGTGTCAGGAACACTTTAATGAGGAATAGAGTAAGTTGTGAGCACTCACCTACAGTATAGACACAAGTCTATAGGAGCCTTAGTCCATGGGGTGCGGCCGAGGTCTGGGAGTCGGACTCAGGAGTTTCCTCCAGCACAACAACCTGCACGGGATAACCACTGGGCGCTGGAAATAGCTCTGGATTGTGTCCGTCATCCTCCTCAAATACTGAAGACTAATACAGACCTGGAGCTATTTCTGCCGCCCTCTGGTAACTTTATCCAGGACGTTGGGAGAAGTCCTGATGTCCAACCAGCCGAGCTCTGTGACCACATCCACCTCCGGAGTCACCATCGCTAAATATCAGGAATAAGAGCCAGAACACGGATAGTGAAATGTATTTATTCTTTATATATAGAGACAGTATTTCTTTGTCTTCATTAATAGTACATTGTATCAAATATTATACATTCTATACAAATATAGAATACTATCAGACACAAATTACATTGGGGTTCATTCTTTTCTGTAAGGGTGTAAAGTGGTACTCCAGCAAAAATCTTGTTCTTTTAAATCAACTGGTTTCAGAAAGTTATATATATTGGTATTTTACTTCTATTAAAAAATCTCCAGTCGTCCAGTACTTATCAGCTGCTGTATGTCCTGCTGGAAGTGGTGTATTCTCTCCAGTATGACACAGTGCTCTCTGCTGCCACCTCTCTCCCTAGCAGGAACTGCCCAGAGCAGCAGCAAATCCTCATAGAAAACCTCTCCTGCCCTGGACAGTTCCTGACATGGACAGAGGTGGCAGCAGAGAGCACTGTGTCACACTGGTAAGAATACACCACTTCCTGCAGGACACACAGCAGCTGATTGGAAGCCTGAAGATTTTTAAATAGAAGTAAATTACAAATCTATATAACTTTCTGAAACCAGTTGATCTGAAATAAAAAGATTTTCACTGGACAACCCCTTTAACAGTCAGTATAGCATGTGTATAAATAAAATTGAAAATACCTTTAAAAATTAATGTGGATAAAAATAAACAGATACTATCCAGATCACAATGGATCATAACAAATCCAGTAAAAACAGAAGTCATGACTCCATTGTGAACAGACCCTTGAAAATGTGTTGTCCAAATAATACTCACCTTCTCCCCCACCGCTGCTGTTTTGATGGTTTACAGACTCCTAAGCTCTTCGTGTTCCGATTCTGCAGGTATTGCCCACTCAGCCAATCGCAGGAGGAGCTACGTCAGAGCTGTGGTAATTTCCTGCAGGATCAAGGACATTGAGGACCAAGAACAGCAGTGGTGTTGGATCAGGGGCAGGTGAGTATTCAGGGGCAGGTCCCCACGTTTCTTAAAAAAAAAAAAATGTCTCTGGAATAATGCTATTCCGATAATAAAAGAGCAAGAAAACTATCGAAAATTAGAAACTAACAAAAATGATAAAGTAATAAAACCGCATAACCCAGGTTTGGACCAAAAAAAAAAAATATGAAAACCCTTAGGATGGCAAAAGTTTAGAATACAATGGTGAAATCAGAGCGGTAAGGTGTGACAACATTGATGCAATGACATCATCACACGTACTGTGTCCAACCCGAGCAGATCCGACAGCTTTATGGGTATAGGACAAGGCGAGTATTACTTTTTTCTTCTAACTTAATTCAAATTTTTAGGGGGTAATTTTTCTGTGTGGAGCATACAAGGGGGCATACTGCTGTATGTGTGTGCGCTATAAGGGCATTTTACAGTGTAGGGACACTATAGGGGCTTTATATTGTGTGGGGTTGACACGGGGGTACAATACTGTGCGAGGAGGACATGGGGTCATAAGATTCGAAGGGGGGGATTTAACAAGTGCAGGGGCACTAAGGCAGCAAACTACTGAAGGGGCACAATACAGTGAGTGGGCATCATAAGGTGGCTTTATACTGGGTGCAGGGGCCATACCATAGATGGGGGCCATGAGGGGCCATTATACCATGGGAGGTAGGAAAGTGAGAGCATACCAATGTGAGGTGTACTAGAAGGGCATTGTACAGTGTGTGAAGGTCATAAGTGGACACTATATGGTCAAAGGGCCATAAGAGGCATTAGAGGGCTGAGCAATTAACCAAAAATAATTGAAACCAATATTTCAGGACGTGTGCCTGTAAATAGGGGGTGTGCTATGTAAAAAAGAGGGTGGTCTAAAATAATCATTTATTAATCGTAACTGAGGTCAAATGTTCAATTAATCCCGATTTACATAATAATCAGACGCAGAGCAAATGCTGCAATTGTGCTTGCACCACGTGCCATGACTCCAGGATGCTGTGTATTAGGTGACTGCCAGCACAAAACGGGTCTTCTACATCCATGTGATTTCTGGTACCCAGTGTACTGTTCATTGGTCATCTGTACCGTCTAACCAGGGCTGTAAATGACCAATGTGACTTTCTAAGAATGTAATTATACTCTATGGACGGTCTCTGACTATGAACACCGCCCTCCTGACCGATCTCATGCACAGTCACAGCCTTATCCAGACTTAGAAACACATGGCCACTTTCTTCTAGAAACAGTACCTCCCCCTTTGGGTGTGTGGGGGGTTTTGCAGCTCAGTTTCATCAAAGTGAATGGAGTAGAATTTAAATACCACACACAACCTGAGGACAGGGGTGGTGCTGTTTTTGCAGGAAGTTAGCTGTTCTTTTTCTAATTCTAGACAAGGCTAGGTTCACACTATGTTTTTTTTTCATCCATTTTTGGAAAAAAGAATGGATCAAAAGCATCTGGGTTTTCTTAACGTACACGAAAACGTGGTCATCCACATTTTTGCGTATGCTAAAAAATAAAAGATGCGTTTTGATCCATCTGTTTTATAATAGAAGTCAAAGGAAAAACAGATCAAAATCTACGCACACAAATGCATCTGTTTTTCCATCCGTTTTTTTCTTCTTTTTTTTTTTTTTTGCAAAAACGGATGAAAAAAAATTGAGAAAAAAAAAACGTATTGTGACCCCAGACTAATCCCTTTAAGTACAGTCAAGGCAGAAGATCAAGTAGTGTAGCTACTACCAATGTCTTAGGGGGTACCCTTATAATCTTAGATGTTGCTCTTCATGGTGTCGATCCCTTTAAGATGCTTTGAGAAAAAGTTGAGAATCTTGTTCCAGGCCCCTTCTTGTGCTTTGGCATGGGCTCTTTTTTGCCCTCCCCATAACATTGGCATACCCAGTAACTTGTGATAGGACGCCCTGCACAGAGGAAAGTACAGGGGCTCCAGCAGATGTCCGGCCCCAGGATAGCACTGATACTCCACGTCCTTCTGATGCTCCCTCAGACGCCCCACTATCTGCTCACCGTACACAGGACTAGGCCAGTTCTTGTCATCCAATCCACTCAGGATAAGAAAAGCCGCAGAAGACTTCTCTACCGGGATAAGAGACCCGTGATTTTCTGGATCTGAAGGATCATCCATGGATTCTGAGAAGTCCAACTCACCAGCCTCTGTGAACTTAATCTTCTCAGAATTGAAGGCAAGACATGGCATGACAAACTTACCACAGAGTAACGGGGCAAATGTGTTGGCGTTGCAGCCGGAGATGCTGACCACTGCTGTGATGCCAGGCAGGAAAGCTGCCATGCTCACTGCCAGGTCTGCACCTTTTGAGATGCCGATCACTCCGATTCTTTCTTTTTTAACCTAAAAAATATTAAGATCACAGGGTCAGTAGCCTGTCTACAAGTATGTGCCCACCTTCATTCCGAGCTGTCATAATAAGAGTTTAGACATCTTTCCTTTTAGACCAGGGGCAGCTTTTACAACAGACTGTGCACTGACCGGGGAGCGATGTTTACACTAGAGTGTGCACTGACAGTGGGCGATGTTTACACTAGACTGTGCACTGACCAGGGGCGCTGTTTACACTAGACTGTGCACTGACCGGGGCGATGTTTACACTAGACTGTGCACTGACAGGGGGCGATGTTTACACCAGACTGTGCACTGACCGGGGGCAATGTTTACACCAGACTGTGCACTGACCGGGGGCAATGTTTACACCAGACTGTGCACTGACCGGGGGCAATGTTTACACCAGACTGTGCACTGACCGGGGGCAATGTTTACACCAGACTGTGCACTGACCGGGGGCGATGTTTACACTAGACTGTGCACTGACAGTGGGTGATGTTTACACCAGACTGTGCACTGACAGTGGGCGATGTTTACACCAGACTGTGCACTGACCAGGGTGATGTTTACACTAGACTGTGCACTGACAGTGGGCGATGTTTACACCAGACTGTGCACTGACCGGGGCGATGTTTACACTAGACTGTGCACTGACAGTGGGTGATGCTAACATTAGACTGTGCACTGACAGGGGCGATGTTTACACTAGACTGTGCACTGACCGGGGGGGCGATGTTTGCATAGTCTGGTGTAAACATCGCCCACTGTCAGTGCACAGTCTAGTGTAAACATCGCCCCCCGGTCAGTGCACAGTCTAGTGTAAACATCGCCCCTGTCAGTGCACAGTCTAATGTTAGCATCACCCACTGTCAGTGCACAGTCTAGTGTAAACATTGCCCCGGTCAGTGCACAGTCTGGTGTAAACATCGCCCACTGTCAGTGCACAGTCTAGTGTAAACATCGCCAGGTCAGTGCACAGTCTGGTGTAAACATCGTCCACTGTCAGTGCACAGTCTAGTGTAAACAGCGCCCCTGGTCAGTGCACAGTCTAATTTTAGCATCACCCACTGTCAGTGCACAGTCTAGTGTAAACATCGCCCCCGGTCAGTGCATAGTCTGGTGTAAACATCGCCCACTGTCAGTGCACAGTCTAGTGTAAACATCGCCCCGGTCAGTGCACAGTCTGGTGTAAACATCGCCCACTGTCAGTTCACAGTCTAGTGTAAACAGTGTCCCTGGTCAGTGCACAGTCTAATGTTAGCATCACCCACTGTCAGTGCACAGTCTAGTGTAAACATCGCCCCCGGTCAGTGCACAGTCTGGTGTAAACATCGCCCACTGTCAGTTCACAGTCTAGTGTAAACAGTGTCCCTGGTCAGTGCACAGTCTAATGTTAGCATCACCCACTGTCAGTGCACAGTCTGGTGTAAACATCGCCCACTGTAAGTGCACAGTCTAGTGTACTGACCGGGGGCAATGTTTACACTAGACTGTGCACTGACAGTGGGTGATGCTAACATTAGACTGTGCACTGACCAGAGGCGATGTTTACACTAGACTGTGAACTGACAGTGGGCGATGTTTACACCAGACTGTGCACTGACCGGGGGCGATGTTTACATTAGACTGTGCACTGACAGTGGGTGATGCTAACATTAGACTGTGCACTGACAGTGGGCGATGTTTCCACCAGACTGTGCACTGACCAGGGACGATGTTTACACTAGACATTGAGCAGAAATAATGTTTACATTAGACTGTGCACTAACTAATATTTCCTAGATGGAATAATTTAGGCTACGTTCTGGAGTAGACAATTCCAGGGATCTCACACTTTATAGATACTTTATCAAGAAAACGGCATACCTTTGGGTGGCATCTTAGGAATTCCAGTGCTTCCCTAAAGTAATCCAAGAAAAGACCACCAAGGCTGTCTGGAAGATCCTCATAACCAAAATATGCCAGGGCCATAGTAAGGAAGCCATGGCTGGCCAACAGGCTGGCTCTGTACTCCATGAGACCTCCACCTGTACCATAAAGATCAATGATGGCAGGAAACGGGCCAGGCCCTAAAGGAGAAAGAAAATCAGAATAATTAAAAAGGGACAGCAACAGCGCCACAGCTTTCCACAGGTTGTGTCTGGTATTGCATCTTAATGACAGTGAAGCCAATGTGCTGAGCAGCAATAACTTACACCACCATGTTCCTCTAATTCTAATAACAAATATGTCAGACATCACTAGTAACTCACATTGACCACCTCATAGATCAGCGTTCTATAGGCCTATAAGGCTGTGTTCACACTGTGCGTTTTGATTAATAAACTCCCAAGTATCTCAATGGCTTCACTAATCAAAACAAAAATGAATGTTAAACAGATATTCCACTCCTTTCCCCAGTTCTGAGATGCTGCTTTAGGCTAAAGAAACAAAAATCTGTGTGTGAACTTTTCTCTCCGTTTCCCCCTCCTCCCCCCTCACTTCTAAAACGCCTGATGTAAACAAGTCCCTAGCTGCAACTTTGTAATGCTGGGAAGATTAACCCCTTAACGACCAAGGGCGTACACTTACGCCCCCACTGCCTGGGCCTTGGTTCAGGAGGACCTAAATGTACACCCTGCCGGGGTCCCGGGCTATGGAGCGGGCTCATGAATCGGAGGTATACTCCTTACCTCCGTGCAGTCTGATCTTCTGATCGGAGATTACACTGATCCCTGCTATGCTATGGCATAGCAGTTATCTGTGTGAGAAATATAATGTATTGAAGTAAAAGTCCCCCTACAGGGACTTAAAGAGTGTAAAAAATATTAATAAAAAGTTTTAAAAAATGCCCTGAAGACCCTCCCCCAATAAAAGTGAAAATAAACCTCCTTCCCATTTTATATATAAAACACACAAAAATAATAAAATTAACATATAATATACCGTAGCGTGCGTAATCGTCCGATCTATTAAAATAAAACAATAGAATTCCCGCACAGTGAACGGCGTGAACAAAAAGTAGTAAAAAACACAGAGATTCCTTTTTTTAAATGACTTTTTCTGTATAAAAAAATTGATAAAAAGCGATCAAAACGTTTGATCTAGAAAATTTTTTTACTAGTACAAAACTAGAGATTGTGGCACAAAAAAATATGACCCATATGACCCCATAGGTGAAAAAAAAAATGTAAAATATAAGAGTCACAATACAGCCATTTTAAATATACCTACTAGCAAAAAAAAAAAAAAAGTTTTACTGTTAATATAAATAATAAAACATTAGAAAACCTTGTGAGAATGCATATCACTGACCTAAAGAATAAAGAAAAAATGCCAGTTTTACCGTAAAGTGCATTACATAAACATGGAAGCACCCCAAAATATGCGGAATCACATTTTTTGACCCAATTTAACCCCATAAATGATATTTTGGGGGTTCCATCATTAATTTTATGGTAGAATGAAAGATGCAGTTACAAAGTACACCTGCTCCTGAAAAAAACAAGCCCTCACATGGCCCTGTAGGTGGAAAAATAATAGGGTTATGGGTCTTAAAAGTCGAGGAGGAAAAAAGCGAAAACGCAAAATTGACAATTGGCGCTGGGTTCTTAAGGGGTTAATCACAGTGAGTTCATCAGCGACTTGACCTCAGATTAACCCTCCTGGTATCACAATGAAGCTACAAGATTGCAGATAAAGCCTCTCAGAGACTTGTTTACATTAGTCGTCTCAGAAGGGAGGGGGGAGGAGGGGGAGACAGAGAGAAAAACCTACACACTCTTTTTTGTGTCTTCGGCAGAAAGCAGAAGATCAGATCTGGGGGAAGGAGGCTGAATAGATAATAAGTATGGAAGGAATTGTTAGCTCCCCTACAGCTTGGTGCTGATTGATAAAGGGGAAGTCATGTGAAAATAAATTATGCTGCAGGCAGGGGGGTGCAGAACATAAAGAAAGTATACTTACCCATCCCCGTGCCCCAGCAGTGCTGCTCTCACCGCTCTGACAGCCGCCAGATTTAATTTTCGATCGGCTTTCTCGTACATCACAGCCCTTCTGATGTATTGCCCGCTCAGCCGGTCAGTGCCTGCAGTGGTGTCCCGCCTCAGTCCCTTATAGGCTGAGCGGGCAACCCATCAGATGGGTACATGACACTGCGGCAGCTGCAAGAGGCTGGTGGCTGTCAGATAATGGTAATGTAGCGCTAAAGGGGCACAGGGACAGGTAAGTATACTTACTTTATTATGTTCCCACACCCATGCCTGCAGTGGATTTTTTTTTATCTTCACAGGACTTCCCCTTCAAACACCACAATCACAATTTGACCACATCATCTAAGGGGTTAAACTATAAGGGTATGTTGACACGGTGCAAAAGCGGCGGAATTCCACTCAAAAAATTGACGTAAATTCTTTGAGCGGAGAGCAACGGAAGGGGAAGGGCGCAAGCCCTTTTATAGAGACACTGTGTGACACTGAGGCAGGCGGGATTCCGCGGCTTTTGCTCTATGTGAACATACCCTAAGGATGGAAGGTTTCTCTGTTCTTGATAGTAAGGCAGGGGCCCTGCTGTCATGCAACATACAGGACACCAGTGCCACTAAGCGGTCAATAAGGGGTTAAAACAGGGAAGGAAACCTGTGGCCCTCCAGCAATTGCAAAACTAGTTCCCATCATGCCTGGACAGCATTTGGCTGATGGGAGTTGTAGTTTTACAGCAGCTGGAGGGCCACAGTTACCCATTCCCTGCATTAAGGTCTATGGGCCAGCTGAGTAGCTGTGTGACCGGGGTGTATACGGTCTGTGAGGGGTGTATACGGTCTGTGAGGGGTGTATACGGTCTGTGAGGGGTGTATACGGTCTGTGAGGGGTGTATACGGTCTGTGAGGGGTGTATACGGTCTGTGAGGGGTGTATACGGTCTGTGAGGGGTGTATACGGTCTGTGAGGGGTGTATACGGTCTGTGAGGGGTGTATACGGTCTGTGAGGGGGTGTATACGGTCTGTGAGGGGTGTATACGGTCTGTGAGGGGTGTATACGGTCTGTGAGG
Source organism: Dendropsophus ebraccatus (assembly GCF_027789765.1). Taxonomy (NCBI): domain Eukaryota; kingdom Metazoa; phylum Chordata; class Amphibia; order Anura; family Hylidae; genus Dendropsophus; species Dendropsophus ebraccatus. The sequence goes on along the minus strand of NC_091466.1, from coordinate 74,749,639 downwards.
GGTGTATGCGGTCTGTGAGGGGTGTATGCGGTCTGTGAGGGGTGTATACTGTGAGGGGTGTATACGGTCTGTGAGGGGTGTATACGGTCTGTGAGGGGTGTATAAGGTCTGTGAGGGGTGTATAAGGTCTGTGAGGGGTGTATAAGGTCTGTGAGGGGTGTATACGGTGTGTGAGGGGTGTATACGGTGTGTGAGGGGTGTATACGGTCTGTGAGGGGTGTATACGGTCTGTGAGGGGTGTATACTGTGAGGGGTGTATGCGGTCTGTGAGGGGTGTATACTGTGAGGGGTGTATACGGTCTGTGAGGGGTGTATACGGTCTGTGAGGGGTGTATAAGGTCTGTGAGGGGTGTATACGGTCTGTGAGGGGTGTATACGGTCTGTGAGGGGTGTATAAGGTCTGTGAGGGGTGTATACGGTCTGTGAGGGTGTATACTGTGAGGGGTGTATACGGTCTGTGAGGGGTGTATACGGTCTGTGAGGGGTGTATACGGTCTGTGAGGGGTGTATACGGTCTGTGAGGGGTGTATACGGTCTGTGAGGGGTGTATACGGTCTGTGAGGGGTGTATACTGTGAGGGGTGTATGCGGTCTGTAAGGGGTGTATACTGTGAGGGGTGTATACGGTCTGTGAGGGGTGTATACGGTCTGTGAGGGGTGTATACGGTCTGTGAGGGGTGTATACGGTCTGTGAGGGGTGTATACTGTGAGGGGTGTATGCGGTCTGTAAGGGGTGTATACTGTGAGGGGTGTATACGGTCTGTGAGGGGTGTATACGGTCTGTGAGGGGTGTATAAGGTCTGTGAGGGGTGTATACGGTCTGTGAGGGGTGTATAAGGTCTGTGAGGGGTGTATAAGGTCTGTGAGGGGTGTATACGGTCTGTGAGGGGTGTATACGGTCTGTGAGGGTGTATACTGTGAGGGGTGTATACGGTCTGTGAGGGGTGTATACGGTCTGTGAGGGGTGTATACGGTCTGTGAGGGGTGTATACGGTCTGTGAGGGGTGTATACGGTCTGTGAGGGGTGTATACTGTGAGGGGTGTATGCGGTCTGTGAGGGGTGTATACTGTGAGGGGTGTATACGGTCTGTGAGGGGTGTATACGGTCTGTGAGGGGTGTATAAGGTCTGTGAGGGGTGTATAAGGTCTGTGAGGGGTGTATACGGTCTGTGAGGGGTGTATACGGTCTGTGAGGGGTGTATAAGGTCTGTGAGGGGTGTATAAGGTCTGTGAGGGGTGTATACGGTCTGTGAGGGGTGTATACGGTCTGTGAGGGTGTATACTGTGAGGGGTGTATACGGTCTGTGAGGGGTGTATACGGTCTGTGAGGGGTGTATACGGTCTGTGAGGGGTGTATACGGTCTGTGAGGGGTGTATAAGGTCTGTGAGGGGTGTATACGGTCTGTGAGGGGTGTATACGGTCTGTGAGGGGTGTATAAGGTCTGTGAGGGGTGTATACGGTCTGTGAGGGGTGTATACGGTCTGTGAGGGTGTATACTGTGAGGGGTGTATACGGTCTGTGAGGGGTGTATACTGTGAGGGGTGTATGCGGTCTGTGAGGGGTGTATACTGTGAGGGGTGTATACGGTCTGTGAGGGGTGTATAAGGTCTGTGAGGGGTGTATAAGGTCTGTGAGGGGTGTATACGGTCTGTGAGGGGTGTATAAGGTCTGTGAGGGGTGTATACGGTCTGTGAGGGGTGTATACGGTCTGTGAGGGGTGTATAAGGTCTGTGAGGGGTGTATACGGTCTGTGAGGGGTGTATACGGTCTGTGAGGGGTGTATACGGTCTGTGAGGGGTGTATACGGTCTGTGAGGGTGTATACTGTGAGGGGTGTATACGGTCTGTGAGGGGTGTATACGGTCTGTGAGGGGTGTATACGGTCTGTGAGGGGTGTATACGGTCTGTGAGGGTGTATACTGTGAGGGGTGTATACGGTCTGTGAGGGGTGTATACGGTCTGTGAGGGGTGTATACTGTGAGGGGTGTATGCGGTCTGTGAGGGGTGTATACTGTGAGGGGTGTATACGGTCTGTGAGGGGTGTATACGGTCTGTGAGGGGTGTATACGGTCTGTGAGGGGTGTATACGGTCTGTGAGGGGTGTATAAGGTCTGTGAGGGGTGTATAAGGTCTGTGAGGGGTGTATACGGTCTGTGAGGGGTGTATACTGTGAGGGGTGTATACGGTCTGTGAGGGGTGTATACGGTCTGTGAGGGGTGTATACGGTCTGTGAGGGGTGTATACGGTCTGTGAGGGGTGTATACGGTCTGTGAGGGGTGTATACGGTCTGTGAGGGGTGTATACGGTCTGTGAGGGGTGTATACGGTCTGTGAGGGGTGTATACGGTCTGTGAGGGGTGTATACGGTCTGTGAGGGGTGTATACGGTCTGTGAGGGGTGTATACTGTAGCCGCCATACTGACCCCCTATGTGTGCACTCACCGGGCGGCAGGAAGAGGCTCCCCCGCACCCGTCCCTCCCGCACCGGCTCCCGGGTCACCCCTTCCCCCATGAAGCTCCTCTCCTGGGCGGCGGCAGCCAGCAGAGCCCCGGGCGGCCGGTGGGCCTGGTGCAGGGAGAAGCGCAGCTGGAAGGGGCTCTGCACGTCCTTCTTTATCAGCCTCTTGTGAGGAGTCCGGGGCTCCAGGGACCACAGGGGCCCCTCCGGCTCCACTCCGGTGTAACTGCCGCCCTCCAGGGCCGGGCTCCGGGACAGCTCCAGCTCCCCGCCGCCGTCCGCACGGTACAGGGCCACGGAGGTGAACAGCTCCCCGGCCTCATCGGTCAGAGCGGTGCGGAGAGTGACCGGCTGCCCGGGGCTCAGCCCGACGACCCGGAGCTGCAGAGGCCGGTCATAGAGGCAGCGGCCCGGGGACACCCGCATACACAGCCGGGACATAGCGCGAGAGCACCGGGGAACCGACAGCCGGAGCACGTGCACAGTACCGGGGAACCGACAGCCGGAGCACGTGCACAGTACCGGGGAACCGACAGCCGGAGCACGTGCACGGTACCGGGGAACCGACAGCCGAAGCACGTGCACGGTACCGGGGAACCGACAGCCGAAGCACGTGCACGGTACCGGGGAACAGACAGCCGGAGCACCGGGAACAAAGTCCGGGGCAAAGTCCTAGTGGATCCCGGCTGTGCACGTGCACGGTACCGCAGCAGCCAAGGATTAAAGGGACCGAGCCCGAATATATCCCCCATAGCTAAAAGTTTCTAAAAAGTTTGTAAAGAGTCATGAAAAGCAAAAAGACCCATCCCGATATACAGAGAGTATAGAGATGGCAGTGACCTCTGTAACTGGGGGACATTGGTTTTCCTGTCTATACCAAGAGCGGAAATGTAATAATAATAATAATAATAATAATAATAATAATATACAGAAAACAAATCAATAACTAAATAGTAATAATAATAATAATAACAGGACCTAAATCACATCAGGACATGTTCAAACCTGCAACCGCCAGGGTATAACAACCATCGTCCCGTGTATAACAACCATCGTCCTGTTTATAACAACCATCGTCCCGCGTATAACAACCATCGTCCCCGTGTATAACAACCATCGTCCCGCGTATAACAACCATCGTCCCCGTGTATAACAACCATCGTCCCGTGTATAACAACCATCATCCCCGTATATAACAACCATCATCCCCATGTATAACAACCATCGTCCCGCGTATAACAACCATCGTCCCGCGTATAACAACCATCGCCCCGCGTATAACAACCATCGCCCCGCGTATAACAACCATCGCCCCGCGTATAACAACCATCGCCCCGCGTATAACAACCATCGCCCCGCGTATAACAACCATCGCCCCGCGTATAACAACCATCGCCCCGCGTATAACAACCATCATGCCCTGTATAACATCCCATGTATAGCAACCATCGTCCCGCATATAACAACCATCGTCCCGCATATAACAACCATCGTCCCGCGTATAACAACCATCATCCCCGTGTATAACAACCATCACCCCGCGTATAACAACCATCACCCCGTGTATAACAACCATCGTCCCGCATATAACAACCATCACCCCGCGTATAACAACCATCACCCCGCGTATAACAACCATCACCCCGCGTATAACAACCATCATCCCCGTATATAACAACCATCATCCCATATATAACAACCATCATCCCCGTGTATAACAACCATCATCCCCGTGTATAACAACCATCATCCCCGTGTATAACAACCATCATCCCCGTGTATAACAACCATCATCCCGTATATAACAACCATCATCCCCGTGTATAACAACCATCATCCCCGTGTATAACAACCATCATCCCCGTATATAACAACCATCATCCCATATATAACAACCATCATCCCATATATAACAACCATCATCCCCGTGTATAACAACCATCATCCCCGTGTATAACAACCATCGTCCCGCGTATAACAACCATCACCCCGTGTATAACAACCATCGTCCCGCGTATAACAACCATCATCCCCGCGTATAACAACCATCATCCCATATATAACAACCATCATCCCCGTGTATAACAACCATCATCCCCGTGTATAACAACCATCATCCCCGTGTATAACAACCATCATCCCCGTGTATAACAACCATCATCCCGTGTATAACAACCATCATCCCGTGTATAACAACCATCATCCCGTATATAACAACCATCATCCCCGTGTATAACAACCATCATCCCCGTGTATAACAACCATCATCCCCGTGTATAACAACCATCATCTCCGTGTATAACAACCATCATCCCCGTATATAACAACCATCATCCCCATGTATAACAACCATCATCCCCGTGTATAACAACCATCATCCCCGTATATAACAACCATCATCCCCATGTATAACAATCTTTACACGTTTGAAAGAAAAAAAAAAAAAGAAAATCAGCCTGCAGGCTTTCTGGAACGTTCTCTGCGGGGTGATTTGTGGTGTGAGGATTCTGCATTGATGTCTGTGTACACATGGCCTCAGGCTGTATTCACACTGCACTAATGGCCTTGTCACACCCAGCAATGACCTGCCTGGGGGAGGGGCACTCACGTCTGAATGGTGATCTGCGGAATGACGCTCAGCATCACACTCCATGTAATAGCAGTCGCTGGTGACCCCAGTGATGTGATGTAATATAACAGTGCAGCAGCACTGACCTGACCGAACATATGGAGAAGCATAATAAGGTCGTTAGTGTATATGTAGTGTCTAGGACAGAGGTAGGGAACACCTTGGCTCTCCAGCTGTTGCAAAACTACAACTCCCATCATGTCTGGACAGCCAAAGCTTTAAAGCTTTTGCTGTCCAGGCATGATGGGAGTTGTAGTTTTGCAACAGCTGGAGAGCCAAGGTTCCCCGCCTCTGGTCTATGGATACTCTGGATATAGCGTACAACAGTGTTCCCCCATCCTATGTCACTACAGATATTGCAGGACCACTACTCCCATCATGGCTATACAATATGGACAAGTGGAATGCTAATACCCAGCTGTCAGTTTTACTAGTTACGAGTGAACCCGAGCGTGCGGTATTTGATTGGCGGTGGCTGCAGAAGTTGGATACAGCCCTGGGGAGTCGTGGATACGGCCACCTATCTTCTCCAGCCATTGGAATCCATCATGTGACCCTAAGTGATGCCAGATCGCACAGCCACACTACTGCTATAGCAGGGTACCAGACCGCACAGCCAGCCTACTGCTATAGCAGGTTACCAGACCGCACAGCCAGCCTACTGCTATAGCAGGTTACCAGACCGCACAGCCAGCCTACTGCTATAGCAGGTTACCAGACCGCACAGCCGGACTACTGCTATAGCAGGGTACCAGACCGCACAGCCCGACTACTGCTATAGCAGGGTACCAGACCACAAAGCCAGGCTACTGCTATAGCAGGGTACCAGACCGCACAGCCAGACTACTGGTATAGCAGGTTACCAGACCGCACAGCCAGACTACTGGTATAGCAGGGTACCAGACCACACAGCCAGGCTACTGCTATAGCAGGGTACCAGACCGCACAGCCAGACTACTGGTATAGCAGGTTACCAGACCGCACAGCCAGACTACTGGTATAGCAGGTTACCAGACCGCACAGCCAGGCTACTGCTATAGCAGGGTACCAGACCGCACAGCCAGACTACTGCTATAGCAGGGTACCAGACCGCACAGCCAGACTACTGCTATAGCAGGGTACCAGACCGCACAGCCAGACTACTGCTATAGCAGGGTACCAGACCGCACAGCCAGACTACTGCTATAGCAGGGTACCAGACCATACAGCCAGGCTAATGGTATAGCAGAGTACAAGACCACTCAACCAAAGTGTTATACTATAGCAGCACTTTCACAAAGCTTATTAATGTTATCCCATTGAAAGGGGTCATCCAGGATTATAAAAAAGCTCAGCTTATTTTTTGCAAGAAAAGCACCCCCCTGTCCTCATATACACAAAGAAATCTCCCCCATAATGCCCATATAGTGATCTGATACCATCGCTGCACAGGGTCTGGATACAATGTAAGTGATTACAGTGCAGTTACATTCAGTCACTCACCGGCAACATCTTCTCTGAGAGGAGTCGTTCATTTTCTTTTTCACTCTCCATTCACTTAACCATCATGGAGACTTCTTCCAGGCACAGCTTATCTGCAATATTACCAGAAAAAAACCTTAGGCTACTCAGTCTTTATTACAACATCCGTACCCTTTCCCCATGTAAAAATGTAATCCCCATCTATAGTGTCTTAAAGGGACAAACCTAACCTGCTAATATGTCCCTGTTGAACAGGAGATGTTGAGGAGGAAGCTATGTTTCTTACCTTACTCCTTGGCGCCGTTTTGGTGCAGTTAGTCGTTTGCCATGGTCCAGTAAGACCGTTAGGAGCACTGCCCGCCCCCATAGCGCTGATTAAATTGCAACAATGCCCCGTACAGTTATAGGTATCACTTTGTGCCACTACATAGTAGTTAGGTACTCCTTTGTCTCAACATACTGTAAGTAGCCCCATTTTTGCCCCCATATTGTAGTTAGGTCCCTCTTTGTGCTTCTACACTGTATTTGAGCCCCCTGTGGTATATTACTGTATTTTGGTACCTTGTGCCCCCCCCCCCGCATTCTATAGTCAAAGACCCTCTTTTCCCTCAAAAGGTATTTGGGTTCCACTTTAAGCCCAAACTATAATTAGGACCCTTGTGCCCCTATGTTCATCAGTCCACACTGTTCCTACACATGATAGTTACCCCCCCACACACAGTTAGCACCCCCTGAGCCCCCACATGATACACCCCCATCACAGTCATTAGGTTCTCCTCTGACCCTTACATAATAAATGGCCCCTTTACGCCTCCCACAAAAGTTAAAATCCTTCTATGCCTCCACATAATAGTTATGTCCCCTCTGTGCCCGCACATGGTAGTTAGCCACCTTGTGCCCCACACAGCGGTTAGACCCCCTTCCTCCATGCTAGTTAGCTCCCCCATGTTCACTTATATGGTAAATAGAAAAATAAAACTTTTTAAAATCTCTGTTCCCCTGGATGACTTCTGTCCTGCTGTAGACGTAGTACAATTATATCGTACTGCCATCCCTACAGTCCTGGGGGAGCAGAGCCTGAGGTGAGAGGCTCAACTTGACTCATGTATTGTATACAGTTTCTTTTTCTAATGGATTATGTACACCGTGGCATATGTTAGTGCTTTATGTTCACAGCATATGCTGAGAGACCCCTCCCCGATATATGTGTCCAATGTACTCACATACAGAAACTAGTCATACAGTGTAGAAGTAGACAGAAAAGGCCATCCTCTAATGAGTGTCATATAGCTGCTCCACCCAATCCATATTATCCCTGCAAGTGTATAGACCTGAACTGACAGTAACACGTGCATCTATATTATATTGAGGTCATTAGACCCCTGGTCATAAGAGTGCGGCAAGTTTAAGGAGAACTAGCAGAGCTTAGCCTCGACTGACAGATCTTATGCTATTTGAGTATAAGGAGTGATCTATCAATCAAGAGGGGGAGGAGACACTGGGGCAGCTCGCAGCTGCCTCTCATTACCTCCAGCCCCGAAGACACTGATGTGTGCAGGACTGCTCTCACTGCAGCGGTCCCGCACACATCAGAAGCCCCTGTAGTCAGGAACGTATATATTCATTCCTACTGCACGGGGTATGTGCAGTAGGAATGTATATATACAGATTGCTTATGGGAAGGGGTCAACCGCAAACAAAAAATACCACAGATTTTGGGGTCTTTATTGGCAGTTTTAATAACAAAAAAAAAAAAAAACAGCTTCCCCTATACGCCATGCTGGGAGGTGTAGTTCTACAGCTTACCCTTATACCAGATGTAATACTACTGTGCCACTGCCTTCCTCCTCCTATACTGTCATCTTCTAATCTGTTGCAGAACTACAACTGTCTAACTACCAATAGGACATGATGGTGGTTGTAGTTCTGCAAACTGCAAGACTACAACTCCTACCATGAACTTTTAGCGCAACATGGTAGGGGCTGCAGGACATGGCTGTCCAGGGGAGATCATTGAAGAAGAAGATGGGAGAAGATGAAGGAGCACATTGCTGAGGAGGGAGTGAGGGGGATTGGGGATGGTGGTTTGGGAGATGAGAGATGGGCGCTGTTTCTCTGGGGGAAAGTTTGCTCCCAGTGCTCCCATAGCCTTTTATAGCGGCGTCTGTACCGGAAATCCGGACCTCAAAATATCCTGATCTATTTACCGGAACAGACACTCTTCATGGAAAATCCTGAAGGATTCAGGATTCACAAGGACCCCTATGGATGTGTGAAGGGGACCTTACACTGGCTATCTGCTATACTGCATGTGTAAAGTTATCTTTCTAAGGACAAGGAGTGAAGGGAGCCAAGCAGTGAGAGGTGAAGGTAGCCAGCAGAAGCTGGGACATCCAAAGCAGGTGTGGAGCTTTGATCTCGCCCCTTGTTGATGGGGCCTATTACATGGCTCGACTATAAAGCTGGGTTTTCCAAAGTGGGAGGGATTTTTTTAATCTAGTTCCTCCTGATGATATGAAAACAAAACAGCAACTATACCCACCTGCCCCATTCTCCCGCCGGTGTCGCTATGAAGCCCCCGGCCCCATCTTCGTCATGGTTCCTGTGATGTTCTGTTCCTGTGCCCGCTCAGCCATAAGGTCATAATATGTATATTTTATAGTGACCCAAATCCTGAGCTTTACGGCTTTAAAGTGTCACTGTCGTGAAATTTATTTTCAGAAATCAATAGTCCAGGCGATTTTAAGAAACTTTGTATTTGGGTATATTAGCCAAAAATGCATTTTTATCATGAAAAAGCAGTTTGAAGCTCTCCCCCCTGTCTTCATTGTTCTCCTTTGGAGAGAGCTAAATAAAAGACCAAAACAGGACAACAAAGAGTTAATCTACAAATACCTCACCCTTTATCTCCTCTGACAGTCACCACTGACCTCTCTGAGCTCTGATTACAGCTGTCACCCAGCTCAGTGCCTGTAATCCTCTGTTATCTGCTTTCTGCTGTCGACTAACTCCCTCCTTCCTCCTCCCCCCTCCCCTCTCCCTAGAACTGACTGGGTACGTCTGATGCAAGTCACAATTTCCTGATTTTTTTCAGTGGATGGAAAAGAGGAGGGAGGGGGGGGGGACCTGGAAAAAGGCTTTTTAAATGCAGATAATCGCATATTTGGCTAATAAACCCAATTACAAAGTTTCTTAAAATCGTCTGAACTATTGATTTCTGCAACAACAACAAAAAATAAGACAGTGACTCTTTAAAGAGTCACTGTCATTAAAAAACACTTTTGCCACTGTCATCAGGAGATATAACCAGGAAGAGATCACGGCAGCAGTGAGCTCCACTCCCTGGCCACTCATGGACTTACATTGTTATATCAAGACATACAGCCAGGGAGTGTATCCCACAACCACCTGGCGCTCTCTTTCTCCTCACAGCTATATCTCCTGATTACAGAGGGTCTCAGCAGTGCGATCCGCTGCGATCAATAACTTTTTTTTTTTCGTCCTTTGACGTCTGAGATCAACTCCAAAATCAAAGTCTGTTTAATAATACATTTCATTACAGGGTTTCACGCACATTGTTGTTTTGTTTTTTTTTTATACAGTTTTTGGAGCCACAGCAAGAAGTGGATCATAAAAGGAAGGAAAGTAAATTGGAAAGAACCTTCTTCTCCATCTACTTCTTTTACATCCCAGACTTGGTGCCAGATACATGAACCCTTGCTATGTGACATATTACTAAGCATCGTCTGAGAGTTTTGACCTTATGTCTTTGGCAGTAAAGCAAGGATGCCACATCACCACATTTAAAGGGACAACCTAGAACTGTATTGCACTTCTTGAACGCAGAGACATATTTTGGAAGAACAAATCCAGGCAGCACGACATCGGATATCTGACTCCACATCACATTCATTACTCCAATGGTTAGAGGTTTTATTCCACACCTGTCTGGTTGCTCTGTCCGTCACCGCCGCAGGCATCTCATGGCATAACGCTATGGTAGGTAGAGGACCAGATGCCATTCATGTTCACAGTCCAGTCATGAATTCCCTGCAGCTTTAGTAAGAGAATCCAGGAGTTGAAAATAATGGTATTTGATGTCATACTCCATGTCATACCAGTAATTCACTGCGTAAGAGAAAGACAACCATGTAAAGGACTGAATAGCAGAGATGCTGGGGAGCCCATCTCCCAATGCCTCACCTGCTATACAACCATGGGACTGGCGGACATGATGGAACCAAAGAGACGGCAGATACAGCATTTCCCCGGCCCTCACAGTCACGTGCAGGGGTTGTGTCTCACCATAGGATGGGTATAAACTGAAATCTGGCTCCAAAGGGTCTACAGGAATCCAAGGTACCTAATGAGGAGCAAGAACAAGAGAGCTGTCAAGGGGTAACACATTAAAGGGGTACTTAGACAAAAAATATATCTTTCAATTTAAGTTATACAGATTTGTAAATTATTTATATGTAAAAATCTCTAGTCTTCCAGTATTCATCAGCTGCTGTATGTCCTGCAGGAATTGGTGTATTCTTTCCGATCTGACACCTCTGTCCATGTCAGGAACTGTCCAGAGCAGGAGAGGTTTTCTATGGGGATTTGCTGCTGCTCTGGACAGTTCCTGACATGGACAGAGGTGGCAGCAGAGAGCACTGTGTCAGACTGGAGAGAATACACCACTTCCTGGAGGACATACAGCAGCTGATAAGTACTGGAAGACTGGAGATTTTTACATAAAAGTAAATCCCAAATCTAAATAACTTTCTGGCAGCTAATCTGACAAAAAAAAATATCACCGGAGGAGTAGTCAAGCAATCAAAACTCCCAATGACTTACCTTGGCTGCAGACTCTTCGTCTATAACCTCAAACGTCCCGTCCTCATTGACTTTATATGTCGCCGGCTGGTACATTTCTACAATAGAATGATGACATACATATGAACACAGGAATCCTTTATCATACACACATACAAACAACTACAGCTACTCTCTGTGGCTTCAACCACCATTTAAGTGGCCGTTGCCGTTTCAAACAATTTCCGTTCACTCTAACATATCTATAAATCACGTTATTATCCAAAAAATCTTGTCCACTATCTAAAATCTAGGTGTCTCACATTGCTGCAATCTACTGTCCACTGCCTGTTGTAGAAAATCTGACGCTATTAACAGCTGAACACAGGTGGAGGCGGGGCTTAGCATGTGCTATGTGCAGGAGACAGAGCCTGACAAAGCCTGGTCTGTGTACCTAGACGTCTGCCTGCTGAAGATGATCTGTGCTGTTGCCGAAAGGTAAATCAAGGCTTTCCTCTCAACTCTTACCACCCATAAAGTTTAGAGCAGTGCACTGTCTGTAACCAGCCGTAAGTAATAGTAAGAAGCAGAGAGGAGTATGTGCTGTGCTGGGTCGTATAAGGTAAAAGAATCCCTGTGTGTGCACTATATAGTAACATACAAAACTATAGTAAAGTAGTGTAAAAGAATGGATAATTCTATGTAGAGTGACACATACTTACCATATGGTATATATGGCCGGTCACTTGGCGGGTGAAGAATAAAATGCTTCTCTCCTGATATGACGCAGTACAGGTTCTCATAGTGATCTTTATGCACTGTAAGAGAGAAACATCACGTCAGCAGGTATATACACACATACATACATACACTTATATATCACATCCAGTACAGACGCTTACCCCAGCACTATACCAGCGTATACTCACAAGATGTTATTGCCGCAGATTCTCCCAGCCAGAAGTTCACGGCATCCGGAAGTTTCCCTGTTCCAAAAAAAGAAAAAAAAAATCTTAATTTATAAAAATCTATCCCGTAGCACTCCAGCTGCTATGTTACTATAACTCCTAACAAGGGAGGCAAAGTCTAACAACAGTAGTTTGCATGGGCCAGGTCCACGTGTCTATAGTTTCTGTCAATGACTATGGACCCATTCATCTCTATGGCCATGTTCACATGCCCATGGGGGTTACGGAACAGTAGCTGCTAACTGGCTGAGTGGAGACTCCACAAGTGCTGTGTACTGGGGATCGGAGGTGGTGGACTCCAGGAGGTAAGTATAACTACCCCACCCCCACCCAAATAGGCAACAATATAAAAAAAATGTTAGGCTTGAAACCCCCTTTAATGCTGTTTTCATACACAGCAGTTTTTGTGCCAAAAACAGAAGTGGATCCAACAGGATAGAGCAGCACAGGTCCTACCTTTTTATTTTCCATGCTATTTGTATCCATTTCTGGATTTGGTACAAAAGCTGCTCTGTGTGAAACCAGCCCAACCCCCAAAACCACAGACCCCCCCCCCAGCATCATACCCAGTGCTTCACTCATCCATGGGATGTGACTCTCCACATCGGCAATAAGCTCAGGGAACTCCTCGGTGAGGTTCGAGCACTGTTTCTGGATGTAGAAGACGCCTGGAGAACTTCTTTTCTTCTCTATAATATCCAGAAAATCAGCAAAGTTCATGGTTCTCTCCTCTGGCATTACAAACTTGCTATCATATACAGCATCGGCATAGCCGTTGGGAGTGACGGCCACACTTACAGTCTTCGATCCTAGATGAATGCTTCATGTCCAAAGAATAGAAAGCTGTAAGTCAGTATGGATACTCATCCGCACTGTTCATTGTTTCCTACTGTACAGAGCTTCACTGTATGTTTTAAAAAAATGAAGTCTATATTAAAGGGGGATTCCACTTAAACATAACTTTTCATATGTTGCTGCCTATGGTGAGACTAACAATTCCTTCCATACTTATCTATTCAGTCTCCTTCCCCCAGTTCTCAGCTGCTGCTTTCTGCTGAAGACACAAAAATCTGTGTGAGAGCTTTTCTCTCTGTCTCCCCCTCCTCACCCCTCCCTTCTCAGATGGCTGATGTGAACAAGTCCCTGACTGGCTCTATCTGTAACATTGTAGCTTCTCTCTAATGCTGGAAGGATTAATCACAGTGAGTTCATCAGCAACTTGACCTCAGATTAACCCTTCCAGCATTACAAAGAAGCTACAATGTTGCAGATACAGCCTGAGAAGGACTTTTTACATCAGCTGTCTCAAAAGGTAGAGGGGAACAGGGGGAAACGGAGAGAAAAGCTCACACACAGATTTTTGTCTTCAGCAGAAAGCAGCAGCTAAGAACTGGGGAAAAGAGACTTAATAGATAATAACATGTATGGAAGGAATTGTTAGGGCTAATTCACACATCCGTTGTTCTGTCCGCAATTGCAGACAGAACATGAAACCAATGTTATCCTATGGCTCCATTCAAACATCCGTACGTGTATACAGGGCCGTGATCAGTGCCGCAAAAAAACGGACATGTTGTAATGTGGACCGTTTTTTTGCGGCACGGATTGCTGGGGTAATGATGTGTGAACATAGTGCTCCATGAAGCACGGAGCACTACGGATACACATACGGTACTGCGGTCTGTGGCCAAGGACTGCACTACGGGTGTGTGAATGTGGCCTTAGTCTTACCATGGGCAGCAACATATCAAAGGTTATGTTTGAGTGGAATACCCCTTTAAGATATATATATATATATATATATATATATATATATATATATATATATATATATCATACATACATACACACACATATACAATTTTTACAAATCTTACTCCAACATTACATAGTGTAGAACTAATACGCTTGCTGGTGGCTTATAGATTATTTAGTAGTAGTAAGAGATGAGCGAACCTGGAGCATGCTCAAGTCGATCCGAACCTGAACTTTCGGCATTTTATTAGCGGTGGCTGCTGAAGTTGGATAAAGCCCTAAGGCTATGTGGAAATCATGGATATAGTCATTGGCTGTATCCACGTTTTCCAGACAACCTTAGAGCTTTATCCAACCTCAGCAGCCCCCGCTAATCAAATGCCAAACGTTCGGGTTCGGATGGACTCGAACCCAAACCTGGTTCGCTCATCTCTAGTAGTAGTTTAGAAGAAAAGCTTTCGTACCGGAGATAATCTAACGTCCATGTGTGCAGTGCCGGCCAGTGGTTATAAGCATTGCGTATAATACACGGCCTGTTTGGACCCAGCCACTCTCTATGGAACTGCAGAGGAGATGGCGGCTCTTCTAGATATGGGATACGGTCAGTTCCGTGTAGATCTGAGGAAAGAAGAACACAAGTGTCATCATCATATATCCTTCCCATTTATAAGCAGTAGCAAATCCCTACAGGAAAGCTCTACCGTTTTAGACACCACCCCAGTCACTGACTGGCTGGGCGGGAAATCACTCAGCCAGGTAGTGACATTGCAGCTGGAAGAGCAAGGTACGAGACATACACAGTTTCCAGCCAAAAATGGCATCCGGCGGCCGCCAGTGGGACTTGGGAGTGGCGTAACAGAGGCACGGGAACAGGTGGTTTATTATTATCCCACACCCCTGCCTTCCAACTTTTTATAAATTTGCTAAGACTTCTTTAAGGGTGCGTTCACACCTACAGGATCCGCAGCAGATTTGATGCTGTGTTCAGTTATTTAAATGAAATCTGCTGCGGATCTAGTAAGTGTGAACGTACCCTAAATGTCCCCATTCTGGCTTTGAAAATGTTGCCAACTAAGCACAGTCCAGCTGCACAACTACAACTCCCATCCTCCTCTGACGGCTGGGGAGTCACGTAGTGTCACTATAATCCCATAGGCAGCTAGCTCCCCCTAGTGGCGGCCACCTGCTATACACAACGCTGCGTGCTACATGTGTGACTGACATGAGGGCTTCCAGTCAGTGCACAGGTGGTGAGGCACAGTGGTATATATACAGGCCGGGGAGTCACTCACCCCGAACCTCCTCAGAGAAGTTCCTCAGACAGCCCCATACTGTATCCCGGGCCGCCGCCATGCTGCTCCTCTCATTCAGAGCACAAACTGTCACGTGATGTGTCAGCGAGTCAGCGCTCTATACCTGAGAGCAGCGCGGCCTAAGTGCAGCAGGATCGGACAGCGCCACCTAGCGGCCTCTCCTTGTGTTACAAAGTCAACAACCATATAAAAAGCCAAAAAGTGAGAAGCAGGATATTATTATACTGGATAGTCAAATAAAAGAAGCAGACGTTTACCTACATAGAATATGAAGTAGCTTATAGATATATTTTATTACACATCTGATCTGCAACTACAGTCTGTATTAGGAGAGAGGAGCTTTCTAACCTCTGTCCAGGTCAGGAACTGTCCAGAGCAGCAGCAAATCTCCATAGAAAACCTCTCCTGCTCTGGACAGTTCCTGACATGGACAGAGGTGGCAGCAGAGAGCACTGTGTCAGACTGGAAAGAATAGCCACGTCTTGCAGGACACACAGCTGCTGGTAAGTACTGGAAACTAGAGAAATTTTAAATAGACGTAAATTACAAATCTGTATAACTTTCTGAGACAAGTTGATATGAAATGAAAAAGTGTGACCACAACATGTAAGGAATCTGTGGGCACCATGGTACCCATCGGCTTCACAATCTCCAGTACCAATGGGTTTTCATGGTAGCCAGGGACCTGGTGAAGGTCCTCAGGACTGTCATGGGTGTCAGAGTATCCGGCCATGGCCGTTGCATTAGGCTAAGTTCTCGCAGAACGGCCGTTGTTTCTACTAGCATTAAGGGAACCACACTATACAGTTTATACAGCTACAACTATACTGACCATACAGGAGAGTCTGAGTCTCATTAGACATCTGTGGCCATCAGGACGGACTCTGTGCACACTGATAGGAATTCTGGGAGATGTCAGCTCTGAGGCCTACATAATGGTGAAATCGACTTTGGACTATCACACACACTGTAAGGCTATGTTCACCCTACGTAAGTTTCGTAGAAATCACGGCCATTGTTGTCGATTTGCAACAACGGTTGTAATTACTACGGAACTTACGTAGGGCTGCCCTTTATGGAATCCCGGCCGGAGTGTATACACAATGGGGGAGATTTATCAAACATGGTGTATAGTGAAACTGGCTCAGTTGCCCCTAGCAACCAATCAGATTCCACCTTTCATTCCTCACAGACTCTTTGGAAAATGAAAGGTGGAATCTGATTGGTTGCTAGGGGCAACTGAGACAGTTTCACTTTACACCATGTTTGATAAATCTCCCCCACAGTATACGCTCTGACCGGGATCCCAAGCAGCAGCGCAAAAACTGACATGTCAGTTTTCTGCGGCCGCAGAGACCCCGTCAGTACACACAACGGAGTGTGCGGCAGCGAATTGGGATGAGGGCGCACAATGATGCACAAGGTTCCCAATTCAGCAGAAGTGAAGATTATCCGGCTGGTACTGTAGGGTTGATATTCTCTGACACAGGCTGTTCTATGACCCGGACGGGTCACAGAACGGCCGGTGTCTTACAAAGTGGGAACATGGCCTAAGGGTGGGTTCAGACTGAGGAATTCTCCTGGAAAATGTCTGCGGAATTCCGTCAGCTGTCCGCCCGCACATCTGGGCGCCTTTCCGCCGCCCCCATAGACACCATTCTATGGGCCGGCGTATTCCGCTATCCGCTAAAAGTAGTGTCATGTCACTTCTTTCAGCGGATCGCGAAATACGCCGGCCCATAGAATGGTGTCTATGGAGCCGGCGGAAAAGCGCGTGCCCGTGCAGGCAGACAGCTGACGGAATTCCGCGGACATTTTCCGCGCGAATTCCTCAGTCTGAACCCAGCCTAACTCAGGATAGTAATGGCTCTACTGACAGTAAATACGAAACTTACCTTTACACTTACCTCTGATCTGATGAGGAGGTCTTGGCAGCCGACGCATTAATTACTAAAAAAACCTATTCGGGTATGCCTGTATGTGATCCTCATATTTTATATGATAAGTGTACATGAAGAATATCCTCAAGTATGTGCTGCAGGAAGTGGTGTATTCTCTCCAGTCTGACACAGTGCTCTCTGCTGCCACCTCTGTCCATGTCAGGAACTGTCCAGAGCAGGAGAGGTTTTCTATGGGGATTTGCTGCAGCTCTGGACAGTTCCTGGCATGGACAGAGGTGGCAGCAGAGAGCACTGTGTTACACTGGAGAGAATACACCACTTCCTGCAGGACATACAGCAGCTGATAAGTACTGGAAGACTTGACGCCAGTTTATTTTAAACAAAAAAAAAAAATTCTCTCTGGAGTACCCCTTTAAAGATGATGCGTTGCCAGAATATACTCTAATATCCCTTAGAGAACTTTAGAAGCGTGGCCCATGTGTAGGACAGTCGTAATCTTACCGAGGCAAAGAACATACATATCCTTATGTCATAGGAGGTGTTGGAAAATAGACCTCCAAAAGGGTTATTCAGGACTAGAAAGAGCAGAGCTACTTTCTTGCAAATAACAGTGCCACCCCTGCCCTCAGTCCGTGTGTGGTATTACAATTCATTTTTATTCACTTACAATGGAACTCAGCTGCAACACCGCCCCCCCCGGGACAAGCCGGGACAAGCGCCTTAAAGAGACTCTGTACCCACAATCTGTCCCCCCCAAACCACTTGTACCTTCGGATAGCTGCTTTTAATCCAAGATCTGTCCTGGGGTCCGTTCGGCAGGGGATGCAGTTATTTTCATAAAAACAACTTTTAATCCTGCAGCGCTGTGTCTAATGGCCGGGGCTTACATTTGTATATGAATTAGGCTGGCACCACCTCTCCGTCCTTCCTCCCCACCCTCCTCATCATTAGGAATGATCCAGGAACATTTACTGCTGTTTGAGCTTTGCACAGGTGTATTAACGATCCAGCCCATGTTCATTATACACACAGGTGGGGAATATGAGGCAATCTGCCTGGAGCATTCCTAATAATGAGGAGGGTGGGGAGGAAGGACGGAGAGGTGGTGCCAGCCTAATGCATATACAAATGTAAGCCCCGGCCGTTAGACACAGCGCTGTAGGATTAAAAATTGTTTTTATGACAATAACTGTATCCCCTACCGAACGGACCCCAGGACAGATCTAGGATTAAAAGCAGCTATCCAAAGGTACAAGTGGTTTGGGGGGGTCAGATTGTGGCTACTGAGTCACTTTAAAAATCCCTTATGGGCCAGATGGAGACAAATTTTCTTTTTCTTATAGGAGAGCGAAACAGTTTGACCCTTGGTCAGGGTCATAATATTATATAATATAAATAAATCACACACACACACACAGTAATACCTCGGTACCAACTAAATTTCTCCCTAAAGTTTTGCTCAGTACTCGGACACTGCTTGGTACAAAATCAGGGGGGATAACAGTCAGCTACACTATGGTTCAGTTGACAGGTGATTGGGATTTGTAGCAGGGACTCCCATCATAATGAAGGGAATCCCAGCTCCCTGTTCCCCTTAACAGAAAGGCAGGAACAGGCGGCTGTTTAAATTTTCAGCACAACTTTTGCTTCTCTCAGCAGGGGAGCACACCTATAAAGAAGGGGGATTCCCATCATATTGAGGGGAAATCCCCTGCTGCTGGCACTGCTCACTTATCTCCTGTTGCTCCCCACCACCAGTGACCCCTGTCCCAGCTGTGGGGATCCCCCCTGCAGGCCCGGAGGAGCTCCCATACCCGCCGGCACCCATGCTGTTACACGGCTCTGAAGTTCCAGTGGAGGCTGTGGGGAGCGGCCAGAAGCAAGACCACCAGGGAGCGTGGTCAGGTACTGTATGTATAACGTTTATTATTTTACTTATTTTAAACATCTCTAACGATATAGATATAGATTATATAGATAGATATAGATAGATATAGATAGAGAGAGAGAGAGAGATTTTGCACCTTAAAAGGGTTATCTGTTTAGAGCAATCTATAGTTACACAGTATACAACATGCTCTGTGCTCACCTCGGATAACACCTTTAAGGATGGGTCAGAAGATTTACTTTCCCTTGAAAACAAAGACACCGTGGACGCTTCTGCTAAGAACAAAGTTCTAAAAGAGTCACACTTTTATTGAGTTTAAGACATGAAATACAAAAGGAACAGGTAAAAAACAGCCAATCCTTCCTCGTAAACGGGAGGAAGAGGCGAATCACAGTGCAAAAAACACAAAACGTAACAATCGCTCCGATCCATTAAAAAAAGCGTTTCAAAAAGTTGTGTTCTCCTCCCGTATGTATCAAAGTCTAAAAAAAAACAAACAGGCTGAGCGCACGGCTGCTGTACCATAACCGGTAGCTGCTGATGCTGAAATGATGACGAACTACTACCACCAGCATGCCCTGCCGGCCTAGGAGCGGTTCGTCTTGCTGTGGCGAGTGACAAGCATGCGGCTTGCTTATGGGTGAGGCATTCGCTATGTGACATCATCATCATGCATCTCATTACCATGCTCCAATAACTTTATACTGACACCACAACCCGGGGACCTCCTCCTCCTCTTCCTCTTTGTACAGGATTATCTTACACTATATACAACAGTAATACGCAGCTAGGAGCAAACTCCATAGATGAAGAAACTGAATGTAAGCTATGGGTGAGCCCCGCGCCATTCTATGTGACAGATGACCACTGCTGGGGCTTATCATTCACTGTATATAAGGGAACAGGTCATCACTTTCATGCTGCCCGAACCACGAGTCCGTACAGCGATCCCTGGTGACTTCTCCCTGTCCCACCAACCTTGATTGATAGATGTCTCCCTATAGCCAGACAAGGAAAGCTCATTCACCCAAGGCTGGTGGGGCAGGGAGAAGGCACTGGTGATGACGGATGAAGGTTCAGGCAGCATGGAAGTAGTGACCTGTTCCCTTTAAAGCAATGTGGATCTTAATCCAGATTCAGAAAAACATGGCCGCTTTCTTCCAGAGACAGGACCACTCTAGTCCCCAGTTCAGGTGCGGGTTGCAATTAAAGGGGTACTCCAGCAAAAATCTTTTTATTTCAAATCAACTGGTTTCAAAAAGTTTATATAGATCTTTATTTTACTTCTAATTAAAACTCTCCAGTTTCCAGCACTTATCAGCTGCCATATGTCCTGCAGGAAGTGGTGTATTCTCTCCAGTCTGACACAGTGCTCTCTGCTACCACCTCTGTCCATGTCAGGAACTGTCCAGAGCAGCAGCAAATCTCCATAGAAAACCTCTCTTGCTCTGGACAGTTCTTGACATGGACAGAGGTGGCAGCAGAGAGCACTGTGTTAGACGGGAGAGAATACACCACTTCCTGCAGGACATACAGCAGCTGATAAGTACTGGAAGACTGGAGATTTTTAAATAGAAGTAAATTACAAATCTATATAAAACTTTTTGAAACCAGTTGATTGGAATTAAAAAGATTTTTGACAGAGTACCCCTTTAAGCTCCAAACAGAACCTGCACCCAAACTGGACATCAGAGCGGCGCGGTGTCTGGAAGAAAGCGGCCATGTTTTTCTAACGCTGGAAAATCCCTTTAAAACATATCCCAAAGACACTCCAGAAGAGGCCATGGGTGGAGGCCCACAACACACCCCAAAACCAACCGCGGTGGACTGTACAGCACCTGAACCCTTGTGGAACGGGTCACATTCTCCCATCATGACCAGTCAATGGACGTGTAGGGAGATCATGTTCCTGATAGCAACGGCAACTTCTCAGAAGTCTCTGCAACGAAGTACGTCAAGGTGCAAAAAACCACTGCCGAAGTACCCTAGGCGTTACCACTCTAAAAAGATTGAGGGGACTGAAAAAGTTCTATATACAAAAATGGCTCAGTTTCCTGACAGTGTCAGGGCAATCGTAAACTAGTTAAATAAAAATCCTTATTTTATATATATAGATTTAACAAAAGGGGGGATAATGGATTACATTTCACACTGCTAGGGGATATATTAGATTATAAAAGGGTTTTACACAATTAGGAAATTGCGCCTGTTTCCTTTCAAAACAGCTCCACACTTGTTCTCAGGTTGCATACGGTATTGTAGGTCAGCCCCAATCAATTCAATGTAGCTGAGCTGCAATACCAGACACAATGCCGCCACGTTTCCCTAATCCTGTACAACCTATTTACATGCATAGCTTAAAACCCATCTCTGAGGACGCATCGGCAGCAATGGCAGCATCGAGAACTGAAACGAAGCCAAACCTTTCTCATGAACTCCACACCACTCTATATACCTACATGTATCTACTTTGCATATAATATATATATATATATATATATATATATATATATATATATATATATATATATATATATATAGTAAACGGCTATAAGCAACTTAAGTTACCCATCACAATGCACATAGACCTATCTATAAAGACCAATGTAACTTCCCGGCTGCTGCTATTCGAGGACCGGCCTCTGTCTAACACCATCTCAGCTATTCCTGCACCAATGTATATGTACAGGCCAATAGCCCAGGGGTAGGGAACCTTGATTCTCCAGCTGTAGCAAAACTACAACTCCCATCATGCCTGAACAGCCGAAGCTAAAGCTTTGGCTGTCCAAGCATAATGGGCGTTGTAGTTTTGCAACAGCTAAAGAGCCAATGTTCCCTACCCCTACCTTAGCCTATCCCTGCTAAGTCACAACCACACATGTGTCTATACTTTCTAATAAAAAAAAAATACAACTTAAAAATACCATCTACAACCTACAGTAATCAACTAAAAAGAAGCTAAAACCAACAATGGAAACATCACTGCTGAACTTGCTGTGCTGCACAGTGGTTAAGGGATTTGCTTTGAAAGGAGTCCGATTGGATTTGTCCCCCATTGAGATGGAATATCAATTCGATGGGATCTGAGTGCTCAGGCCCCCCCAAGATCATAAGAACAAGCAGAGTGAAGAGCGTAGCTGTGCTCTTCACTCCCTGGGCTGGTTGAAATTTTCATCCATTTGCAGGAGACTGGTTCTATCCTATATAACTATGAAGCCAATCTAATGCAAGTGGCCAGAGATCGCAGCGAGTTATTGTTATAGTTCAGGACTTATACACTCACCTGCAGGGATACAAGGGGGTCACATTGGTCAGACATTGATGGGACATCATGGCCACCTCTAAGATGACCCCTTTAAATGGGCTGAACTGTACTGTAATAGAAGGATATCAGCCCATAACACTGCTGGGTTCAAACACTGAACGTTACTAATGTAACAGAGAAGCGATAGGACTAGACCTGTAAACCATTCTTAAAGCGACTCTGTACCCATAATCTCCTTTCCTCCCCTTGGATACCTGTTTTTAATCCATGATCTGTCCTGGGGTCCGTTCGGCTGCTGATGCAGTTATTGTCCTAAAAACAACTTTTAAACTTGCAGCCCTGTGTCAAATTGGCGTGGCCTAGAGTGCCTGTACCATAGGCCTGCACTGCCTCTCCGTCCCTCCTCATCATCAGGAATGCCCCAGGCAGGATTTCTCCAATCATTTGTCTGAGCACTGCACAGGTGCTGGATAGTTAAGGCTCATGGGCAGTGTTCAGACAAGTGATGAACAGGAGAAATCCTGCCTGGGGCATTCCTAATGATGAGGAGGGACGGAGAGGCGGTGCAGGCCTAGGGCACAGATACTATAGGCCACACAAATTTGACACAGGGCTGCAAGTTTAAAAGTTGGTTTTTAGGACAATAACTGCATCACCTGCCGAATGGACCTCAGGACAGATCTTGGATTGAAAGCAGCTATCCCATGGTACAAGCGGTTTGGGGAGGGGGTGGTGGCAGATTGTGGGTACAGAGTCGCTTTAAAGCTAATCTGATGTTGTAATCCTATTCTGTGATTATAATTCTCCCTATTCCCCACCTAATCCCTGCAGTCAGGCTGCAAAGAGTTCGTTCACTATATGTTAGTACACGCCAAGGGCGCCTAAACATGCCATAATAAGATAGAGAGGACCGCTAAGTGCTTGGACCCTCTAGGGGCCGATCAAGGGGGCAACGGCGGCAAGTGCTGAAATAGCTGACACATATACAGAGACGGAGTTGTCTCTGACCATGTGAGATGCGGTAACAGTACATACAGTGATAACGTGCCAACAATGACAACAGACCCATCAGCAGAGACAACGGCCAAATACGTCAAAAGTCGAAACAGTTAAGGCTTTTAGTGGTAAGAGTCTGCACCGAAACGGATAGGCTGCAATCATATACACCGGTATGGTCCATAAGATGGCTGCGAGGTCTGATACATCAACTATCAAGAGGTTGTGATGTCCGGCTGAGGAGACTATACAACCCATGATCTGACATCTGCTTTAATAGGTGAAATGTAACCCATAAGGCATAGAAGCACACACACATGTCCTAAAGGGGGCTCTACAGGGCGGAAATACGGGGGACAACTTCCCACTATACACCGGTGATCTTCTATGTCAGGGGTGGGAAACCATGGCTCTCTAGCTGTGGCAAAACTACAACTCCCATCATGCCTGGACAGCCAAAGCTAAAGCTTTGGCTGTCCAGTCATGATGGGAGTTGTAGTTGTGCAGCAGCCAGAGGGCCGACCGTTCCTCATCCCTGGTCTATGAGCATCATAAGGAGGGCTCCTGGATGTTAGCTCTCAGACATCTCCAGTGCAGAAGGGAAATTGCCCCCCATCCAGACCCCAGCTCTCGGCAACCGTTACAGCTACAGAACCAGACTCAATGAAACTTTGTTTTTTCAGGGAGCAGCAAAAAGTATTAAAAAAAAACAAAAAACAAAAAATCAATAATTTAAAATATATATATATAATGCACAAATATAATACTTATTCAAGGCTTTGAGGCAGCGTACGGGTAAGCTGCTAACAGCCAAGGCAGCCATGACAGAGCAGCCACCTTCCCACAATGCAGGTGGCCCGTACGCTGTAAGAAGTCCGATAAAAAGTTCTGCGCCCCTGCGAGCAACCGAAAGCAGAAACAGAACCTTTGACCCGGGCCAAAAAAACGAAACCAGTCCAGAAGAGGTGAAGTGCTGCAGCCGGCACCGGCCTAGAACCGTCTCCCCCGTCCCTGGGTTTAGAGGATTTATAGAACGGTTTAGAAGTAAAAAAAATTATTATAGGGTTTAAAAATTTTTTGGCTTGCAGTGTTTTTTATAGAAGAACCTCGTGTTTATTGTGTAGGGATTACAGTTTTTTATCCATCCTCTTTTCCACTGCTTGTAGTAACAGTTCCGAGTACTGCTGCAGGAGGGCGAGGGTCTTGTCGTCACCCAGATGCTGAGACCCCCACGGCACAGACGGCTCCAGCTTTTCCTTGAATTCCTCGTGCTGCGGAGACGAGTCCTCGTGCATTGCAGTCTCAGAATCTTCATCTTTTAAGGAATCCAGTTCCCTCTTTACCATGCCAAATGTTTCTGTCAGGAGGCCGGCCATCTTGCCACGGTCCATGTTTGCTGCGGGGGCAGCTGTTGTCACCTACAGAAGAAAGACGAGACAAGAGACTCTGATTTCGCCTGTTTCATACAGCTTACAAGGGCACGGACAATTTATAATATTGCTCCTTAAGGCTGGGTTCACACTACGTATATTAGAGGCTGTATTTGTTCCTCATAGCAACCAAAACAAGGAGTGGATTGAAAACACAGAAAGGATCTGTTCACATAATGTTGTAATTGAGTGGATGTCCGCCATATAACGGTAAATAACTTCCATTATTTCAATACAACAGCCGTTGTTTTAAAATAACAGCAAATATTTGCCATTAAATGACGACCATCCACTCAATTACAACATTATGTGAACAGAGCCTTTCTGTGTTTTCAATCCACTCCTTGTTTTGGTTGCTATACAGCCTCAAATATACAGCCTCAAATATGCGTAGTGTAAACATAGCCTAAAACTGCAACTCAAAAACCTATAGTTATAGAAGAACTCCTATTCCTGCAGTGTCATCTGTTTCATCCCAGCTCTGCTGCATTCATACATTTCACAGTTATCTTGGTCATGTGACCTCTGATGTTATTGTTGGTGGACAGTGCCGTAGTGTGACATTGACACTTAGCCCCGCCCCCTCAGTGGCCTCATTGGAATGGGCTGACCTAGAGGCCTAGTACCTGTCCCCTCCACAATAGTCAGATCAGCGGGGACAGGGCCTTTGCTTCTAGGTTGGCCCATTCAGATGATGCCGCTGTGGGGGCAGAGCGTAAAAGCAGATGACATCATGAGGGTGGGGCATACGGCGCCGATGAAGGCAGGGATATGGGACACAACGGCATGAAGCCCCATCCATATGGCACTGTCCACCAACAATAACATGCATTTTTGAGGGAACAGACCACCAAGAAATCCTTTATATTGTAAGATATGAAATGTCCAGAATATAAGCCAGAATAAGTGCTGAGAACTCCTGATATGGATCACTTTATTGATCATGATCATTAATTCCGGCCATAGATAGCGTTATACAACGTTACTTATCAGCTGCTGTATGTCCTGCAGGAAGTGGTGTATTCCTTCTAGTTTGAAACCGTGCTCTCTGCTGCCACCTCTGTCCATGTCAGGAACTGTCCAGAGCAGCAGCAGGAAATACCCAGAGAAAACCTCTCCTGCTCTCCAGAATGGAAAGAGTACATCATTTCCTGCAGGACATACAGGAAGACTGGAGTTTTTCTTTATTTCTATTTTTTTTTATAGAAGTAAATGACAAATCTCTGGCACATTCTGCCACCAATTGATATGAAAGATTAACATTTTGAGTGAACTACCCCTTTAAATACACTGAGGGGAAGATTTATCAAACATGGTGTAAAGTGAAACTGGCTCAGTCGCCCCTAGCAACCAATCAGATTCCACCTTTCATTCCTCACAGACTCTTTGGAAAATGAAAGATGGAATCTGATTGGTTGCTAGGGGCAACTGAGCCAGTTTCACTTTACACCATGTTTGATAAATTTCCCCCTAAGTCTTATGACGCAAAGGGTCCAAAATTCCACGATAAATTGACTTACCGATCGATAAAGTCTCAGCGCTCGCCGGAGGCTATCTTGCAGCTCAGAGGCGATCATTTCACACTGCTCAAAGCTGACGGCTTGTGCTAAAAACAGACAGAGAACTGAATGAATATACTGCTAGATTTTATAATTCCATCACTACTTTATGGTATCTGCACCTAAAAGGTTATCCACGACTGGAAGAACATAGCAGCTTCCTTACAAAAACAGCGCCACCCCTGTCCTCCGGTTGAGCATAGTATCCAAATTCAGCTGCATTCACTTCAATGGAACTGGTCTGTAATACTACACACAACCGGGAGGACAAGAGGGGTGCTGTTTCTGAAAGAAAACAGCTGTGTTATTTCTAAACCTAGTTATCACCTATCAAAGTGGCTCCGAGAATCTAACACAGGGGTGGGGAACCTTGGCTCTTCAGCAGTTGCAAAACTACAACTCCCATCATGCCTGGACAGCCATAGCTGTCCATGCAGCCCCCTCCATTGATTATCATTAGAAGGGGCGGCTGGATGACACAGCAGTCCTCCTAAAGGTGCTCCAACTAAGCGCGGGACTGGCACCGAGGAGGAAGGTAAGACACAGTGTCAGCCTTCTTAACCCCCCGCTGGCTGGAGCATACATTACCTGCTCCGCGCTCCGGCTTCGGGGGCTCCCGGCTGGACATCCTACTCAGCCAATCAGTGCTTTGCCCAGCAGCAGAGCATTGATTGGCTGAACGGCATATCCAGACGCCAAGAGCCCCTGAAGCCGGAGCGTGGAGCAGGGAATGTATGCTTCGGCCAGCGGGGGGTTAAGGAGGCTGTCACTTACATACTGGCAGCAAGAAGTCAATCCCGCTGCGAGTATGTAATCCGATTGAAACTAACAGGGAAGGGATCCGCTGCGGATCCGGTGTGTGTGAGTCTACCCTATAACAGAAAAAAAAGTATATTGAAAATTGCTTGTGATCACAACCCCTGCTGATCTCTTTAAAAAAAAAAAACAAAAAAAAACAATTTTGACATGTCAGAGTTTTGATCGGTTGGATTTGTGTGCGGAGATCTCCACCAATTGCTAGAATGAAGCAGGAGAGGCGCACGTAAACTTTCTATAGAATCCATCTCCGGCAGCAAGAAGATGGGGAGAGAAGCGCTTCGCTAAGTGCTTCTTCCTGGTTTTTTTCCTAGCAATGGGTTGGGGTCTCAGCACCCAGACCCTGACCAATTAATTTCTGTTATGTTTCTATGATGTGGCAAGTGAAGAAGAAGAAGAAATGAGATGCCTCACCATTCTGAGGGTGGCTTATGGAAGGAGACAGGCGTGGACAAGACGAGACAGGCCAGAGACTGGACGAGGATAGATGAGATGGAGATGTAAGGTTACCCACACAAACAGGAGACAGAAAGGGAGACACCACCAAGGGTCGAGCTCTGTGCCCACCTGAGTCCAGAGGAGACGCCGCATCTAGTGAGGGAGATCTAGGCCTAATAGTCTCTACAGGACAAAGCCCCGGGTGATGGTCAGGAGTGTGGCCGATGGTAGAAGCTCTCCCCCTAGGGATAGGCTTGAATCCTTCCAGACTGAAGTCCACGGTGTCTTCAGGTTCATTGATGACCAGGTTTGGTGTCAGAGCTTCCTCGGGGCTCTCCTTAGGAGGACTATCATTGCTCTCCGCTTTCTCACCTCCGCTTGAAGCTTGATTGTCACTCTTGCACGTTAAGTCGGTAAAAGATAGTCTAGGTCTCCAGCTACAGCCAGGTGATCGAGGAGACCTTGGCGATTCCACCTCGATTGAGCTCCGACTTCGGCTAAACGAAAGGAAAGGTCGGTCCGGTAACGGTTTGGCGATGTCTAGCGTCAGATGCGCCCGGTTCTTTGCCTGAAAGGTCTTTGGTAAAGAGCTACTCGCACTGGCTTGCAGGAGAGGTTTGACGATGACGGTATCGTTCAGTGGTGGCGGGTTCTTCTCCACCTCCACAGGAACAGTCACCGCTTCTGGTTCGCAAGTATTTTTAACCTCTGAACCGATGGACGTCTCTTGCGTCTCGCCAATGTTCAAATTGTCCCCGACAGATACACTTCGCGAGATCTTGGCCATGGAGCTCGTCGTTGGGTTCATATAGGATCTACCCTTAGGCTGCTTTACATCCTTGGACTGGAATGGTGACGGGGGGCACTCAGTTTTCATCAGGGTGGCTGGTAAGGTACGGCGGTGTATGGCCTTCTGTTCTTTCTCGGCAGCAGTTTGGGTCTGTGGACGCATTTTGACTGCAACAGATTCCGTACAAAGTTAATCAGTATTGTAATACTTACAGGTAGACGGCAAAAGGGCAGAAGACCGGACAATCGAGCCATGCACTTTCCTATCTTAGTCTGTATTATTAAAGTGGAAGTCACATCTGAGGTAGTTGGGGCATAACCAAGATGGCAGAGGTCTGGCTGCTGGGGCGGATTACAGATAGGGGACCTCATCTTTAGTGGTTCGACATATGGTGTAAATAAAGCAGAGGTGGGCATGCACGGCCCACAGCTGCGTTCTGCAAGGATTTCAGGTTCCCCATTTTCGAGACTGCAGGGGTCCCACCACAAACTGAGGATAGGGCATAAACAACCCCATATGGGAATAATCCTTTAAACAGTCATTGTTCAGTTTGGTAGATCATCTGCTTATTATCAATAATGACCATCATATTGTTAGCTAAGACATTGGTGACGCATCACTTAAAGTGATACTGTCACCTCCCCTTACTCTATGTACTGTTCTCCATACCATCAACAAGCTTAGATGGTGCACATGTGATATATACCTGTAGAACACTCTTTCTGCTCTAAAATTGCTTAAATTTTATTGGTGGACAGTGTCACTTTACAGCAGCTAGGCACTCAACCCGCCTTGGAGATGGAGCCCAGCTGCCATTAAGCCCCGCCTAGGTGACACTGTTTACATAGGAGATGGGGCCCAACTGTCAAGAAGCCCCGCCTGGATGACCGTGTCTATATAGGAGATGGGGCCCAGCTATCATGTAGCCCCCTGCCAAGGTGACACTACATATACATACATATTGGAGACCAGTTGCCGTGAAGCCCTGTCTAGGTGACACTGTATATATAGGAGATGGGGCCCAACAGTAATGAAGCCCCACCTGGATGACACTGTATAAATAGGAGATGGGGCCCAGCTACTGTGAAGCCCCGCCTGGATGAAACTGTATAAATAGGAGATGGGGCCCAGCTACTGTGAAGCCCCACCTGGATGAAACTGTATATATAGGAGATGGGGCCCAGCTGTCATGAAGCCCCACCTGGATGACACTGCCCATATAGGAGGGGGCCCCCGAGTGTCATGAAGCCCCACCTGGATGACACTGCCCATATAGGAGGGGGGCCCCCGAGTGTCATGAAGCCCCACCTAGGTGAAACTGTCCACCGATAAAATGAAGCGATTTTACAGCAGAAAGAAGGCAAAGACAAGTGTTATACAGTTACATAACATGTGCAGCCTCCAAGTCTGTGGATGGTGCAGAGAACATAGGGTAAAGGGGGGGGGGGGGGAAGGTGACAGTATCACTTAAACATTCCGAGTTACCATAAAGCCCGCTCTGCCACGCTCTTACCTTCATGAACAATATCATGAACAGATTGAGTTTTCCGCATGTTTGAGACAACGGGGCTGAACATTGGGCCCATCCTGCTACCCGTCTTCACTTCTGCCGGCTGCTTCCTCTTCCTCTGGTAGGCCGGTCGGAGCGGGCTGGCCATCTCTTGTACCCGGCCACTGATGCCATTGACTGTCGGATACTCAAACGGACTGAGATTAAAGTCTGGGCTGACCTCCTGATCAGACAGATGACAAGAGCTCGGCCCGGGATGGTCTCGACTTTAAAAGGAAGGGGAAAAAAATTGAATACAAAAGTGGGGGGAAAGGGGGGAGAGTATTCACTCTTTACATACTAACCAGAACGCTGGTATCTGCGCCATTGCAAGAAACCTCGATGAGATGCTGGCACATTCGTTCCTCTCTGAGGTCAGAAGTGGTCCGTCTACAAGTGGAAAAACACAACATTAGGATGTATAGAATAGTGATCATGTATACCATATGCTAACATGGCTGGCTGTCCAAACACACGTTCTTAAAGGGGTATTACTATCACATTAAGTGATGGTGCGGCGAGAGACTGCAGATCCCAGGGTCTGAGTGACCCCACTGGATCCTTGCAATATACTATTACTTTAAAAGGGACACCCCCATACACAATTCCCCCCCCCCCCCCCAATAACAATTATATGTGACAAAACACAAATAAAAAAAAGGTGGCTGGTCTTCTCTATATATTTTTAAAGCTTTACTGTAACTTTAGAACTTTTCACATGTCAAAAGTTTAAGTCGTCGAGATGCGGGTGTTCAGACCCCTAGATAGAGTTGGGAGAAGCACTCGTCTGTGCTCTTCGCTCCCCAGCTTAATGCTTTATTCAGTTTACTGCAGGATACAGGCTCCTGGATTAAGGTTGCATTCACGTTTGTAGATTTGCGGACCGGTGGACGGTGAATGCATGCAGTGGATTGTTTCCCAGCTCAGCACGATGTATCAATGCCATGCCAACAGCGGGAAAAACTCTTTCAAAGAGTTTTCCCTGCTTCCGGCATGACATCGATACATCGTGCCAGGTGGGGAAACAATCTATTACATGCATTCATCGTCTGTAGGTCCGCAAAATCTGCGGACGTGTGAGTGCAGCTTAAGTCTATGGACTGCAGTTCCCTCTATGAGGTTGGGTACTTAACGAAAAGTAGAGTTACTTCCAGTGACGGACAGAGCATTTTATGTATTGCTATAAAGTTGTTCTAAAAAGTTAAAATGCCACCAAAACTGAAAACAACAAACTATGTAAGGAGGAATAGAGGTTATACATGTATAATCTATTAAGTAATACAAGGCTTATAATAAAGTAGGTAAACGTATTAGCCATTCCCCATCTCAAAGCCCAATAGAGTGATTAGTATATAGGAGGTTAGTAAGAATGGTTGGTGTACCAGGGATATCACACATTGGCTGTACCTCTCACCAGGCTTATAATAGAGTTCCTTGGTGTATATCTCCCTGTCCTACCTCCCATAGACTTACATTGGGAGTCCTACTGGGTCATATGAACAGGGCCAAGAAGAGAATCCTCTAAAGCCGGCCATACACCTTCAATAACAGATAGCGGAACAATCCTGCGTTTAGCATGGGGATTGGAGGGTTAAGCGTCAGCCAAGAGCTCTGGCTGCGGCTTATCCGTCCCAGAACTAAAGTGTTTGGGCAGAGATTTAACATTACTCCAGACTCCTATCTCCACTGACTATTAGCGGACAGCCGGGCGAGCCCCATACTTATTAAATATAACACCTTATACTGACAACCAAACCTGCTGTGAGCATCTACAGCCGATAAAATTATAAGGTGTATGGGGACCCTTACCCATTCTAGTGATTGGTCAGGGTCTGAACACCCAGTCCGCAACCAATAAAAACTTTTGACCCGTCTCATGAAAAACCTCTCCAAAAAGTTGTGTGTGTCAAAAACTTCATATACCTATAAAAACCCTTCGAGACTCCATATATAAGGGTGGTGGGGTGCAGGGAGCGGACAGTAAGGTGTGCAGGGACATATAGAATAGGGACACGACAACCAACAAGCAAATACTAATAGGGGATAAAGGAAACATAAGGGGGTAACATGGGTCCCCACATCAGTGCACGGGGGAGGGGTCTGGAATTCTCCATCTCTTTAGGGTTAGCGTTATTACGGGTGCTCCAAGTCAAACGTTAGAAAGAGAAGACATTTGTAACCTGGGCCATTGTTTGCCGACAGATTTCCAAAGTGCTGTTTAAGGAACATTTCCTGATCGGGTGTCAGGGGGATATCGGCATCTAGAACCAGGCAGGGGGTCTCCAGCTCCTCAACCTCTGCTTGCTCTTCTAGATCGGACGAGTTCCCATCTACACTTAGGGGCTCCGTACTTTCGGAATCTTCTTGGGACAAGAGGCAAAATAAAAAGAGCACCGTGAGTGACAGGCAATTCAGCGTCGGACGGGAATATGAGAGCTGGAAATGGAGGACTCCAGGGTCTGCATGCATTACTCGTGATACAAAGAAAAAGCACAACAAGATACAACAGGATCAACAATACACACGACTCCATTCAGTACAAGGGGGACAAAACAGTTTGTGTCAATGGAGAGGCCCCTAGGTTTTATGGGAAGTTTGGTTGAGTATGTATTTTAATATATGAGTTTACATTGACATTGCATACAACTCTTCATATGAGGTTCCTTCCTCCAAGTGGGTCTAAAGCAACTACAGATTAGCTACAAATGGTAACTTACAGTTTAACGTATCATGCTCAAAACTGCAGTAATGGGCAGATAAAACATGTGATACCAGTTTCTTAGCTAATGTCTGGTTGCAAAAGTTATAAAATCCTGGTTTCCTTCTAAGCTCAAGTAAGCTGCAGCATGCATGCTTCATCCCTCTGCATGATTGACGCATACAGTTTGGCTTCCAGCGTTAAGCCCTGTATATCCAACATGTAAGGCAAGGAGGCGTGGGGGAGCAGGAGGCGTGCATGCTGCAGCTCAGCCCCGCCTCAATGACACTCGAGCTTAGAAGAAAAAAACTATTTTTATTACTTTTCCAAACAGCAAGTGGTATCTGGAAGACCCTTTTTCTGCTCTTGCTATTAATTTAAATGCATTGGCGAGAGACAATTGTTAAAGACGTGATTAGGTGACAACTCTCTGCTGCAGACTTAGAGCGTCCCATTTATTTAAAAATAAAAACATATCAAAAGTTTTGATCAGTTTGGGACTAAGTGTTCAGACAGCGACCGATCAGGTGAATCAGTGGGGAGACGGCAGTGCTGCTATGCGCTCTTCTCCCCGCTCAGTGTCTGTGTGAGCAGGACAGCTCCATGGACTTCCATACACTTCACGTCCATCCAGGTCACGTGAGCCAGGAGAGAAGACGCTGAGTGCAGAATTCTCCCGATTGATCGTGGTCTGAACACCGCCCTCCTTCCTCCTGTTATTCAATTTAACAGGACTTACTCTAAGTAGTTTTAGGCAGAGCAATGATTTTCATAGCACATGGAGACACGTTGGGTTACAGCAACATGGCGGCCGCCTTCACTGCGCACGTCAAAGTGGACCGAAAATCAATTGTCCAACACAGTCTCATATATATATCATATATATACACACATAATATATATATATATATATATATATATATATATATATATATATATATATATATATATATATACCCATACACTCACCGGCCACTTTATTAGGTACACCTGTCCAACTGCACGTTACCACAATTTCTAATCAGCCAATCACATGGCGGCAACTCAGTGCATTTAGGCATGTAGACATGGTCAAGACAATCTCCTGCAGTTCAAACCGAGCATCAGTATGGGGAAGAAAGGTGATGTGAGGCCTTTGAACGTGGCATGGTTGTTGGTGCCAGAAGGGCTGGTCTGAGTATTTCAGAACCTGCTGATCTACTGGGATTTTCACGCACAACCATCTCTAGGCTTTACAGAGAATGGTCCGAAAAAGAAAAAAAAACATCCAGTGAGCGGCAGTTCTGTGGGTGGAAATGCCTTGTTGAGGTCAGAGGAGAATGGGCAGACTGGTTCCAGCTGATAGAAAGGCAACAGTGACTCAAATAGCCAACCGTTACAACCAAGGTAGGCAGAAGAGCATCTCTGAACGCACAGTACGGCCAACTTTGAGGCAGATGGGCTACAGCAGCAGAAGACCACACCGGGTGCCACTCCGCTCAGCTAAGAACAGGAAACTGAGGCTACAATTTGCACAAGCTCATCGAAATTGGACAGTAGAAGATTGGAAAAACGTTGCCTGGTCTGATGAGTCTCGATTTCTGCTGCGACATTCGGATGGTAGGGTCAGAATTTGGCGTCAACAACATGAAAGCATGGATCCATCCGGCCTTGTATCAACGGTTCAGGCTGGTGGTGGTGGTGTCATGGTGTGGGGAATATTTTCTTGGCACTCTTTGGGCCCCTTGGTACCAATTGAGCATCGTTGCAACGCCACAGCCTACCTGAGTATTGTTGCTGACCATGTCCATCCCTTTATGACCACAATGTACCCAACATCTGATGGCTACTTTCAGCAGGATAATGCGCCATGTCATAAAGCTAGAATCATCTCAGACTGGTTTCTTGAACATGACAATGAGGTCACTGTACTCAAATGGCCTCCACAGTCACCAGATCTCAATCCAATAGAGCATCTTTGGGATGTGGTGGAACGGGAGATTCGCATCATGGATGTGCAGCCGACAAATCTGCGGCAACTGTGTGATGTCATAATGTCAATATGGACCAAAATCTCTGAGGAAGCTTCCAGCACCTTGTTGTATCTATGCCACCAAGAATTGAGGCAGTTCTGAAGGCAAAAGGGGGTCCAACCTGTTACTAGCATGGTGTACCTAATAAAGTGGCCGGTGAGTGTATATAGATCACTGTGTGACTCAGCGGGTCTCAGGACACAAGGGGGGAAATTTATCAAACATGGTGTAACCCCAAACATACCCCTGCTTATGTCCTGATAATAGGGGCCATACATAGGGATGTATGGAGTTATAGCTTAAAGAGACTCTGTCACTAGGTTTGTGCCGTCCTATCTCAGGGCGGCATAAACTAGTGACAGAGAAGCTGAACAGAATGATGTATCACTTACATTGTTCTGTGCAGCTGATACGGAGATCTCCTCCTGAATAACATGGACAATAAATAGTCCTCTCCATTATGTGCATGAGCTCAGTAGTCCTGGATATTCATGAGAAGCAGAAAACTTTGCCCACCAGCTGCTGATTGGCAGTTATCTATCCATGCTGTGCGTAGGCAGTCACCTGTAAATCAGCAGCTGGAGGGCGGGGGGAGGGGTGTGGCAAGAATCCTATTCTCCTGCATATTAGGAGAACGGCTGAACAGAATGATGGAAGTAATACACCAATCAGTTCAGAATTCCGGTCACTAGTTTATGCTGCCCTCATTTAAGGTAGAATAAACCTAGTGACAGATTCCCTTTAAAAGGGATTGTCCTGCACCAATGCAATGCTACACCCCTTCAGGCAATTCAAAGAAAATCCAGCTGAGCCACAAATGTTACTCTGTTATAATTAGTCTTTATTTACCAGGACTGGTATTCTCTTCCTTTGTGCCCAGAACCACTATTTCAGGTTGTGCACTAAAGATAAGTAGCAAAAAAAAAAATACAGCTTCTTACCTTCATTGGGATGTTCTGGACTAGACAGTCGGCTGCTGCTGTAATCCACTGAGCAGGCACTGTCCGGGCTATGCTTCTCTTGTAGGTCACCAGGGTAGTTTCCATGAGGCAAGCCTTTCACCTCAAACTCACTGGTGAATTACAGAATATAGTTATTATACAGTATAGAAAAACATGTAAAAAAACAAAACAAAACACATTTTTGACACGTCTCTCTTGTCTTTCTGTCACTTAGGCCAGGGGTAGGGAACCTTGGCTCTCCAGCTGTATCAAACCTACAACTCCCATCATGCCTGGATAGCCAAAGCTTTAGTTTTAGCTGCCCAAGCATGATGGGAGTTGTAGTTTTGCAACAGCTGGGGAGCCAAGGTTCCCTACCCCTGGCTTAAGGTGTTTGGACCCTGACCCATCAGTAGCGCGAGTGTGAAGACAGCCGCATGCTCCTCTCCCCACTCTGCGACCTAGATGGACCCCACATACTTATACTAAAAGTCTGTGTAGGTCATGTGACAGGAGTGAATGCGCTCTGTGCTGACTTCTCCCGCCTCGTTCTCCTGATCGGTTGCATTCTGAACACTCAGAACGTGACTGATTGATACTTTAGATAGGTCTCAGTCACGTCCAGTGCTCCTTTAGGCTCCGTTTAATCTCCTCCCCTTACCTGCATGAGTCAAGTGTTTGCTCCTCTCCAATTTCAGGATAGAAAACGCACTCCTTGCCGTCCGGTGTATCCAACTCCTGTTTAAAAACCCCATCCTCACATGACATGAGGCGGATAACCCTAGGACGGGCAGGGCCACCAATGGGAATAAATGGTGTCTGAAACAAAGAAATTCAGATTAAAGTATATATAGTTAGGTCCATACACACACACAAAAAAAAATACCCTATGTCATGAGACCAATGTGGTAAGGTGTTAAAAGGGGTACAACAACAAAAAGGTTTTTCTTTCAATTCAACTGGTTTCAGAAACTTATGTAGATTTCAAATTTACTTCTTTTTAAAATTCTCCATCTTTCCATATCTTATCTTATGGAAAGAATACACCATTTCCTGCAGGACATACAGCAGCTGATACGTACAGGAAGATTGGAGATTTTTAAATAGAAGAAAATTAGAAATCTATGTAACTTTCTAAAACCAGTTGATATGAAAGAAAAAAAACCTTTAACATGTAAGTCATCATTAGTGTTGAGCAAACTTCATAAAAGTGTCCAAGATTCGGCAACCTCTCAAAACCTGTACACTCGGCATTTAACTCCCCGCGTCTGGAAGTCACTCTAGAGCATGGGTCTCCAAACTGCGGCCCTCCAGCTGGTGCAAAATTACATTTCCCATCATGCCTGGACAGCCAAATCCAAAGCTTTAGCTGTCCAGGCATGATGGGAGTTGTAGTTTCACAACAGCTGGATGGCCGCAGTTTGGAGACCCATGCTCTAGAGAGTCCTAAAAAACACATCCATAGCCTATATCCATGTATTCCCGGCATTCCTCAGGCTGCCTGCACCTTCTCCAGACGCAGGGGGTTAGATGCTGAGTGTTCGGGTAAGTTGCAGAATCCGGACACTTGAATGAAGTTTGCTGGTCCTCATGTATCGCTTACCAGGTCGGACTGTACGTTGGATTCCAAAAACTTTACACTTTGATCCTCCTGGTGTCCAAGGAGGTCATCACACGGAGAGAAAGATTCCAGCTGACGGAGGTCAAGCATGGACTTCACCGTGAGTTCAATGTTTCCCACGGGCTGAGACCAGCGAACGCGCTGTCTGGGCGTTTTACCTAGCGAGTCAGAACGCTGAGAAATGGCCGTCTCTTTATCCTTAAAACAGGAAAACAAAATATGTCGTTAGAAAGTTTTAAAGTGATAATACAGTCTCACTAAAAGTGGCCGCATCAATGAGGTTCCTTCATCCGCCAACCATTTCCATAGACACGCTGGACTTAGCTGAGAATACAGAATACATGGTCTATATACTTCTAAAACACAAGGATCTGCATGATAAGATATAGTATATACTGTTGATGGGGGGGGGGGGGGGGTCATCTTGGCACTTACCCTTTTCATCTCCCAGAATGTTGCACTTCTTCCAAACGAATTGGCAAGATCATTGTTCTTCTCAGAACCTAAAGCCCAAATAGAAAGAGGATAGAAAATACTATAATAGTAACTACTACTACTTCTAATGTCACCTACAACTATAATCTAAGAGAGATTATCATCATCATCATACCAACCAAGAGTTATTGGGGTGATCCCTGGTGGCTTCTCCCTGCCTCATCAGCCCTGATAGATCTCTCTCTCCCTATGGCGAAACAGGAAGATCTACCAAGGCTGGTGGAGAGAAGCCGCTGGGGTTCACCCTGATTACGTGTGGCTTCGGGCAGCATGAAAGAAACATCAGGATTCCTTTATGAGAGCCACTTTAAGGGCGGCCATACATCCAGCAACCACGAGCAAAACCAGTCTGGGATCTCTGGAGCTAGACTTACACACGTGATAGCCATTGTTTATGGTTGGTCCAGGGCTGACTGGACTATGATCATCTCATAGGTAACTGGATCATTAGAGATCGGAGTTTCCATAAAATAACGAGCAGAAGGCATAACCCACTACTGTGCACCTCATCTATAATCTGCTTTTAAAACCCATCATGAGCTATAGCCTTTATATTAAAGGGAATCTGTCACTAGGTTTATACCGCCTTAAATGAGGGCAGCATAAACTAGTGACAGAAATGCTAAACAGATCAGTTTATTACTTACATCATACTGTTCATCCGTTCTCCTAATATGCAGGAGATTCTTGCCACACCCCTCCCCCCGCCCTCCAGCTGCTGATTGACAGGTGACTGCCTATACACAGCATGGATAGATAACTGCCAATCAGCAGATGCTGGGCAGAGTTTTCTGCTTCTCATGAATATCAAGGACTAGTAAGCACATGCACATAATGGAGACGACTACTTATTGTCCATGTTATTCAGGAGGAGATCTCTGGATCAGCTGCACAGAACAATGTAAGTGATACATCATTCTGTTCAGCTTCTCTGTCACTAGTTTATATGTTACCCTGAGATAGGACGACAGAAAGCTAGATAGCAGCTGAGGTGGCACAGTCTTCACCATATAATCTGATGATTGACAGTCGTCTCAGCACTCGGCACCCACAAATCACAAAACGTGACGCAAGTTTATTAGAACGACAGATTAACCTACATATGAATCCCTCCTTACCCGCCATATCTTCATCACTTCCTTCATCAACGCCATCTTTGTCGCTATCAGATGAGAGCACAGGAGCCGGGCACATCACAGCAATGGTCTCACGTCTACAGCAGAAACAGAAAGAACCTTAATTCTGGGTGTACGGTTGAAGGGGTTGTTCTACAATATTTTTTTTTTACTTATCAGCTGCTGTATGTCCTGCAGGAAGACGTGTATTGTCGCCAATCTGACACCGTGCTCTCTGCGGCCACCTCTGTCCATGTCAGGAACTGTCCAGAGCAGCGGCACATCCCCACAAAAAAAAATTCTCCCCTGCTCTCCAGACTGGAAAGAACACACCACTTCCTGCAGGACATACAGCAGCTGATAAGTACTGGAAGACTGGAGATTTTTTAATAGAAGTAAATTACAAATATCTGGCATCGGTTGATTTAAAAAAAGTGAAAAAAAAAAATTGGTAAACTGCCCCTTTAAATGACTATATGACTGCTTGCCCTTCAGAATACCTGGTACTGGACGTCTTGTGCGGAGTACACTTCTCCCCAGCTTTCTCACGTTGCTTCATTTCGGCCAATCTTTGGCGCATGTTAATAGTCATTTCCGAGCTGAGACGCCAGATGAATATGCAGCTGTAGAAGGAAATAGAAGTTGTAAGCACTTTCTAGTTGATCAGAAGACACCAGGCATAATATGTTCTGCATGGCGTGTTCCTTTAAGACCCAGCTATAAGGAGCAATGTTATTCCCACCTGTCTCCAGACACAGATATCAGATGCTTGCAGTCGTTGGTAAACTTCATTCCTGTCACAATCTCTGAAAGAAATAATGCAGTCAGTATTATTCATGGTCAAGTGTTGTGTGAGCTAAGTGTCAATGTTACTCTACAAACCCTGGGTCCCCACCGATCACTAGATACAGCCAGGAGAAGCGCACAGCTGAGCTTCACTCTCAGTTACGCAGTGTCCTAAGTCGGAGAGCGAAGCGTTCAGCCGGGCACTTCGCCCAGCTCGCTTTGTGAGGGGGAAGGGGGTCCTCTGTACCCAGACTCCAACTGATCCAAAAATTTTAACTTTTTACATGTCTCTGTGACTTGTCAAAAGTTTTTATTGGCAAGTGACCTTCCAAGTGAAAAGTACCTGAATGTCCGAACATGGTGGCCACGCACTCCCCAGTGTAGAAATCAAAGATGGACAGGTTTTTGTCGGAGCAGCTTGTGGCAATATAGAGGCCGGATGGGTCCGTTTGCACCTAGGGAGAGAAAGCGGCATCCGTTATCACAGTGTAACACGTCCGACACTTATTAGATCGGGATAATCACAATAAGGCCCTATTCATACAGCGGTAATCCTGTCCGTAACTGGAGACCCAAAACTACGGACAGGATTCAGAGTTTTATCCATCCCCGTCCGCGTTTGAATGATCCCATTTACTGAAATGGCCCTTTTATGTGGATGCGTTAAAGGGTCCATAGAAATCAGTGGGTACCATACTGTCTGCAAGCACAGAACCTTAATTGTGGACTGTAAAAACCCTGATGTGTGAAAAGGGCCTAAGGGGATACTGGAAGGTAGGGCTGGGCCATATGGTCAAAGTATAAATGATTGATTTAAAAAAAAAATATATATATATATATTGGGGGATGATTCTCGATTTTTCTTCTTTTTTTGCTAAATACACAGAACATTTCTCTCCTTGCAGCGTCAGATGCTGTTTTAATAACGTTTGAGACACTAACAGTGGTCCCACTGTGCCCCCATGTAGTAAAGGAGATCTTCTTTGTGCCTCTATCTAGGTAGGGTGTAGCGTATAGTAGGGTGGAGGTATTTTAGATGAGTGGTGTAGTAGTAGTACAGGTATAGATGAGGGGTGTAGTAGTAGTAGTACAGGTATAGAAGAGGGGTGTGGTAGTAGTAGTACAAGTATAGAAGAGGGGTGTAGTAGTAGTAGTACAGGTATAGATGAGGGGTGTGGTAGTAGTAGTACAGGTACAGATGAGGGGTGTGGTAGTAGTAGTAGTACAGGTATAGATGAGGGGTGTGGTAGTAGTAGTACAGGTATAGATGAGGGGTGTGGTAGTAGTAGTACAGGTATAGATGAGGGGTGTGGTAGTAGTAGTACAGGTATAGATGAGTGGTGTAGTAGTAGTACAGGTATAGATGAGGGGTGTGGTAGTAGTAGTACAGGTATAGAAGAGGGGTGTAGTAGTACAGGTATAGATGAGGGGTGTAGCAGTAGTAGTAGTACAGGTATAGATGAGGGGTGTGGTAGTAGTAGTACAGGTATAGAAGAGGGGTGTAGTAGTACAGGTATAGATGAGGGGTGTGGTAGTAGTAGTACAGGTATAGATGAGGGGTGTGGCAGTAGTAGTACAGATACAGATGAGGGGTGTGGTAGTAATAGTACAGGTATAGATGAGGGGTGTGGTAGTAGTACAGGTATAGAAGAGGGGTGTGGTAGTAGTAGTACAGGTATAGATGAGGGGTGTGGCAGTAGTAGTACAGGTATAGATGAGGTGTGTGGTAGTAGTAGTACAGGTATAGAAGAGAGATGTGGCTTTAGTAGTATAGGTATAGACGAGGGGTGTGGTAGTAGTAGTACAGGTATAGATGAGGGGTGTGGTAGTAGTAGTACAGGTATAGAAGAGGGGGTGTAGTAGTACAGGTATAGATGAGGGGTGTAGTAGTAGTAGTAGTACAGGTACAGATGAGGGGTGTGGTAGTAGTAGTACAGGTATAGAAGAGGGGTGTGGTAGTAGTAGTACAGGTATAGATGAGGGGTGTAGTAGTAGAGGTACAGATGAGGGGTGTGGTAGTACAGGTATAGAAGAGGGGTGTGGTAGTAGTAGTACAGGTATAGATGAGGGGTGTGGTAGTAGTACAGGTATAGAAGAGGGGGTGTAGTAGTACAGGTATAGATGAGTAGATGAGGGGTGTGGTAGTAGTAGTACAGGTATAGAAGAGGGGTGTGGTAGTAGTAGTACAGGTATAGAAGAGGGGTGTGGTAGTAGTAGTACAGGTATAGAAGAGGGGTGTAGTAGTAGTAGTACAGGTATAGATGAGGGGTGTGGTAGTAGTAGTACAGGTATGGAAGAGGGGTGTGGTAGTAGTAGTACAGGTATAGAAGAGGGGTGTGGTAGTAGTACAGGTATAGAATAGGGGTGTAGTAGTAGTACGGGTATAGAAGAGGGGTGTAGTAGTACAGGTATAGAAGAGGGTGTAGTAGTAGTACAGGTACAGATGAGGGGTGTAGTAGTAGCACAGGTATAGATGAGGGGTGTGGTGGTAGTAGTAGTACAGGTATAGAAGAGGGGTGTGGTAGTAGTAGTACAGGTATAGAAGAGGGGTGTGGTAGTAGTAGTACAGGTATAAATGAGGGGTGTAGTAGTAGTAGTACAGGTATAAATGAGGGGTGTAGTAGTACAGGTACAGATGAGAGGTGTGGTAGTAGTACAGGTACAGATGAGGGGTGTGGCAATAGTACAGGTATAGATTAGTGGTGTAGTAGTACAGGAACATATGAGGGGTGACTGGGGCAAACTGGGGCAGGAGGGCACATACCCGGTATACCCCCTCCTCCACCTCTGTCCATGTCAGGAACTGTCCAAAACAGGAGAGGTTTTCTATGGGGATTTGCTGCTGCTCTGGACAGTTCCTGACATGGACAGGGGTGGCAGCAGAGAGCACTGTGTCAGACCGGAGAGAATACACCACTTCCTGCAGGACATACAGCTGCTGATAAGTACTGGAAAACTGGAGATTTTTTTTATAGAAATAAATTAGAAAAATCGCTGGCACCAGTTGATTTAAAGGAAAACATTTTTGGTGAACTACTCCTTTAAAGGGATGTCTGCTTTGGACAATCCCTGGCAATAGACAGGTCGTCCTATGATAA
This sequence comes from Dendropsophus ebraccatus, assembly GCF_027789765.1. Lineage (NCBI taxonomy): Eukaryota > Metazoa > Chordata > Amphibia > Anura > Hylidae > Dendropsophus > Dendropsophus ebraccatus. The sequence continues at coordinate 74,706,859 of NC_091466.1, read as the reverse complement.
AACGATAGCTGCTGGGACTGAGCAGCTGTATTGGCTGCAAGTGCTTGAATTCCCTGCAGCGCCTCTACAGGAATAAGGTAGCATTACACACTTACAAGTGATGAATAAGTAATGAGAAATTCCACCATAACCCTGATTTACAGCGTCTATAACCGCTTTACACATGCTGTAAAAAAGACCTTTATGTACCAGTAATAAAACCCAACAAAAATCCGGAAAGGAATTACTGTATAGGGTCATGGGTCATATCCAGGCCTAAACTGCCCCATATAAGCGGACCCCTAGGGACCAAGCTGTCAGCATCTATCTATACAATGTACAAGGGAAATGAGACTGAAGCATCTAATGAAAATAAACCTCCACATTTGGAAGCCATAAAATGTGCACCCCCCATGTGATGATTGTATAGATGAGCGCTGCTCTGCATGCAATCCACGGTGGTTAATACCTTCCCTGCAGATGGGAATCCTGTTTGCTGAATGGGCAGTAACGTCAGCAGTAAATAAAACTGATTAACAATCCACCAAGCAAGGAGCCAAAAAATCCATGACCGGCCCAGAAAATCAACTTAACCCCTTCCCGTCTAGTCAGCAGGCAGACTTTATAGGCCAATTTGTGTGGAAACCTTGTAAATCAGGATTTTTATGATGGCCATTTTAAGTGCACAAGGAGGCCCAAGCGTCAATTACATTAAGCAGATTAAATTCTGTGAGAAGGCATTGAGTATGTGTGACTGGTCTGGGACTGACGGGAGGATCTGCAGGACGCCGAGGTCTGGGACTGACAGGAGGATCTGCAGGACGCAGAGTTCTGGGACTGACGGGAGGATCCGCAGGACGCAGAGGTCTGAAACTGACGGGAGGATCTGCAGGACCCAGAGGTCTGGGACTGACGGGAGGATCTGCAGGACGCCGAGGTCTGAAACTGACGGGAGGATCTGCAGGACGCCGAGGTCTGGGACTGACGGGAGGATCTGCAGGACGCCGAGGTCTGGGACTGACGGGAGGATCTGCAGGACGATGAGGTCTGGGACTGACGGGAGGATCTGCAGGACGCCGAGGTCTGGGACTGACAAGAGGATCTGCAGGACGCAGAGGTCTGAAACTGACGGGAGGATCTGCAGGACGCAGAGTTCTGGGACTGACGGGAGGATCTGAAGGACCCTGAGGTCTCAGACAAGTGGGAGGATCTGCAGGACGCTGGATTTTACTTATACTGTTATACAATAATCCAGCATGCTCATTATACATATTTTTTTTTTAATAACGGAGCCAATAGAGGCGCTACTCACTTTGATGAGAGTGCCGTCTTCACTCTGCGACCCCTTGTACAGTTTCTTCTGCTTCCCGCTGCTGATGTTAAATATCCTAAAAGGGCAAAAAGGTGGATTAAGAGGCGGTAACATGACAGGCTCATGACGCCACATTACAATGTATACGTGGATAGAAGAATGGAGTCTATCAGGTTTGGATTGACGCCAGATTGCTATAGTGCCATGCTCGTGTTCTCAGTCACCTCTGACCCCGGTCACTTTGTTCCCAAGGACTCTATCCAGCTTTTCCAGACACGCGGAGTTCAAAAGGCAGCTGGCTGACAATTTGATGGCCAAGTGTAGCAAAACACTTCCCTAGCACTGTGAATTAGCTCATCCCTACATTTTCTCTATAGGTCTTTATTAAAAAGTTTGCTTAGTTTCTCTTCTATAGCTTCTGCAGATGCTTTGTGAGGTTTTCTCTAAATTTGCACCACCTATAGGTTATCCCCCTGTATCTTCACTCCTCTCTATTTACAGCCTGTGTGAGCTGTTATCCAAGGTTTTTCTACTCCCTGTCCACCTTTTGAGCTGGTGTGCGACCTCCCTCCATGCTGTTATTTCTATCTTTCTCTGCAGATATATGCTATCTTTACAGATGTTAAAAGAGAATCCTTTGGCCTTTATAAGAATGGTATGTGCCTGCATCTGTGCTAAATGGGTAAATGAAAGCCTATAGCTACATACAGCATGTGTGCCAGGAGCTTTCCAGTTATTAGTATGAAGTGCATGGGGATTGTTTCTTTTTTTGGTTGGCTTACATTACATAATATTTTGCGCAGAATGATATCCCATTTCAAGTCATGCCTCTATTTCTAGACAACGACCCCTTGTTAAGAGCTGCCTAAAACATATAATAAAGTGGAAGGTCTGGTTAAGTTGAACCAGAATTCTAATCTGTCCCACCTGTGTATTAAAGGGGTATTCTGCTCAAACAACTTTTCATATGTTGCTGTCTATGGTGAAACTAAAATTAATTCCATACTTATGATCTATTCAGTCTCCTTCCCCTAGTTCCGAGCTGCTGCTTTCTGCTCAAGACACAAAAACCTGTGTGCAAACTTTTCTCTCTGTCTCCACCTCCTCTCTCTTTAATTCTGAAACAGTTGATGTAAACAAGTTTGGCAGGCTTTATCTGCAACATTGTAGCATATTTATAGTCCCATTGTTTACATCATCCGTTTCAGAAAGGAGGGGGGAGAAGGGGGACATTGAGAGAAACTCTCATCCAGTTTTTTTGTGTCTTGAGCAGAAAGCAGCAGCTCAGAACTGGGGGAAAGAAGACTCAAATAATAGGTATGGAATAAAATGTTAGTGTCACCATGGGCAGCAACATATCAAAAGTTATGTTTAACACTTAAACATCTGGTACTTAAGTTATCTGGCACTTAAACATCTTATTTAATGCAGAATAAGTTTGGAACAGAGCTGTCAGATATACTGAACATATACATACATACCAAAGTAGCCTATGAAGACTATTGATACCTGATATTACGGTCCTGGCAGCCAATGGCTGCATACTTCAAGCTGGGATCCACATCCATATCATACAAGGTGGTTTTACGCACTATATGGTGTGTGCGAGTAAAATGCACAGATCCTTCCCCAGCCTGAAAGAAAAACTACACATTATTCACATGCATTTAGGACTGTCTATAGCTTTCTAAACTTTGTATAATGGTATCCATCCTCCCGCTCTGTTGGTGACTATATACTATCCATATAACATATAGTCCTGCAGACGGTAGTTGTGCTCTTGTATCTTAACTGTTAAAACAAATGTCATGCCACATAACCACCACTAGAGGGCGACAAGACACCAACCAGATCATGCAGGACTATTGCAATGTATGAGCACCTCTGCGATGACATGCATCAATGCAATACGGTATGTTTCCATATATTCAGTGCGGACTATGCGTCTTCATGGTAACAGACAACAAACTGTGTAGTCTGATACCGCAATCCTATTCTCTTCTATCTGTCCTCTACGTTATTATAAACACTGAATGTAGGGCATGGATTGTCGTCTTTTAATATGGAGTCTGCACAGGAGTTGTATAAAACAAAATGTGCATCTTGCTGGCTTCATTTGTTACTTTAGACCAGGGGTGAAGAACCTTGGCTCTCCAGCTGTTGCAAAACTACAAATCCCATCATGCCTGGACAGCCAAAGCTAAAGCTTTGGCTGTCCAGGCATGATGGGAGTTGTAGTTTTGCAACGGCTGGAGAGCCAAGGCTCCCTACCCCTGCTATAGAAGCATGAAGACAATGAAAAAGAATGGTTGCAAAAGCGACTGCCACCCTCTGATCAATGGGAGTCGTCTCACATGACAACGGGTCCATTTATATGCAGGAAGGAAAACATTTAATATGTCCACAGGCAGAACGTGAGTCATTCTTCTTACAGAGGAGACCTCTTCCTCAGCAGCTTTGAAGTTAGGCTGAGTCACGGAATATAACGCAGTGGAGTCATGTGACTCACTGCCATGCCAGCTGGTCACTATAACAGCACATCCGGGTTCACGAGGCATTTAAAGCGCTGGGACCCATGTGACTCACTGTTTGCATTGGCTCTGTGTGTAACGACACGCTGTATACAAATATATGAACATACCTGCTCAGCTGTGCGGAAGTAAATGCTCTTATCCGCTCCGCAGCTGATCATTCGCATCTTGCCGTCATTGGCTGCAAAGTGAACAGATGCAGGTTGGGATTACATAATCAGCACTACTGATATAGTATGGCGTTTAACCGGTACAATACACTACGGCTTCACATATAGCATATTTGCCAATACCAGGAGTGGGTCTAAAACACAGAAAAAGGTGCATTCAATTTTCTCTTTATCACTTCCACTCCTGGTTTTGTTTAAAACAAATGCTGTGCTTGAAACCAGCATTGGGGGCTCAAGGAGTTACTAAATAAAAAAAAAATATAATAACCTATACTTACCTTCCTTACTCCCTTGCTGCCTCTGATCTCACATAAATCCTGGTCCAGCTGCACAGTGCTGCTGGGATTACACTGGGTAAGTGCAACTGCCTGCTCAGCCAATCAGTGACTAAGGCGGGACACTGCTGCAGCCACTGATTGGCTGGGTAGGCAATTGCATAATCCAATCCTGATCCCTGAAGTGCTTTGCGGTAGGACCAGGAGCTCCATGACAATGGCAGAGGTGGGGGAGCGAGGGAGGTAAGTACAGGTTACTTTTCTGTTAAGCACTTCTCTGGATAAAAAGAATGGTAAATAGGCACTGTCTTGGTCGTATACAAAGAGAGCGGGAAGACAAGTGCTGGGCCGCACACTTCTTTCCAAAGAGGAAGACCCAGAACGAACAAAAATTTTTACATGTGTCTCAAGAACATGTTAAAAGTTAAAAGTCGCAAAAATGCCAACGAAGACTAACAACAGATTCTATATGTCCGATGATTCCATTAGAGACTTTACCAGCAAATTTCACAGCGGTGATGGATGAGGAGTGGTCGTCCAGTGTCTGCTGAAGGCTGTAATCTTTCGATGCATCTAGTACATGGATAAGTCTATCACGGCTAGCGGAGGCCAGGAGGTTCATTCCTGAAGATAAAACAAGTATAAAAGCAGTGATATAAACACAACACTTAGGGCCCTGTTGCACAGATAATCAGCCAAATCTTCAGCCAATTGATTCTCTAGGTCCAGACGTAAAATACTATGCCGCTGACAGGCTCGCTCTCTTTAGAGCGTTCTATCACCATCTTGGAGGATAACAGGAGACCTACCAGTTTCTGGCTTTGAATATTCCAGACAGAGGATTTCAGAATCGTGGGCTTCAACCTTTAAAAGCTCCGTCAGAGACTGCAGCTCGTGAACCCTGGAACAAGGAATCTCAGCTTAGATCTACTAATACTCCATCAGGGGTAGGGAACCTTGGCTGTCCAGCTGCTGCAAAACTACAACTCCCATCATGCTTGGACAGCTTAAGCTCTGGCCGTACAGGCATGATGGGAGTTGTAGTTCTGCCACAGCTAGAGAGCCAAGGTTTCCTACTCCTGATCCAAGTCTTAGTAAGCCGGGTACATAACACTATGACCCCGTACCTGAGTGTGCCGGTTCTGTCTCCTGAGGCCAAATGTTGCCCATTAGGACTCACACACACCGAGCGAATCCCGACCTTGTTGTCCAATGTCTGGACGTCCACTTTATCTGCCAATCCAGTGCAGTTACAGTCAGTGTCGAGCAAAGCCTGTGTGTTACCATCAACCAGGATAATCTTCATCAGGTCCTGTTAGGTTAGAGGAACATTAGAAGGAGATTTATTGAAAATATTTTATATATATATATATATATATATATATATATATATATATATATATATATATATATATATATATATATATATATGGAGATATATATGTCTGTATAGAAGGATATTTTTTCTATATATATATATATATATATATATATATATATATATATATATATATACACATACATACACACATACACATACACACATATATACACACACACACACAATTAGACGGTATGAGAGGACACTAATAATAAACGCACATTGCTGAGGATGTTGCGATGTAAGGCAGTGCCATGGATGTTGGAGGTCTCCATGTTCCATAGTCGGATGGTGCTGTCGGAGGAGCAGGTGATGAAGGAGTTTGGCGGCAGGCAGGCCTGGTTGCTGTCTTTCATTTCTGGGTAAACCTAGATGGAGAACAGAAATGTATATAAGAAGTGTCTGCTACCTGCTATAGAAGGGAGCTGCGCCACCTGCAGATCTCTGCTTCAGTCCTGTTATCACTGTCACATTACTAGCCTCATAGCACCAGAAGGCGGCCCTGCAGTCAGATCTCTTGTGCTGCTCCAATGGCTGCAACCCGTTCTCTAACATTAAAAGGGTTATCCAGGATTGGAATAAGCACAGCTGCTTTCTTGCAAAACCAGCGCCACCCCTGTCCTCAGGTTGTGTGTGGTATTACAGTTTGTCTCAATACACTTCAATAAAACTGGGCCGCACAACCCCCACATCCAAACTGAGGATGGGAGGGGAGACAGAGGCCATGTTTTCCTTTGCCTAGATAACCCCTTTAAGGCTGCATGGCAAAATGTGTATAAGGAGTATACCAAGCATCCAGATGTAAGTCTTATCGCCATCTGGACTCAGGGCACCCATGATCCACTAGGATCTCGCTTAAAGGAGTGTAGGTTCAGCCGACATGAACACACGGACGTGACTCCAGAGATCAGATCACAGTAAACCTACAATAATCTGCTTTTCCTTAGAAGTAGGTCACTCCGTAACCGCAAATACCCTCAGCCAACCCACCACATGTGTTTCTTGTCTGAACCCAGCAGGGCATCCATAGTACTAGACAATTATATGGCCGGCTCTTACCTCGGCGCTCCATACACAGGAAGAGTGGTACAGAGCAGAGTAGACTTTTCCCACTTTCTTTAGATCTTTAATGTCCCATACGTAAAGACTGTGGTCATTGTACACGCAAGACAGCCATTGGTTGGTGGAGTCAAAGGTCATGCCGACAGTGTCTGGGTACTTGGCGTCTGCAGCGTTGGAGAACAGGCGGCTGGTGGGAATTGTAGAGAAGAGGAGAGTATGAGGAGACAATGTGAGCAGTGAAAGTTATACACACACACACACACATATAAGCAAAAGAAGGGAAAAATGGCTTCATACACCTTATTGAACGAGGACTTAAAGGGAATGTGTCACCTAAAGTTTTTTTGCCACTTGGAGTCAGTTACTAAAACTTGTTCTTTTATTCTACTTTGCTTCTATTTTCTATTTTATTTCCCTTTTGTACATAGTCATGGGGCTGCCATACTGTCTGGGCTGTTCTTAACAGCACTTAGTGACATGCTTTACAGCAAGCCTCATGGATGTAGACGGCAATAGACAGACTCTGTCCCCTTGAATGTGAAACATTACTGAGCGCGCTCTGTGACCTGTGAAGAGGTCATTCCACAGGGAGCTGCAATTGTCTCCTCCATCTACTGGCGTCACATGACGCTGCAATGCTGTACAGATCACTTTACAGCAGCCTCCTTTTATCACCACAGACACAACAGGAAGTCTCAGCTTAGTTTTAGCCCCAGTGGTGAAAATAAAAACTGCAAGATCTCAGGATTGTTTTATAATATAGATAGAAACATGTAAAATTAGAAAAATCCTAAACATTTTCACTTTAAATCCCTTTGCCGTTTCCTTTAAAATGTACCTGTCTCTTAAAAAAAAAACTTTTGATATGTTGTAGAGACACGTCAAATGTTTTGATCGATTGGGATCTGTGTGTTGACACCCAGACTGATCCCTAAAACAATAAGGGAGAGGGGTGCAGTGTCTCCCGTCCTCTGTGCACATGACCATGACTGCCCCATAGACTCACACTGGGAGTCAGACTCGAGTACTCATCTATGGGTCTATGGGGATTGCACTGTATATCTTTCCGCTTCTACCGAATGCAGTATATATATTAGTCTATGGGGATAGCACTGTATATCTTTCCGTTTCTACTGAATTCTCATAAATATAGCCCTGCTAGTGATATATGGGTTTGTGCTGCCGGTGGACCGTACATATATATGTACGGTCCACCGGCAGCACAAACCCATATATCAGTAGCAGGGCTACATTTATGAGAATTCAGTAGGAGCCAGTAGCAGTGTAAATATATACAGTGCTACCCCCCACACATCCAGCCATCTGGGACAGCCACATGCCCCATTTAAAGTGCTCGGATTTCATTGGCCGCCACCACTGGGGCTCCATTTATCACAAACAACGCAGACATTCGTGAATGTGAAAGTTTCTCTGTTCCACATGCAGACGTATAAAAATGGGGACGGGAGGAGATGTCGCTCGGCAAATAATAGTTTTTACTATCTGTGCAACTCGCTCAAAAGACAAAAGCTGTAAAACCGAGGGGTCGGCTAAAAAAACGGAGCGCTCCGGGGAAGGAGACACAGGATTCTTTTCAAATCCAAAACCAGGCGGCAGCTGTGGGCCGGGGGTCAGGAGAGCGGGAACCCACAGGCCGGGACCGGGATCAAAGGGATGACTGTTCTTCCTGAGAAATCCGCTGGACGGAATACCAGGCCGAATTCCAGTCATTTGGGGTGCGCTAATATCCTATGTACATGCATAATGGATGCTGGGGTGGAGAATGGTAGATCGCTGCTCCTGGGGCAGCGCACACAGCAAACTGTTGTATCATGGCTGAAACTAATAAACCCTGCGTGATTCACTATACAAGGGCCCGTGTGACACTGACACAGCAAGAAAATGAATGCCTAATGTGACCCTCAAGACCCCCGCAGTGGGCCACACAAAGGAGGGGAAGGAGTGCGGCTACGTCTGGTACGTCTGGTACTAAAGCCCAGGCCGACTTATACGAATAGGACTGCGGCAAAAAGGGTTCCTTCATTTAGTGATGGAAATGCGTCACACCATAGAACAGGGGACGGGTCATCAAACCTGCAAAAACACCTTGAAATATTTTAAATGGACTCTATCACTTTAAATAAAACTGGCATGTAGAGACTTTTCAAAAGTTTTTTTTAGTGACAGGTACACTATGATATAAGGCAGTAATGGCACCCTCTTTTTTCTGGATACATAAAGTCATTAGAATCACTTGTGGGTAGGACGTGAGGTGGGAAGGACGCATCTGTGAACACCAGGAGACTACAGAAGTCCTGCAGTCGTACTTACCTAGCCTCGGTGACTGTGGCAATGTCCACTCCAAGGCGATGCGGCTTTGGCATGGTGCTAAGAAAGTGCAAGTTGTTGGGGTTGAAGATGCGCACGGTCCCATCGGCGCAACCGCAGAAAATATAATCCTGGTTGACAATGATGCAGCTTGCCATGGTGGTCTAGAAGAGAAGAGAACATACAGGAGTCTTGATAGGGGCCGATCTCAATTGATGGTATTAAAGTGGTAACTATCATCAGGTTAGACAAATATAACCTGCTGATATGTCGCTATTGGGCAGGAGACGCAGAGGATGAAGGTATATCTCTTACTGGACCGAGGAGTAATCGATTAAGTGAGGATGAAGGCAAGACCGTTAGGAGCAGTGCACCACCAGCCAGGGGCGGATCAGCACTATGGGGCGGGCAGTGCTCCTAACAGTGCCCCAGTGTTATACATTCAATATACTAACTTCATATAGTATAATAGTGTTAGCACATATGTAATATAGTAATGTTATGTGCACATACAGATGACTAGATCTTTACACTATAGAGACTCACCCTGAGCTCCACCCATTTGTCCAGGAGTCTTCGGTCATTGAACTCGCACAGGAGGCCGGAGGAGGTGATGCAGAAGGTGCTGTTCGCCTTCTTTCCTTTCCCGCAGGCGACGTCCGTGAAGAAATTGTTCCTGAGCTCGCCCAATAGGCCAGAGCGTCCAAGCAGAGGGATGGTAGAATTCACCTAGTATTTGGGGGGACATTATAAAAGCACCATTAAAAAAAACCCAAAGAAAACATGTATTACATGGCACCTTGTCTAGATCTGATTTACATTCCCTTAGTGTTCTTAGAGTAACACAAGTGATGTGACATCACACCGCTATGGGAGGAGGACGCCTTCACAAGCTGAGAGCCCCATGTAAAATGGGATAATGCAGTCATTTCTGGGGAAATACAACATCTTTTTTTAGTCTTAACGTCCTATTAGATATAGCAATTTTTAAATGATTAACGATAAAACAGTCACAAAACAAGAAAAATTACTGTTTTGGTGTCCGCCACAAATTAACAATGAAGAATTTCTCGTTGATCGTTTGATCACTGACTGCTTAGATAACATGGCCCTCCTCCCACTACTGGGACACTGAGCTTTTATCCAGCGTTTTATTCATACAGACCAACCAGGAAATATTGCCAAGTATTCCGAGAGCCTTGCCATCCGCCTGGTGTTACCTTAGAGGACTTGGCTTCATCCAGGTACCAGAACTTCACATGCCTGTTCCCAGCGGTCACAAAGTAGCTACTGTCCTCAGAGAAGGAAACCGCTGTTACTTTACTAGATACTTTGTTTGCTGCTACAACAACATTTTTCTGAAAGAGAAGGAGAAATGGAAATTAGACTTGGGGAAAAGTATCCCGGAAAGTGAAGGAACAATGTGGAATATCAGTGAACAATTAGCGAACAGAAGCGCCGCCAGAGAGAGGACGGAAGCAGCACGATTGTGGTGTCAGCACCAAATGAACGATAAATAATTTCTCGTTGGCCGTTTGATTGTTGGCTGCATTTACACAAAACGATTATAGTTTAAAGTCAAACCACATAACGATAATTTGCCTTTAAGCCCTTATTACACTGGGGGCAAAGAGGGAGCAAGTGTGCGGGTAAGAGCTGTGGGGGGTGGGGGGGTGGAGTCACGGGCAGCCCATAAAAGAGAGCACCGGTCTTATTCCATGGTGCGATGGCAGCATATCCCTGCTATCTACATTGTAGAGTTTCCAACATGTTGCAAGACAATGATCAGCCGACATTGTGCATCATAGTCTATTACAAAAAGGCTGTACCGGTCAGTATGGGCTGAATATGGCCGATAAACGCTTTGTGTAATAGAGCGTCAGTTTCAGAGGTCACCCTCACATTACTTTACTAGACAGAACTGCGGGCAGCAGCGGTAGAAGTGGTAATACTGTACAGGCTGTCACCATGGCAGTGTAACCTGAACACCATTACAGGACATCTATCGTGCACGCCGTACGTCCCTGACACGTGCCAAACAGGACTTTGATGGAGGCAACCTAAGACCGAACAATGCCGTACATGGCGAGATGTCTCAAAAACAAGATGTCCTGACGGAAAGCAGACACCTCGCGATGCTTCCAGAGCCGCAGGGGTCTAATCCTTTATCTTTATATGAGCAAAGGGTTGTTTGCAGGTCACTGCAGAGAGTACAAGCCGAGATAACTCCTTTATGCTTTATCAAGCAGTGGTCTCTTAAAGGGGTTATCTAGAATAACATGGCCGCTTTCTTCCAGAGACCGCACCACTCTTGTCTCCAGTTTGGGTGCAGGTTTTGAAACTCAGGTCCATTAAAGTGAATTGAGCCCAACTGCAAACCAAACCTGACCTGGAGACAAGAGTGGTGCTGTCTCTGGAAGAAAGTGGCCATGTACTTGTAGCACTGGATAACCCCTTTAGGGATTACAGCTTGTGTAATATATCAGACAGTCTGGACAAAACAATGATCTAGTTCTAGAATCTCCGGCCTCTGGGGTATCACTAATAGGTGCAGAAAAACCTGTTGTGACTGGAGGATACAATGTATACCTGGAGGGCGGACAGTGACTATTCTGAAACCTGCAGTGGTTTATGGTCATTCATTAAGACACCTGCACTACGGACAGGGAGCGGCCGTACTAGGCTGCGGGATTTTACTATTTACAGGTTCAAAGCAAGCCCAATCTACTACAATACAACCGCAGGGTATTGTCATCTCATAAAGGACGAGTATATCGCAGAAAGATAGGTGAAGGCCATGCACTTCGGCCCCCACTGATCATAAAGTGATGGCAGTCCCAGAGGTCGGTCCTTACTGATCATAAAGTGATGGCAGTCCCAGAGGTCGGTCCTTACTGGTCATAAAGTGATGGCAGTCCCAGAGGTCGGTCCTTACTGGTCATAAAGTGATGGCAGTCCCAGAGGTCGGTCCTTACTGATCATAAAGTGATGGCAGTCCCAGAGATCAATCCTTACTGATCATAAAGTGATGGCAGTCCCAGAGGTCGGTCCTTACTGATCATAAAGTGATGGCAGTCCCAGAGGTCGGTCCTTACTGATCATAAAGTGATGACAGTCCCAGAGGTCGGTCCTTACTGATCATAAAGTGATGGCAGTCCCAGAGGTCGGTCCCCACTGACCATTAAGCAATGCCATACCCCTGTGATGTTCATGAGACTGCTATTGTTTGCACCCACAGGCTACATATTAGCAGAATCTATTCTTGTAACCAATAAATTCTTGCACAACTCATTGTGTTACAGAACCAAGGATAGCAATCTGATGACCTAACTGGTCTAGAAGCTTCTATGGCTGAATATATCCAAATACAGCATCATTGTCTGGTCTGAGGCAACGACTGGAGTGCACGTTCCTGTGTGACTCTAACGGGTTCCATATCACACAGGAGAAGACCATAAGCACTGGTGAGCTGTGACTATGTTATGTCAATGTCCCTGGACAAGGTCATGGCCCCCCCGGATATACCAACACTTCAATACCACTTCCTGCAGGACATACAGCATCTGATAAGTACTTGAAGATTAGAGATTTTTAAATAGAAGTAAATTACAAATCTATATAACTACCAGTTTATTTATAAAAAAAAAAAAAAAAAAAAAAATTTTGCCTCTTTAACATTAGTATATGGTCACAGTGGGTCCCCGCAATCTCGAGAGCAGGGCTCTAGGTCTCTTATGGGAACAGAGCACCGTTCACACAGTGAGTGCTTCTCCATTCCTTGCCTCTTGGTCTCCCGCCCCGTACAGTGCCTTCCCGTCTCTGGCACCTCTCATAGACAATGAATGGACCAGCAGTGCACTCACATTTGTAAACAAGAACTGCGAGATCAACAAGCCCATGCAGAGTGTAGCATCTTAGAGCTCGGCACTCACCTTCCATGACCACACATTGACGATCATATCATGCTGGTATCCCACAGACACTATGTATTTGGAGCTCGGAGAGAAGGCGACGCAGGCAACGCCATACTTGTGTTCCTGAAGTTCTGCAACTTGCGTTCGTTCAGCCACATCCCAAACCCGCACAGCAGGCACGTGCCCACTCTGTAATAAAACACACAACATGAGTAACAGAAAATAGTTGTTCAGAATAGATCATTAGATGGAAATAGAAGAAGCACTGACATAGGCACTTCACTCCATAGACTTACAATGCAGCCCATCTCCAGCAGGCAGAGATATGGGGAGTGAAGCGCTTAGCTGGGTGTTTCTTCCTACTAAATCTAACCGGTACTGATTAAAAAGGGACAGTGCCTATTTACACCCCAAACCAACAGCTTGTAAACATAGGCCTCCCGCACATGGCCGGATTCATCATGTGATCTGTAGGGCACAGACAGTCCGCAGAGAGGGCTCATGTGTTCCACCCGCAATCACGGACCATGCGCTATGCAGGAGCCCATAGAAGTGTATGAGCTCAGACAGCAGATATGGATCGTAACAAATACACGGACCGTGGAACCCACAGCTATGTGCACTAGTCCATAGAACGCAATGGACCAGAGACTACCGTCATGTGCATGGGGCCTTACATATCTTGGACGCCAACTAGAACCTTACGCGTAGCATAATGGCCTACCATAAGGATGAACCATCTGTCCCTACATAGGCAACATAAAGGTATAAAATGCTGTTGTTTTGGCCTGCAACATAGCATACAAAACTCATAAGACCTAAGGTATGCATGTAAGACCGGTAGTGCAATCACAATGTAGACGATATCCAGCCCTCAAAGGTTGTACACCACTCAAACATAACTTTTCATATGTTGCTGCCCATTGTGAGACTAACAATTCCTTCCATACTTATTATCCATTCAGTCTCCTTCCCCCAGTTCTGAGCTGCTGCTTTCTGCTTAGTACAAAAAAAACCTGTGTGAGCTTTTCTCTGTCTCCCCCTCCCTTCTGAGACAGATGATGTAAACAAGCCCCTGGCAGGGAGTATCTGCAACATTGTAGCTTCTTGGTAATGCTGGGAGGATTAATCTGAGGTCAAGTTGCTGATAAACTCACCGTTATTACCAACCTTACATTACAAAGTTGCTACACAGTTGCAGATAGGGACTTTTTTACATCAACTGTCAGAAGGGAGGAGGAGGGGGGCAGAAAGAAAAGCTTACACAGATTTGTGTCCTCAGCAGAAAGCAGCAGCTCAGAACTGGGGGAAGGAGACTGAATAAATAAAAACAAGTATGGAAGGAATTGTTAGTCTCACCATGGGCAGCAACATATCGAACGTTATGAGCGGAATACCCCTTTAACACTTTATAGAATTTCTTCACTAAGAAAGCTATGTAATGTGGTCAGATCGGCTTCTTTGACTCCTATTAGAGGCACATGGTGATTTCAGGGACTTCCCCAGTGTTGCCAGGAATCCCTGTATAAAGGAGGATAGCCAAGAACATGGTGTGATGTGCCAGGAGCCGCACTCGGCAGCCATCATTTGTGGCCGACCGCTGGAAGCCGGGAGCAGTTAAAGGTTTTATTTTATGCTGCGCATCGGAACTTGTGAATTTTTAGGAGATTTGGTGGCTTGTCAATAGGGGTCCATCTAGTTTAATAGACACATGTCTGCAGCATCTGGGGCCGGCTATAAATAGATGTAATCCTGGAGAAAGCGGCAGCGACGGGATGGAAAGAACACTGGCAGCATCTGCTCCACCCGGCAGGGGAAACACTCCATGAATCTCAGCTAGGACTCCGGCTGCTTGGTTTATTACATCACATGGGCTTTTATTGTTTTCTACCATTGGGTATGATAGTCCCTGAGGACATTGGGCCACCATGGGTTATTCCAGACATTGTATTAGGGTTAGAGATGAGCGATTCTCAAGCACACTGAGCGTGCGCCATTTTATTGCAGTTGGCTGCAGAAGCTGGATGCAGCCCTAAGGCTGGTCTGGAAAACATTGATACAGCCATAGGCCATAGACTGACGAGTTGAGGATGATATGGTTCCAGCACTCCAAAAATAGCTTAAAATTACATTAATTTTATTAAATCATAATGTTAAAATAAGTGATTCAATCCACGCTGTCTCATAAGATCAACGTGTTTCACGCATGTGCGAAATGCGTTGATCTTATGAGAAAGCATGGATTGCATCACTTATTTTAACATTAAGATTTAAAGGGGTTATCCAGGGCTACAAAAACATGGCCACTTTCTTTCAACAGACAACACGACTCTTGTCTCCAGTTCAGATGTGGTTTGCAATTAAGCTCCATTCACTTCAATGGAACTGAGCAGCAAAACCCAACCCAAGCTGGAGATAAGAGTGGGGTGTCTCTGGAAGAAAGTGGCCATGTTTTTGTAGCGCTGGAATACCGCTTTAATAAACTAAATGTCATTTTAATTTATTTTTGGAGTGCTGGAACCTTATCCTCAGCTCTTCAGACTCATCGATGGTTGGCCACCACAGGAACCGTGCATCCTCCCGAATGTACTAGGATTCCTAGGAACAATTGAGGTGAGCTGATCTCTACCCGCTTTATCTTTTATAGGCCATAGGCTGTATCCATGTTTTCCAGCACTCCCCCTAGGGCTGTATGCAATTTATGTAGCCATTGGTAAGGCTGGGCCCACACTGTTTCTGCAATCCATTTCTTTTAATCCGTTTTTGCAAAAAGCGGATGGGAAAAAGAAAACGTATATTGGGGGGGGGGGGGGGGGGGGGGGGGCAGAGAAAACAGATGGAATTGTGTGCATCCATTTTGATCTGTTTTTCCATTGACTTACATTATATAAAAAAAAATGTACACAAAAATAAGGTCAAGTACTTTTTGTATGTTTAAAAAAATCCTTTTATAATGGAAGTCCATGGCATAACGCATGCATACAATTGCATCCGTTTTTTTTTTTTTTAAACGCAGTGTGAATCCTAATCAAAAGTCTCACACGCGTGCTCAAGAATCGCTCATCTCTAGTCTTCATATAATGTCGTCATTTTTTGAATTGGAATAAACCTTTTAAAGCGGCAGTGGTGCACATCCCCCATTACCAGCAGTGTCATCTGTTTCATTCCAGCTCAGCTATATCCACACATTTTATTACTGCAGCTGGAAGGCTTCTGATCAGCCACCATCTTGACTTTCCGCACCACACTATCATGACCATAGGACTCCTGCTTTACCATCTGCCATTGCGACGCTCATCCCCCCTTCTCCTGCCTGTACCCCACCAATCTGATGACCTTATGGAAGTCAGTGTGACCGAAACATCAAAAATTCGATATGAACTAGTGGCGAGTCTTATTTGTGTAAGAAGTAGGATCTTACAAGGTCAGCTACATCTATTCCGGGAGGGCCGTGTTTTGTTCCCCTAACAGGTGTGAACGCAGTCTAACCTCTACTCTTCAACAAATACTTGCCTCTCCGGTAACCAAGAACTTGCCATCTGGGGAAAATGCAAGGGCGGTGATAGTTTTTCTGAAAGAGGAGACAAAAACAAAATTAAACAGGATAGATAAACTACACATACAACAAGAAATAAACTATACACAGAGATGACACAGCTCAGCCTGGAGAAGCTGGATGCAGCCCTAGGGAGTCCTGGAAAATATGGATACAGCCTATGGCCTATAGCTGTAACCAACTTCTTCAGGCAGCGGGAGACAAATGCAGAGTGTGAAAGTTCTGCAGGTTCGCTAATGATTTATTTTAATCTATGTGATTAGAGAGTGTACACATGTTATAGAGACTCTGTCAGTAGGTTTATGGTGTCCTATCTCATGGTAGCATAAACTAGTGACAGAGAAGCTGCATAGTATGGTGTGTCACTTACATTGTTCTGTGCAGCTGATCCAGAGCTCTACTCCTGAATAACATGGACAATTAGTGTCCTGGATATTCATGAGCACCAGCACACTCCACCCAGCGGCCACTGAGCTACAAGCAGACAGCTGTTAATTAGCAGCTGAAGTGTGGATGGAGCGGTGAGGCAAAAATCCAATTCTCCTACGTATTAGGAGAACGGCTGAACTGAATGATGTAAAACCCTGATCCACAGTGTCCCTAAAGACATTTCTTCAGGAGTTCTGTGGATATCAATTTTAATCTTGGGATAACTCCTTTAATACAGACACTCCTAAATCTTAAAAAGGGGTACTCCGGACAGGAGGTGTTTTTCACTGTGGCCGAGGAGGAGGTGTATGAGAGCAACAATGTCCACTTACCTCCCTGGGTTCCAGCACTGGGGCCTGCATTGCACTGCTTCAAGACCCCAGTCCCTGGTCTGAGACAGGAGGTTTTAAGCACAGCAAAGGTGGAACCCACTGAATGGCTCAGCAGGCTGGAAACATCCTGTCTCAGACCAAGGACCAGGAAGCGGCTACCGGAGCAGAGCGTTGCGGGCCCCAGCACTGGAACCAGGGAGGTAAGTGGACATCACTGCTTTCACCAACGCCATCACCACCTGAGCCCGGAGTACCCCTTTAAGGAAATCTATTCTCAATGTTACAGTCTTTGGTTTTAGAAAGGGGTCCCAACAAGCTCATTTAGGTGCAATAGTCAGGAGGCTAAGAAGTTCTCATATACCAGATGCCACCAGTCAGTTACCAGCTAGGCTTTGGGTGCCAGGGTTGATGTTGGCATGAGAACTGATGGCCTCCCTGCTGCACAGGCCGGGTGCTCCATGTATAACACAGCAAACTATGAATTTTTACTAATAAACTGAATTTGAGATGGAATGAGCGTCCCAGACAGGGGAGGAATTGTGAGAGGGTGAGGTCACTTTCCATGAATAATCGTGGCATCGGATTGTGCCCGGTACCAGGATTACTACAGTTACATTGGATTATTAATATACAGTAAGTCAGATGAAAGCTTCTTACCACCTCATAAAAGGTGACCATTCCTGGTAGAACAAGGAGGTGTCTGAATGTTCCTTATTTTAAAGTTACAAAAATGTATACTAATGAAGTGAAGCTAGTCAGTGGTTCCATATCATAAATACGGGGTCACCATGCGCCTCTGCCAAGGGGTCTTCATACTTCCTTTTCACTACTGATGCAAACTGTCTGCTCTGTTGTCTTTATCTGCCCAACTTCCTGTAATAGACTTTTTCTTGCTGTACTATCTAGCCAGGAATTCAACCAACTACCACCTTTACCATAACCCAACCCACTACACCAAAAAGGAGCAATAGGAAGGCGGGCTGGCTGAATTCCTAGCTAGGGTGTATGGCAGGGTACAGGAATTCCTTCATAGCAAGTACACAAGACGGGAAGTGAGGCAATGGACAACAGTCGCCAGTTTGTATTAGATGTATGAAGAAAAACCCCCAAAAAGATAATAAAATAACTTTATTTTGCAATAAGTACCCATTTATTAGGTGAAAACAAATTTCATCAATGGAAAACCCTTTCAAAATTAAAGGAGATAACTTCCCATACTGCTTTCCCCTCGCATCAAAACAATAAGTGACCACATATAAATTTACCCCATCGAGGTGACATCTTCACTTCTGGCTACTCTCAATGATATCCGGCTCCTCACTCAACTGAGTGGAGGAACGCAAAGTCACAAAGCTGCAAGAATGGGAACATAGCCGAGACCGGAAGACGTGACAGCCGGAGCTGCAGGGGAGCCATGGGGGTAAGTTTATTGTTTTAGAGCAAGGGGAAGTAGCAAGAAAAACCTCCGACACCTAGAAAGAACCAAGTCCACTGCATTCATGAAGAGAGTGCAACCATCCCAAGAATGAACGTTTTCTCTGGGGTAAAAACCTCTATACAAAACCAGAGTCACCAATGTGGCAATTCGGTCGTGATAACACAGTCAGACTTGTTGCCATTTCGGTATGACCTTTAGGCCCCGTTCCCACTGAGCAAAGGTAGCGGAATTCATGTTCATTCTTCAACGCGTACAGAGCAGCAGCGCGCGCCTCCCATAGACTCCCATTATGAGCGGGAGGCTAACGGCATTCCGCGGCGGACAATTCAGTCGCAGAATTCCGCTAGCTTTGCTCAGTGGGAACGGGGCCTAAAAGGGGTTCTCCAGAGCTACAAAAACATGGCTGTATTCTTCCAGAGACAGCCCCACTCGTCTCCAGTTTGGGTGCAGGTTTTGTAACTCCGTTCCATTGAAGTGAATGGATCTTAACTTGTAACCACTCCTGACCTGGAGACAACAGTGGTGCTGTCTCTGCAAGAAAGCGGACATGATTTTGTAGTGTTAAAGAACCCCTTTAATTCTTCTAGATAAAAGCAGCACACATATTGGTACAACATTTCTTACGAGGTTTAAATTCAAAAAGCGCTGAACTGTCAATTGCGTGACGCTAAAAAGAGGGATAAGAGGAGTGAAAGCGTTTTTACAAATAGGCCCAGAAAGCTTTAATATTTTATCGTAACAGCGAATCTCATAAAGCTAAGAACAAAGACGAAGCATTAAATAGACAAATCTTCAAAGGCGTTGTCATCTAGACAAAAATCTGTTGCCTGGATACAACAACATGCAAAAGGAAAGAAAAGTCTATCCATCCGCACTAAAAAGAAACTAATGCTACTTTATATCATTTTTTGCCAGTTTACGACAGTGATATATATATATATAATTTAGCATAGTATAATGTGGGGGGTCCTGCACTGAGCTGCTAGTCTCAGAAGAGAGATGAACAAAGAAGATCAGGGGGCTGGAAGGAGAAGAACAGCAGCTGAGGGGGCCCAGTGGCGGACCGGCAGCACACAATGATCACAGCACCATTTTTTTTTTATTTTTTTTTTATAACTCCTAGTAAAGACAACACAACCCTTAAAGGGGACCTGTCTGCAGCTTCTTGCTGAGTGAAATAAAGGAAGCGTACAATAGAGCTTCATACCCTGAATTAGGATACACAACTCTTATTCCAATCCGCTATTCCAGCACTGAGATACTGTGTAAGTTTTAAACCAACTAAGATATAAAGCCCACGAGCTAAAGAAGCTCAACAGAATTTAGCCCTTCTTCCACCATTCCTATGGGCTGCTAAAAAGGGAGGTTATTTAGTAGGAGCGCCCATAGGCTTCCTCTCCTTAGTTGCAAAAAACTTCTAAAGCTTATATGGCGGCACTGGAGTGATGGATTGATATAAAGAGGAATTATATATCTCCCGCTTCAATGAAGAGAAGCTGCAGCTGTCACATAGAATGGTGGGCTCAGGGTAAAGCCATCCTGGCTATGTGTAAGGTGTCATATACAGTGGTGGGCTCAAGGGAAACCAGTCCTGGTTATGTGTAAGCTGTCACATAGAATGTTGGGCTCAGGGGAAAGCCGTCCCGGCCATGTGTAAGCTGTCACATAGAATGGTGGGCTCAGGGGAAAGCCGTCCTGGCTATGTGTGAGGTGTCATATACAGTGGTGGGCTCAGGGGAAAGCCGTCCTGGCTACGTGTAAGGTGTCATACAGTGGTGGGCTCAGGGGAAAGCCGTCCTGGTTATGTGTAAGCTGTCACATAGAATGGTGGGCTCAGGGGAAAGCCGTCCTGGCTATGTGTGAGGTGTCATATACAGTGGTGGGCTCAGGGGAAAGCCGTCCTGGCTACGTGTAAGGTGTCATACAGTGGTGGGCTCAGGGGAAAGCCGTCCTGGTTATGTGTAAGCTGTCACATAGAATGGTGGGCTCAGGGGAAAGCCGTCCTGGCTATGTGTAAGGTGTCACATAGGGGAAACCCGTCCTGGCTATGTGTAAGGTGTCACATACAGTAATGGGCTCAGGGGAAACCCGTCCCGGCTATGTGTGAGCTGTCACAGCATATACACACAGAGGGCCTGACCCTACGCTGCGCCCTTGCCGCGTAGGTCAAACATTTTAGGATCCTTGTACTCTCCTCTTGTTTAGATGTCCTTGTGTCACCTAGAGGTGTGAGGGAGAAAATAGGAGCCCTCCGAGTCAATGACTGACTACAAAAGCCATTAATAGAACAGGAAGGCTGAGAGGGAGACGACATAATATGGCAGAAAGCAGCCGGGGTGAAGTAGTAAGGAAAGATCAGATTGCTGGAGAAAACTGTGCCAGGAGAGTACACGGAATGGGAAAGGGGGGGGGGGGGGGGGGGGGGCGATTGTGGGAATTGATTATTTAAGAAGCCGTGACAGCCTTTAAAAAGGGAACTATCAGCAGGTCAGACAAATCTAACCAGCTCACAGTCCCTTATAGCGCCCAGGACACTGAAAGGTGTTACCTTCCTCCTCTGTGCTAGTACCACGCCATAAACGCCTCTCCGGAGCACTGCCACGTCATCCGTCCCTCCCCCTCCATTGATCATCATTAGAAGCGGTGGGCCAGATAATATGGCAGTGGCTCCTTAGGGTGCTCCGAAGCAGACTTCACCCCGACTAACAACGCGGCATCGGCACCGAGGAGCAAGGTAACACACATACCTTCCTCCTCAGCATCCTTGCACTATAAGGGGCTATCAGCAGGTTACATTCCCCTAACCTGCTGATAGTTCCCCTTTAAGAGCAATAACGTCTTTCATAAGAAATGTCATTAAAACGATGTTTACCTTTATAGGTAGCCATACACCATCAATAACTGTCGTCCGAACAGCTCTCTCTCCCGTCCTCCCCATACACACGAACGTTCAGCTTCCACGCATTTTTATTCTTGCTTTGTACTTATTACAACCAAAAAAAAAAAACCTCTATAGGTGTGTATCCAAGTTTTGCTTAGTTTCTCTTCTACTTCCCCTTGCAGTGTCCCATAATGAAACCAGAGCGCATTTTTTTTTTCTTTTAATACCTTAAAAGTGCCAAGCAAGCCTGAAAAAAGTATCCCCTTCTCAAAACCCAACTAATATCCAGTTGGATCACCCAGTCACAATTGGCCATATGTGTGTGTATATATATATTTTTTATTTTTATTTTTCTATCCCAGAGGTCCAGCTGTCATACTGTTTGTAAATAGAGAATATATTGGTAAGTCATACCTGTACCTACAGTATTTCCCACAGATCTCAGTGGGGACTTGGCCTTCTCCTCTGTACTTTGGACACTAATAACATCAGCCTAACAGCTTGGGACACTAAATGGTGGAGAACCCGTAACCATGAGCAGGAGCAGCCAGCGGCACTCACCTGGAGCTGTTCAGGATATGATGCTGTTTGTTCTTTCTTGGGTTTAATAACACTACGACGCATCTAAAAGAAAAAAGGAAATAATGTGGTTAAATAAGAGGATAGGATAGATAATAATATTATTATTATTATTATTATTATTATTATTCATCAGAGATTTGTTATTTACTCCTATTAAAAATATCTCCAGTCTTCCACTACTTATCAGCTGCTGTATGTCCTGCAGGAAGTGTATTTTTTCGAGTCTGACAGTGCTCTCTGCTGCCACCTCTGTCCAAGTCAGGAACTGTTTAGAGCAGCAGCAAATCCCCATAGAAAACCTCTCCTGCTCGTCAGACTGGAAAAAATACCACTTCCTGCAGGACAATTCTACTGTTAGATACACACAGGGCCTCTCTAGACCCCACAAAACCATGGCGGACCCCCTGAATTCCCAGTAATCTCAGCTACTGGAGGAAAGGGATGACCACCACAGAGCCTGTAAATTCATCAGTTATAAGGGGAGACTGGAGAACCAATGTCAGGATTCCTGCCCAGATCATACATTATACAGCACAACTTGGTACGTAGCCTATAGCTTTGTACTAAACCCAGTAGTAGATTTCAGAGAAAATTCTCCTCATATACATTATAACAATGGGAGTTGTTGGGAGAGACGTGAGGTGCCGGAGGCCGTGCTGCCCGTCTGGCCCTGTCAGGCTCCATTAGTCACATTAGCAGATATTCCTTCTGGCCTCCAGAACTCCACATAAATACACTGACATAAAGAGGACTACGAGGATACGGGACGTGTATGAGGAGCTCATCAATACAGTGCCAGCCCAATGTTACACGATAAGTGCATTCATGTGGATGTGCCCCAACCCTACTGTTATACTTACTAACTAAATATAGGACAGGCGGCCATGTGTGCAGGATAATAGAAGTACTTTTACACAGAGTGTCAACGTGCCATATGCACTGGGACAGACACAGGTCAGACATATCCACAGGCCAGAAATCACCTCATGTGTGACCTGCATGGGGCTAGTATGCATGCAGCTGCTCAGCCATGGAAACCCGCGCCATGAAGCTCCTGGCGGCACAGTATTTGTTCTGAGATGAGGTTTGGTCAGCAGAGCGTTGGTGACTTTTACCCACTATGCCCATCAGCACTCGGTAACCCTGTTCTGTAACTTTTCATGGTCTCCGCTTCACGGCTGAGCTGTTGTGGATCCTATACGCTTTCATGTCTCAAACCCCCCCCCCCCCCCCCCAAGCTGATGGGGCAGAACATCCATAGTTGCAGTGGTGGCTCCTATAAAAGCCCCGCACAAGGATCAGTAACTCTGTAGAACAAGCCAACCTATCACCAGTGTCTGTAAGGGCAGTCTGCAGTGGTTGTGGCTGGATCTTAGATACATGTCGCAATGGGACTGAATTAAACACCTGGATCCACTGATCAAGAGATCGGCCCAATACTTTCCTCCATACAGTCGATGCAAAAAGTTTGCAAAATGTTATTGTCATTGTTGAATGTTGGGAGGAACGATGGGAGGTTACTCTAAAGAGTTCCAAATGACTGATAAACGCAACATGTGAACGGGTCATTAAGCTTAACGATACAAGCCCCCCCTCCAGGCCGCCACCATACAGGGCCCTCCCCTCCAGGCAGCCACCATACAGGGCCCTCCCCTCCAGGCAGCCACCATACAGGGCCCTCCCCTCCAGGCCGCCACCATACAGGGCCCTCCCCTCCAGGCCGCCACCATACAGGGCCCTCCCCTCCAGGCCGCCACCATACAGGGCCCTCCCCTCCAGGCCACCACCATACAGGGCCCTCCCCTCCAGGCCGCCACCATACAGGGCCCTCCCCTCCAGGCCGCCACCATACAGGCCTCCCCCTCCAGGCCGCCACCATACAGGGCCCTCACACAGTCTGCCAGGCTGAATCCATCCCAGGACATGGGTAACCAGGGTTTCCAGAAATTTGTTTTGACATTAGCATTGAGCGGATCTGTCAAAACATTCCAGTTCAGCATCATTATCTGTACCCGAACACTCGGCATTTGATCGGCAAAACATGGATACAGCGCATAACCTGGGTGGCATCCAACGTCTGCAGCCGCGGAATCAAACGCTGAGTGTTCAGCCTTGGATAACTTTGCCGAACCCAAAACATTTTGACAGATCTACTCAACGCTATCTGACATCCAGTTGGCGCCCAAACTCCATAATGCTTGGTCTATCCCTGCAATTCACTCAGGACCAGTGAAACGGAACGCGCTTGACCCACTTCACTGTATTAGTCGCGTTCCATTAGGCCGGGATATTGATGGATTGTAGTTCTGTAAAGATCACTCACAATCACGCTAACACTATGCTGCCAATATACCGCTACGATATGACCTGGGGCGCGCTATAAACTAGGAGCTGATGGATCACTATAGAGGATGAAAAAAGACAAAGTGCATCCACAAGTACAATCTACGGAAATAGGGTCACGACGTCCATAACCAAGTGAGGCTGGAGCCTGCAGACCTACAAATCCAGCCAAATCCCATACCACCTGCTGAACACAATGAGTCAGGAAGTCGCACCTCATCGGAGCACTGGGCCCCGTCTATACGCAGCTGCGAGTCTGTACCTCTGTGTAATGAGGACATGGTGTATAGCCGTCCACTATATGTATTCCATGTGTTCTACAAGCTGCATGTCTGGGATTACGAGACCATAAATGTTCCCAATGCAGGAATAAAAATCTGTCTCTAATAGAATCAACGCTGCGATTTTCCCGCCCAAACCGTGATTTCTCCTCTGAAATATTTCCCGGAGTGTTTCAACATAATGAAGTGAGTCAAGTGCAGATGTGTGTCATGGAGATTACAGGAAAACTCTGGGGCTGTAAGGTTATACATGGGGGGAGAAACACGCCGCTCTCTGATCCAACGCCAGAGCCCGGGAAATTTAAATAATAATAATAATAATAATAATAATAATAATGTTATGAATCTTGTGACTATAAAGAGTTCATGCTCTGAATCCTAAATAAGAAACCTCTAAAACACGAGATGAGTAATTTCCCTTTAAATGTGGACACCGCTGAACAAAATAAAAAACACTCAGTTGTCTTCCAAATCCCTGCTTAGGTCCTCAAGTATCCCTACTCCGAAAAGCAGCTCAAGACCATCTTGTTGTTACAAGATGGACTAGCAACTCACTGAGGGATCATATTACATGTTGTAGAGGGGAGGGGGCAGAAGTAGGGGGATAACTGAAGGGATTCAGATGCAAACAGATTTCAAAGACCATACAAGTTTACACGGAATATTAAAAGGGGTGGTTAAAAAAAAAAAATGTTTTTTTTTCAAATCAACTGGCGCCAGAAAGTGTCAGAGATTTGTAATTTACTTCTGTTTAAAAATCTCCAGTCTTCCAGTACTTATCAGCTGCTGTATGCCCTGCAGGAAGTGGTATATTCTCTCCAGTCTGACACAGTGCTATCTGCTGCCACCTCTGTCCATGTCAGGAACTGTCCAGAGCAGCAGAGGTTGAAGCAGAGAGCCCTGTGTAAGGCTATGTGCACACTGAGCAATTCTCGAGGAATTGTAGCTGAAAGTTTTGAGGCAGAATTCAAGCAGAATTTAAGCCCCCCATTGACTTCTAAAGGATTCCTCTAGCAGATCTACAGCAGAAAATTCTGCTCGGAAATTCTGCAGTGTGAACAACAGAGCAGAAAACCCATTGAACACAATGGGACTTTGCTCTGTACATATTTTACAGAAGGAATTTCAAGCTGAATTTCAAGCTGAATTCCTCGCCTTTTCCACAGTGTGCACATACCCCAAGACTGGAAAGAATACACCTCTTCCTACAGGACAAACAGCAGCTTATAAGTACTGGAAGTAAATTGCATCTAGTTTATTTTAAATAAAAAGTTTTTTGTGAACTACCTGTAAATCTTATCTTAATACTGGGTTCACAGCTTATACTGCTCAGAACTGCTCCATAACGTCCATGCTTAAAGGCCTTATTGGATGGCATGAGCCTGTCTGTAAAAAAACGGGTGCTGATCGGCACTCGTCTACAGAGCTGTCACAGTTTCTTAATACAAACAGTAGAAGTACAAGATTTTTAAATCAAGTTATACTGATATGTAAATTACTTCTCTGACACCAATTAAATAGATTTTTTCCTGCCGGAGTACCCCTTTAACGACCTAACAACCCTTTAAAGTGTTACAAAGTTCCATACAAATCAGTAAAAACACACACACACACACACACACACACACACACACACAGCGGTACAAAAGCCAAGGAGAACGCTTCACGCGAGGGAACGGTTCTGTAATCCTTGCAGTATCCTGGGTGGAAGGGGGCCAGCCGGAGCATGTGAGGACGGCCCAGGCAACAAGAGATGCTGGAGAACAGTGAAGGAGTTAAAGCCGTGTATACAGATGTTTGGCGCGACGTCCTGTAGCTCTCTGGCTGCCGACACCTCACAAGCAAATAGATCTGAACCCAAAGAAGCAGAGTAATACAGCTGATCTAACGCCATCCACGACTAAAATATAACGTGTACCCATAAAAGACCAAAGTAGTCACTTAGTGGCTATAAGGGGAGCGGAAACATGAACCAGATAGACGTTACCCTTCTATATTCTTGGGGCTGTGATTGATTTACAGTAACCGATTCTTTAGATCAGGGGGGTTAACCTCAGGCCCTCCAGGTGTTACAAAACTACAATTCCCATCATGCCTGGGCAGCAAACACTCTAGCATTGGCTGTGCAGGCATGATGGGAAGGCCAGAGGCCAGCTGGAGGCCAGAGTTTGACACCTGTGCTTTATAACATCTTTCTAAACCAGCGGTGGGGAACCTCCGGCCCCTGAGACCTCCCGATGCGGCCCGCGGCTCCCCCTGTGATGTGCACGCCGCTCTAGTGGGGCAGGAGCCGGCATTCACAGTATCCTCCTGTGTCTGTGACAGCTGTCAGACACAGAGGATGCTGTGAGTGCCGTCCCCTTCCCCACCAGAGAGCCGCACGTCTTCCTTGTCCTGCGGGTCACGCGATGACATGCCGCCTGCCGGAGAAGACGGGCAAGGGTTAGAAGGGACAGAAGAGGACCTGGGCAGCAAGGGAGCAGCAGAAAGGTGAATGGGATGTTTACTTTTTTTTTTTTTTTTTTTTTTTAATTGGGACATGCACTGGGGGTTAACTAGGCTACCATGGACATGACTTGGGAGGGTTAACAAGGCTACCATGGACATGACTGGGGGGGGGGGTTACCTTGGCTACCATGGACATGACTGGGGGGGTTACCTTGGCTACCATATACATGACTGGGGGGGGGGGGGGTTAACTAGGCTACCATGGACATGACTGGGGGATAAACATTCAGCAAGTTAGCTCATCACTAAGGCTGCATTTACACGTCCCGTAAAATCCACAACCATGGATGATTTTAGGATCCATTAAAGTGAATGCGGCCATTCACATGATCCGTGTCACGGCTAGCAATGCAAAAAATTAGGACATGTCCTAGTGCAGACTGTGGCTCGGATCACCACCTCACCGCCGCCTGGCAGCAGAGATGACAGGAGTGTATGATGTGCGCTCCTGTCATCTCATCTACTACTCACCTACTCTCCTGTGCTGACCGGCTTACGTGATCACCAGACGTGGCCGGGACTACACTGCTGCCTTCTCCCAGGAGCTTAGTCCAGACCGCTTCCGGTGAGCGTGGGTAAGCCGGCCAGCACAGGGGAGTAGATGAGTAGAAGATGCGATGACAAAAACGCACATCATACACTCCTGTCATCTCTGCTGCCGGGGGTGGGAGGGATCTGTGCTGTGATCCTCCTCTGGATCACGGCACGCATCGTGTGAATAAAGCCTTATCCTGACCACTTATATCACCTATCCTGGTAGGTTTCAACCTTCAAGGGGTTCTACAGCGCTACAAAAACATGGACGCTTTCTTCCAGAGACAGCACCGCTCTCATCTCCAGTTTGGATGCAGTTCCATTGAAGTGAATGTAGCTTACCTGCAAACCGCACCTAAACTGGAGACAAGAGCGGTGCCGTTCCTGGAAGAAAGCGGCCATGTTTTTGTAGTGCTGGAGAAGCCCTTTAAGGGTATGTTTACACTGAGGAATAGGCAAGAAACTGAAGAGGAAAGTTTTCTGCTTGGTTATAACCAAGGGCAACAGGTTATACAAACGGAGCAGGCACATTCCCATACATTAAATAGGCAGCAAACAGTCTATGTTTGCATTGACCCCT
Organism: Dendropsophus ebraccatus; assembly: GCF_027789765.1. Lineage (NCBI taxonomy): Eukaryota > Metazoa > Chordata > Amphibia > Anura > Hylidae > Dendropsophus > Dendropsophus ebraccatus. The sequence continues at coordinate 74,678,443 of NC_091466.1, read as the reverse complement.
AAAGAGAAACTAAACATGACTTCCAATTTCTATACACTCCCCGCCCATCCCCTCCGCCGCCTGCCTGCCGGGAGGTGTGCCGCTCCGCTCCCCGCCCATCCCCTCCGCCGCCTGCCTGACGGAAGGTTTGCCGCTCTGCTCCCCGTCCGCCTCACAACACGCCTCCTGCTCCCTTGGCCCGTCCGCTCTGCTCCCCGTCCACCCCAACACCATATGCCTGCCGGGAGGTGTGCCACTCTTCTTCCCGCCCGCCCCCCTCGCTTCATGCCTGCCGGGGAGGCATACCGATCTGCTCCCCCGTCCACCTCGCAGCCATACGCCTGCCAGGGAGGTGTGCCGCCCTGCTTCCCCCCCTCGCCTGCCTCCGCATGCCAGCCAAGAGTTCCCATTCGCCCCCCCGCCGCCATACGCCTGCCGGGTAGGTGTGCCGCTTTGCTCCCCCGTCCACTTCGGCCGCCAAACATAGAGCCGGGCGACTCCTCGATCATTCGTTCCCCTGAAAGGGGTCAGGCATTTGATCAAATCCCTAGGGAAATAATTGAACGTCGCGGTCATTCCATCATTTCCCAGGATTTGATCAAATCCCTGATTCTATCATTTCACTGCAACAGATATACCTTTCCACTGACTATAATTACAGGGGATGTAGAGCGGCTCCTACGGCAGGCACCATAAAGTATAATTATATATGCACAAAGAAGAAGAACAGTAGTAGTGGCCCCAGAATAGACACCTGCAAAGCCATAAAAGACAACAGGATTCCTAACATGACTCTACAGCTCCACCCGATGAGTACAGGAGCGATCTGTATGTGATAAGGGGGGCTCCACATACGGTCCTGTCCGTCCTGACGCTCTTCACATCTCAGGTCACTCCATATTCCAAGCGGCCGAAAAATCAAAGCTCCACTTTCACAAATCAGACAATCTGCGCTTTTTCTCTCTAATCCAGCTTATCACCACGGGAAGACGCCATAATCCGATAATTGCTGTAATCTTTATCAAGAAGAACGTGCTAAAATAGACAAAGGGAGTAAAAAAGGGGGGCGCTCAACCCCATTCCACCCGCCATCAATAATACAAAGCCAATAAAGCGAGGAAGGAGTCTCCTAGGGACCGGGGATTTATTGGAGTGGTTTGGACGCAATCCAAAGAGATAGGAGGAGATGAGACAGAAAGGTCTACGCGTAGGAAGAGAAAAAGGACGATAAATCAGAGGCATAAGGTTATAGATGCTTGCACTTTTTCCTTCTAGTCTTAAGGTTACATGGAAACAAGCAGTAGTGCACTTTGTGCACAGGGTCGTTTGGTTGCACACACCACACTGTTACTGGGCTGTTACACACCAGCTCTCTGCATTTATATATCCCCCTGCTGTAAGCACGCCTCCTACCTGGGAGCCATTAATCAGATTGGAGGCGTGCTTGCAGCAGGTGTAGAACTTAATACAGGGGTGAACTCCTGATGCAGCCCGCAAACCTGAGTACACAGCGCTCTCATGTCTGGTGGCGCTATGCACATTATAAATTAGTGCAGCGGCCGCCAGACACAGGAGGGTGAGTTGCTTTCCAGCTCCTGTAAGCCATAGTGGTGCACATTTTTTTTTTTTTTTTTTATTTCTGTGGGCCGTGGGCAATGAGGTCATTTTATTGTGCACCGCCTGCAAGAGAAGAGATGCGCTGCTGCGAGACTGCAGGAGGGGGCAGAGGACGTGGCCAGTGTTGGATCGAGGAAAATGGATCGGAATGTTTGTGGTTCTTATTTGGTGTAGACTACCAGAGCACCACTGGAAGGGGATAGGAAAAAAAAATCTAAGGAAAAAAAATCTTACAGCAGCACAAACCCAAATGTGGTTGAGGTGGGTTCCCGTCTCTCCACCCTGGCCCAGGGTGATATGAAATCCAGCAATGAAGTAGAAGACAGCACGTCCAGCAATAAAGTTGAAAAAAGTGTTTTAATGACACACCAGTGCGCGACGTTTCGGCTGAATAAGCCTTTCTCAACTATATTGCTGGACGTGCTGTCTCCTACTTCATTACTGGAAGGGGATAACTACAACTACCAGGCAACCACGGAAGGGGGATAACTACAACTACCAGGGCACCACAGAAGGGGGTTAACTACAACTACCACTACCAGAGCACCACTGGAGTGGTTAACTACAGAACTGGGTGGTGGAGGGGTTCCTTACAGCTATGAAGGGCATCACTATAATAATAATAATAATAATAATAATAATAATAATAATAATAATAATAATAAGGGCATAACTATAATGCTAGAGGCATGGGGGTTACTGTAAAGTCCTCAAATGATCTTATAAATGCCCAAATGGCCCTAGACAGGGAAAAGGTTTCCCAACCCTAGATTAATGTAAAGAGAGGACTCCTTGAATCAAATGCCCCAGTGACTGCAGGCAGGACTGTCAGTAAACAATATTTTATATCTATAACATACATAACTATTACAGACATGTATAGGTACTGCTTAAGGACATTAAGTCACATCAATGTCATAAAAAAGGAGCCCCCAGGATGAGCCAAACCTGCTGCAATGGCTATGCTTACCAACACATTGGGGACTATGTTTGGATTAGAGCTTGAAAAGGATCACTGGCTATATCCGCTGACTGCCTTCTTTCGGAGAAGCAGAGCCTTATGCTAAGGGAGTCCTGGTTCCATTCTGTAGGCCAAGGTGAACAGGTCTGGTTGTACGTATAAGCTAGGATGGCCGTCTTTAATCCTGTGCGGGTAACTTTCCCGCACATGACACCAATGAGCCGCACCACAAGAACATTGTGCTAAATGAAAGCAATGGGTTAAATGCAAACTCAACTCATTTGCAATCCATGGGGCGTGTAAAGCGACCAGCCGTAGAATGCTGAACACGCATGGCGACATGGGAATAGGGAAAGATAGCCAGCGGATAAATCACGGTTCTGGCTATAGTTGGAACAAAATGGACCGTCGGTCTCAAGTTGGCCATTAACCTATCAAGCAAGACGGCTGGAATAGAAGAGCATCCAATATCCACGTCCCCGATGGATAGGTAGTTATGGCAAGAAGCATTTACGACTGTTTATGCAGCAAAAGCACAAACAAGGGATTCGGCACATAAAAGGGAATCTGCCCCTTCTTCAAGGTGTCAAGAATATAGGTTGTATTACTGCCATAAACAAAGCAACGATTCAGGGAGTGAGGGGTTAAAAAGCTACGCTACAGTCCATGTAAGTGACGCTTTCGCACCTCCGTGTTATTATCCGCCCCCAGGTGCCAGCTTCCCCGCTCACACTCAGCACCAGGGAATGGACTTCCTTCCCTCTCATGTTGGAGCCAAAACAAAACAAAAACAAAAAAAAAAAAATGGAATTTCGACGGCTGTAAAAATAAATAACGTTAAACCCCCACAGAGCGACAAGACAATGAGAGTCTGACAACGCGGAGAGCGGGGGGAGGAGGACAGCGCTGCGTCTACAGGACAGGGGGGGGGGGGGGGGGGGGATTGTAGGGGGAAACAGTTTAAAGGGGTTATACATGGAGCCTGGAAGGGAAGCTGTGAGAACCGTGCAGGAATGTTAACAGGTGAGAATGTAGGACAGGTATCAGACACGTCCAGTCGGCTGAGCGCCGTGTGATGGAATGTTCCTTATAGACTGTCAATCCATGGAACCAAACGTACACCGGCAGTCTGTCACCATCACCATGCGGCTCACTACCATACCCGTACATCATCTGACTTTATTTGGAAAACTATGCTGGATTAACAAGCAGTTTCATGCACATTGTTATACCATACAGATCCACATTACTGTTCCCATAGAATTTCATACAGATCCACATTACTGTTCCCATAGAATTTCATACAGATCCACATTACTGTTTCTATAGAATTTCATACAGATCCACATTACTGTTTCTATAGAATTTCCTATTGATCCACATTACTGTTCCCATAGAATTTCATTCAGATCCACATTACTGTTCCCATAGAATTTCATTCAGATCCACATTACTGTTCCCATAGAATTTCATACAGATCCACATTACTGTTTCTATAGAATTTCCTATGGATCCACATTACTGTTTCTATAGAATTTCATACGGATCCACATTACTGTTCCCATAGAATTTCATACAGATCCACATTACTGTTCCCATAGAATTTCATACAGATCCACATTACTTTTTCTATAGAATTTCTTATGGATCCACAATACGGTACTCACAGAATTGCATATGGATCCACACTATAGTGGTGGATTTATTCATTTTTTTTTGTTACAAGATTTTAGTACCACTTTCCATTGCTTCTACAGATCAATATGGTGCCACACAGAGATATAACAGCTTATGGGTGTTGCTATCTGGATCTGAATGTACAGTACTCCATGGGGCACCGTACAGGCCTCACCTCACACAGCCCGGCCCTGTGCATGACCCATACATGCACATTTTATCCGGAGATCTCGGGACGGGCTGAAACTCTGTATACAAGACGGCAGCAGCACTGATGGTCCTAGCAATGGTCGCACTGCTATACAACACCCTGAGGCGGTGTTTGGACGTGGTATACGCTCAGACAGATAGTTCTATGTTTGTAGGCCATGGTATATGAGTCATCTTTTGCTTATCGCCTGTTTTTTTTTTTTTTTTTACAGCGGTGAAAGAAGAACACACAAGACTTTCCAGGGAGAAATGTCCTTTCATGGGAATATAACACAAAAAAAGAAAAAAAAACATACAAGCTAGATTTTGACAAAAAAAAAACAAACAACCAAAACACTACACATGCAGCAAGTATAGTATAGTAAATGTGATTTATTTATTTTTTATTAAACCAAAAAGGACACCTTAGCCCAGAGAAGGCCTAGAGTGTTGGCCACTAGGTGTCTCACCTCTCCGCAATCTGCTGTCCACTGTGTGTTGTCAGAAGAAATCTGTCTCTAGTAACAGAGCAGCACAAATCTAAGGGTGAGGACTCCCCCATTCCTCCCTGCTCTGTATGAGGGATGTACAGGGCTCAGTGCCTGAAAGCCAGGCAAGGAGTGGTGGGGGAGGGAGGAGGTGGGCATACTGCAGCTCAGCCCGGCCTCTACGCCTCTTGAGCTAAGGGGCAAAACTTCAGAAACATTTCACACCCATTGGTTGGTCCAAGTCTTGTCAAGATGCTGGGTTTTTATGGTAGGAAAAAATGGTAATGTGTAGGACTGGGTATAAGCACTGGTCATGTTAGTCATATACAGAGGGCTGGGGACAGTGCACAGCATGCAGTCTTTTCCTGATCCTTCCTGTCTACGTCCTGTCCGTTATTATTGCTGATGGCCCGGAAGTTTATCATTCTGTCTATTCTTACACCATCTTGGCCTGTCTGTCAAAGTTTTAGGCAGACCTCCTATTCTGGTGCATTTGTCCTCTTCTCCGATAAGACGATATGCACTAGAAGTCTGCCCAAAGTGCGCCATCAATGACAGGTGGTAAGACTGGAGGGACCAGGGAAGGACTATGTATAGCTCTGTCATTGTTCACACTAGAAGTAACACCAGTGTTACGTAGAGCGTGAGTAATCCTCACACCGCAGGTCACTGACTAAATGTGTGATCACAAGTTCAGAGAAAGAATATAGGTTTGTGCTCCAATTATAAAAGCATCTCGCACTACATGACGCACGGATTACTATAGACTTACAGCGCATCTGTCACTACGAGTATCACTGAGGCTTTATTCCACTAAAAAAAAACAAAAAAAAAAAAACACGAAGTGTCATAGGGGTTAACCTGACCGCAGAACCCTCCCAGCATTACAAAGAAGCTACAATGTTACA